>NC_134530.1:118264442-118570831 GCF_050624435.1 Tenrec ecaudatus | reverse complement strand
CCGTAGCAATTCTTCCTGCGTGGGGACACGGGTCTCTTCCGGAATGCCCTAGAACATCATCAAAACCACCTGTCATAATAAACACGATTTTCTGAAAGCTAATAGCAGAAGGGAATGACAACACAAAAAACACAACCTGGAACCTTGGAAACAGGACGTTCTCTGTGTGTGTGTTCTTAGCCCCACTTTTGTCCTTAGATTTGAGGCCCAGCCCCCTATTGGACAGTAAATGTTTTGATTGGACACTGGCGGCATAATGAGCGACGCACTGGGCGACTAAGCACAAGGTCAGTGGTTCAGAACTATCAGTTCCACTGTGGCAGAAAGACTAGGCTGTCTGCTCCCATACAGATATATAGCCTCTACTCCCCACTGGGTCACTGTGAGTTCACATTGGCATCGGCAGGTCAGCAGAGGGTGTTTTTCTACCCAGACATGGGAGTCTCGAATACCTGTCATGCGCAGCATGACACGGAAACATCTCCGACCAGCCAAAGAGCCAGTACAAGATTCATGCCCGGGATGCAGCCCTGCCCACAAAGACAATGCCACCTCCTGATACAGAGTCACATCCCTTAGTCCTCTTCCTCTCAAGTACAGGGACTCTGGTGGCGCCGTTGTTACTGATGTGCCGCGAATCACCCGTGGCTCCTTGGGAGAAAGATGTGCCAGTCGGTTTCCATCAAGATTTGCAGCCCTGGAAACCATATGGAGAATCCTATGATGGCCTGTAAGGTTGCTGTGAGTTGATTTTGACTCAAATATCCCCACTCCTCATCGGTTTTGTTTGAATGTGACAAAAACGCCCTTCCTCCAAAATAAAGCTCCTCGCCCCCAAGGACAATTCACAAGGGCGCGAGGAGCATGACCCCACTTCTAGTGGTCACATTTCAAAAACTGTGGGGTGCCTCCGCAGCAAAAGCTGCGCCCTAACACGCCCTCCCACCGTGGTGGAGCAGAAGGGCCAGCCCGTTCGTTCTGCCTGGCGTACTCCTTCTGGCCGTGGGGAGGATTGCTTACATGCTTGTGGCTTAGGTAATTTTGGGACTCATTTGCAAGGCAAATGCAGACTATCTAAAATTAAGGTTCAGCGACGAGGCCACTAGCTGAGGGTTTCTCGGGTTTGTTTTGTTTTAAAACCACCATCTTGCTTTACAAGTTTGTTATCCCAGATGGCGCTGGCCGGCTTCACCCACTGCAGGGAATCGATGGCACTCCTCTGCGTGAGGGTGGGATGACTCGGTCCTAGGGGAAGGGGCTGACCAGGTGGGGTGGTTGGCTGAGGGGCTGGCAAGCTTACCTGGTGTAGGGGTTGGTCGCTGCAGGGGTGCTTCGGTCATGGTCGCTAACAGGGAGGGTTTGCACTCTGATTACTCTCAGTGAAGTGTGGAGCAGCGTGTCTGGTCAACTTCAAAGCCCAGTGCAACTTCCTCAGATCTTTATTTCAGATTCCACCCGAGTCTGATCTAAACTTGGAGGGGGAGGCTGTGCGGCACGGCGTTCAACTTAGTTAACTCTCGGCAAAACAGATCTTCCCGAGTCTCCGGGGAGAAGAAACAGCTTAGACCGATGTAAACAGGCTCTGGGGTCCTCTGGACATCAAATAACACTAGCAAAACAACGTTTAGATGAGTTAAGTGTAAATCAATCAGAAACATATGGACTACATTTCCCTGAAAATACACAGGGGTTTACAAATTACAAGCTCAGGGGTTTGGCAAAAAGGCAATTCAGGTTTTGCCAGACCTAAAATATTTGGAGAAGATTTAAAGAAAGTAGACTGACCCCAAATGCCTCCAACTTTGCCCATCCTTGACTCTTGATAATATCCCACGCGACCACAAATGTTTATGTGCCTGGGCTTTCAGAGGTTTATTTGTTGAATAAATTTAACTACTGACAACAAACAGGCTGGGCTTCCTGTCCAGGCAAACAGTCATAGAGAGCTGAGACCATTGAATGGCCACGGAAGAGATAAAACACCTACCTGTCCAGTTACAGGCCAAGGAAGCGTGTCTTTCATGTTTAAGTTTGCAACCAAGTGGAAGATTGTAAGCCTGATGGCTCGCAGGCAGAATGGCTATGGTTGTGTGCCAGGGGCACAGATTCTGCTGCTTCCGCCAGCACTATGTTTGCATGGCTGGTGGAAGGCAGCATCTTGAAGCCGTTGGTTGGGCATCGGGACAATATGCCGATATAGCCACTGGTTCTCTGCTGCGTCGTGACTCTCCCACATGTGGCAGTGGGCCACGAGGCATGTCTGTCTCACGGGAACGCTATCCCGGTGGAACTTGAACACCCAGGATGCAAATGTCTGTTTTGAGATCCAAAAGTAAAGTCCCAGACTGAGAAAGCAAACCTGTTGCTATCGAGTCGATGCCAGCTCCTGGCAGCACCAGGTGTGGCAGAGCACAACTGTGCTCCATAGGGTTTCCAAGGCCCTGAGCTCTTGGCAGCAGAGCTCCGGCCCTTTCTTGGGAGGCAATATCAGGGTGGGTTCAAACCACTAGCCTTTCAGTTAGTACTTGAGTGCTTATCTGTTTACGCTACCTGGGAACGCTGGAAGCCCCTTTAAAGATGTAAAATACTGGGTGGGTTCACACTGGCTCTCGCCCTCAGCTGAGATCAAGTCCCCAGACTGGAAGGGAGACAGGAGAACAGAAGGGAACCTTAAGGGCTTGTCCGTGGCTTTCTTCCCTGGGCTGCTCGTGGGAAGGCAGGGTGGCATGAGAGAGCTATTAAAGAGCATGGGACACTGGATTGGGGACCCAAAAGCACAGGGCACCAAGGCCCTACTTTCCTCTGCCACAGGGGAGCAGTATCACAAAGAACCCACCCCCACTGGGGTGTGAGGAAGCAGCGGAGAAATGGAAGGCCTTGCACTCAGGTCTAACGGGCGTGGGGGGAGTGCAGCTGCAGCCCTGTGCGCTCAGGACCAACACAAGCCTGGGGATGGCTCAGCATGAACAAGCCTCCCAGACGGTGGGGGGGGGGAGTGGTGGCGGTGGTGGTGTGCATGTCACAAACCACAGGGATCAAAAGACTGAGCAGAAGTGACTGGAATTGCCAGTCACCAGGCAGAATGGGGATTTGAAATAGAAAAAAAAAAAAAAGCCAGCAATGTTTCTTCCATGGTTGAGCTCTGAGAGGCTTGCCTTCTCTCATGCTCACAAAGCTGGTCAGAAGTGATTTGTGGGCGGGGGGGGGGCGGGGGGGGGGGACGGGACACAAAATGGAATTTCCCCTCCCCCAAGCTATCTATCTATTTATTTACAAAGTAACCTTATTACCTTCAAAGTACCCTTAGTTACACGTAATACATTTGTCAAATCTGCAATTCCATTCCTGGAAACATTTTTCAAACTCATCTGTTTGGATGACTGATAACCCCCCTCCTAGTTTTGTTTTTTCTTCACCTCTCTGCAACATCAAATTGCTGTTCTTTCATCTCCCTCTTTATTCATGGAAACAAAAAGAAGTCACACAGGGGTGAGGTCAGGTGAGTAAGGTGCGGGGGGCAAGAGAGGCATGCTGGGGTTTTTTTTGCCAAAAACTGGCACACTGAGAGCTGTGTGGGCAGGTGCACTGTCATGGTGACTAGAACAGTGCCCCATCAGGCCTTTATGTCACACGCTGTAACGCTGTCTTTTCAGAACCTCTAAATAGAACGCTTGATTAACAGTCTGAGCTGGTGTAATGAACTCCAAATGCACTGAGTTGACATTTTCGGCCATTCTGGAAGCTGACGGACATCCAGAACGACAAATGACAAAACCACTGATGGGTACACTTGAGTTTTTCCCATAGCGCTGTCCTTGTAAGCTGTGTGCAGCATCAAAAGAGTTTCTGCAGCGTTTTCCTGAGCAGGAAACAAAATGCCACAGCCCCGAACTGTTCCCTTAAATCAGCCACCACAAAAAACAAGGTGCAAGCAAAACTGCTTTTAGAAAAAATTCACTGTGACCAGAGAGAACCTTCCCAGGCGATGCTACTGGGTGCACTAACTCAGAGCAAGTTGCTCTATCCTGGCCTAGTAGGGGGTAGTGGGGTTTGGGGGGAATGCATTTGGGATGAGACTTCCCTGACCCAGGAAGGCAAGGCTCCCTGTCCACTACCTCAGTCAGCTTGAAGAAGGAAAGACACTAGATCTGCCCCATCAGGGTGGGGCTGAGGCTGGAGGAGGGGAGAAGATTTCAGGTGAAGGAGCAAAGGCATTGCCTGGTGGGCTCCTTTTTAAGGAACCCATACTCTGCTTGAACTCACCAGCCTCTCCTTGGGAAGAAAGATAGGGCTTTCGACTCCAGTGAACAGAAATAGTCTCGAAAACCCACTGGGAGATTCTGTGATTCGGCATCAACGAGAGCAACGAGTTTGGTGTTTTTGGTTTTTCTCTTTTCCTGGGGCTGCTGTAACAAAGTACAGCAACGTGGATGGCTTAAAATGATGGACATTTATTGTCCCGCTGTTCTGAAAGTTCTCACTGCGATCAAGTCGATTCAGATTCACGGCGACCTTATAAGGGCAGTGTCGTACTGCCCCAGTGGCTTTTGCAGATTTTAAATCTTTCGGATAGCTGATGGCAGGTCTGTTCTCCTGCTGACTGGTGGCTTTTAAATTTAAATTCAGGGTGCCTAAAGGGCTAAAGTCTCTCTGAAGGATTCAGGGCAAAACTTTGCCTTGCCCCTTGGTAGCTTAAGGTGGATACTGGAAGCCCTTGGCTTGTGGCCACATTGCAATTCCATTCTCTGTCTCCCTGTTCAGAGGACTGACCTCATTCGGTGCCCATGTCTCTCTTTGTAAGGACACCACTCATAATGGAGTAGGATCAACTCTGCTCTGGTCTGTCCTCATATTAATTTAACATCTTGGAAGACCCTCTCTGCAAACAAGTTCGCATCCATAGGTAGGGAACCAATAGGAGAGTCTATAGAGCCCCGTTTGGTGTACAGGGTCCCTATTGGTGGAAGCTGGAATTTACCTTTGGGGTGGAGACTTATTCCTGACCCTTTAGTTACTCTCTGGGTCCTGCAAATACAAGTCACGTGCATCCTCCGGTTCTAACCTTGGTGAAGCTATCCACATGCAAAGATTGTATTTTAGAATGGCCTATTAGAAGCACAGAGTCTTCATTATTTGATAATTCCAGGAAAGTTGTTAACTGGGAACCCAGTGAAAAGAGAGATCACAACTTTAGAGTAAACAGGAAGAAAAAACTTTGGGGCTTTAAGTTAAAAAATAAAACTCAAAATTATGAAATTGTCTTATGTATTTAACATGTGATAAAATTATATATTGGTTCTTAGACTGAACAAAGAAATGCATCAAATTTATTTCAGAACCATTATCTTAAGTTTTATACTAGTACTACATCCTTTGATTTCTATTTTACTTTTACAATCATATGATTTTTGCCAGTCTTCAAGAACTTTATGATTTTTCTCAAAGGCTTCTTATAATTGTTTTCCAGGAAAACAATCTTCTTAAAATGTATATAAATCCCACCCCTGCCACCTAGTTGACAGTGACTCGGGTCTTTACAGGAACAAGTAACCTCTTTTCCCGTGGACGGAATTGCGTTTCTATGGCCCTTCTAGCCACAGTCCTCTAACTCTTCCAAAATGATTGGCGGGCTCACGATCTGGCGACAGGTTCATCAGTGTATACCGCAAATTGAGTGATTTCTGCGCTACGAAGGAGATCAGCCTGTTTGTGGTACTGGTGGGAGCCCCAGGCTGTGATCTTGACAAGGCTGGTGGGTTTGAACCACTGACCTTGCAGTTAGCAATCCAATGCTTATTGGACAGTGCAACCAAGGCTTCATCCCCCCCTCTTTTCTCCTTGATGTGTCATCATCAGGGTCCATGTTTCTGCCCGCTTCTTGTTTCTCCTGTTATCTGGCTCAGTTCCACCACCCCCCAATTTGTTAATAACTTAATATGATCAGAGTATTTTTCCATTTACTTTCATCAACAGTCATGAAATCTTGAGTTTTCTGAAGATTGTTGTTTTCACTGTTGTTACAGGATTTTGATATAGTCTAATTGTCTGTACCCTTGTTCCCTAGAAGTCTTGGGCTCCTCCCAGTGTCTTCCTTGTTTATGGTGGCACACTTGCTTTCATGTGCTTCACTTGATTGAGCTTCACAAATACTGCTTTTTTTTTTTCTCACCAATTGAAGGTTTGTGGCCATCCTATGTCAAGCAAGGCATACCACTCTGCCATAAGCATGTGTTCACTTTCTGTCTCTGAGTCACATTTTGATGAATCTCACAAAATTTCAAACTTTTCCACCGGGTATTGCACAATAGGCTAGAGTGTAGTGTAAGCTAACCGTTTATATGCACTGGGAACCCAGAAAACGTTGTGTGGCTCACTTCATTGTGACACTCGATTTGATGCTGTAACTGACCCCAGAGTAGCTCCAAGGTATGAGCCCATCATCATCAGGGTACAGATCCAAAAGGGGCCTAGGTGACAATGAAGGGCCAAAAGCCATCTGCAGAGTCCCCACGTGAATGAAGCCTCCACTGAATTACTGCTCACCAGACAGGAAGGATGTGAACAAATAGTCTTGCACTCAGAGTGCATTGGAAAGTGGATTATTTCCACCTCTGTTAGTCTGGGTACATAAGAGAAACAAATCCACAGAAACTCATATGTCTAAGAGAGAATTTTATATAAAGGATAAGTGCACATTAAGAAAACATCCCAACTCAGTACTGCCCAAGCCCACAAGTCCAACATTAGTCGGTATGTCTGACACCAATCCACAAAGTCCTTCTCCATCTCACAAAGCACATACTTTGATGCCGACTGCAGGAGGAAAGCAGAATCAGTGAGTGTGTAAGCATCTCAGAGCTGGCAGGGGTCTCCACACAGCTTCTCCAGCACCCAGGGCTGCATCGGTGTAGGTCCATGTGGCTTCTCCTCAGGGATGTCTTGCAGGAAGTGAGCTTTGCCAGCTGAAGCAGGGAACTGGCTCAGGCAGCTGCATCCTGGTCCGACCATCACAAAGCAAGAGACCCAAGAACTAGAAAAGTGAGGCTCACTGAGCCATTTATCTTCTTCCCCTTCAATTAGCCCCACATGTGTTTATTGGCCAGGTTGGAATAATATACTTTAATTATTTCATCACCCCCCCCCCCCCGACCAGCCCAATCAGGGCATTCTCCATCAGGGGCTTACCTGGGTGTGCACTTGATGGACATCACCATTCTGGGGAGCACACGATCACAAGCTCCTTTGGGATATATCATCATGCATAAGTCCCAATCACAGCTCCATCCCAGTCTGAGAGTCCCACCAGTATTGGTCTGCCACCAACTGTGTGTATGTGGCAGTCTTCCTGACTTCCTATGTGGTTTGGGGTGCTATGTATCCCAGAAAACCCTTGGAACCAGTTATGACCTTTTGCTACTGGTCTCCCTCATCCAGATGACATGGTTCTGTAGTTGTTTTGTCCTTGTCCCATTTACGTTTTAACACGTGTTCTCTTTATTTAAAATTTTTAAAACAATAACATAGAAGTGAATAAACCAAGGTGGAGATGTTGAGAAACAGAAAATAAATATTCAGTAGAGAATATTTTTATGTTACAATTTTTCTTTCCTTATGCAACCTTGTAACTACAGGACTCAGGGAATGGCTACCTGACTGGCCTCTGTGAACTCCGTCTGTCAACCAGGAGGACACAGAGCACCTCAAGAGCTCTGTCTTGATACTTCCCCTTCCTCTCTTCCCTCTTTTGGCCTGGGTATTTTTAAGGAGGACACCCAGCAATTTAAATTCCAGGCTTATGTTTGCCATTCAAATAATTCCCCAGAGTAGGAAGCTGAGCAATTATTGGGGGATAAAGCTGTAGTCAGAAAGGGAGTTCTTATGCTTTTGTGTCCAAGGAGCGAAAAACAGCCATCGGCATAGTAATAGAAAGAGTTTTGTGGGTGTTTTTAAAAAAAATAACGAGTTATTGTTTTAAATGAGGGTTGTACACAGCTGTTTAAACTCCCCAATCAACAATCTCCACACAAGTGGCTGAGGGCCACTGGCTGTTGCCTTCTCTCCACTCTCTCTCGTCATTTCACTTCATCCATCTCGTTTCTCTGCCCGCATATGTTCTTGGTCTTATTTTAAAGCACATGTTGACCGCTTGCTCTTGTGTGGGTGGCTTTTAAAAGAGGCCACAGTATTCACAAGTTACTGATTATTTTTTGAGCTCATTGGTCCTTTCACTGCCAAGTAACTGCAGAAGCTATTTTCAGTCCTTAATTGTGAAGGGCATCTCTGGACAGTCGCCTCGGGAGTCCTCCAGTCCCGACCAGTTTGTTTCTTTGTTTCTTAAGGAATGTGAGGTCCTGAGGCAGCGCTTCCTCCTCCCCTTCCATCTGGGCCCATTGATTGCAGCTCTGACTAGAAGGGTTGATAATGGTGTTTGGACACCATCTAGTTCCTCTGCTCTCAGGGTTGATGGGATGATGGATTGTGTGGACCGTGTTTGTATACGAGTTTCTCCTGTAAGGCTTTGGTTTTCTTCTTTAACATTTGCTCTGGACAAGTTGAGACCCATAATTACATCTTAGTTGGCCACTCATAAGCTTTTAGAAGTCCAGTCACTACTCACCAAACAAGAGTTTAGAACATAAGCTTTATGACCTAGATTGTGCCACTTAGCCAAGATGTCTCAGGAAATTATGGTTCTACTCTCTCAAACACAGGTGCTTGATTATGTCTACATATGTGTACCACCAATGTGCTTTATTATATATATATTTATATATACATATAAAATATATATAGATGTCCAGTTGCTCTTGTATATAAATCTCTTTCTTATACACATGTGTGTCCATGGATTTCTCTAGTCTACCCAGACTAACACACCTTCCCATCGCCCCAAATAGCATGCATCTACTATTTAGAAAGTGAATCTCCCCACCCAAACCCATGGTAACAGGAATTTTTAATATGTGAGAAACACAGGATGTAATCAGAAAATACTATTCTGTTTCCTCCCCATTGCACATTCAAGCCAACCATGTGGGCTGGAGGCTCCCTTGCCTTGCCTCCGTGTGCAATTTCAGGCCAGCTCTAAAGCGAATCCTTCCACTTCACATAAGTTCTCCGGTCACTTCTAACCACCACAACATAGTTCAGAAACTAACATTAATTAATATGTTAATAGTGCTCCTCCTCTTCCCCAGAGCGCAGCAGGGGCTTTCAGAATGAAAGGAGGTGGTGGTGGTGGTGGTGATCATGGTGGTGGTGGTCGTGATAGTGGTGGTGATTGAGGAGGAGAAGAAGGGGCGGGGTGGGGGGGGCAAGAGAACTCTCCCTGAGTTGGTTGCCGTGGCCATAGCAGAGGGTGACTGTACCCCTTGTCTGATCCAGATCCCCGTTGAGACTGAAAGAAGACACATTTATTAACAGTGAAGATAACCTAGTACTGCCCTGAGGTTGCTGTCACTGCTGCTTGACGGTGGCCTCACTCGTGTATGTGCGCAATAGAACTGAGCTTGGTCCTTTCTTCCTGGTCAGTCTTGGTCTGAATCTTTGTTGAATCTTGTTTAGCGTCAGAGCGACACTCGAGGGTCCACTGACTGGTGGCTGCACTTGGATGTGTACCAGCCAGGAATGGAACCAGGTCTCCCACCTCCACGCAAGAATTTCACCCAGGCCCCTGGACACACATAATTACCCGACTTAATGAGAACTTCTTCTGTCCCTAGTGGGTCTTCAAGCCATGGTTCAATCATTGGCATATATGCTAACCAGGTCATGCCTCCTCCATCCAGCTAGTACCTGCCATCTCCACAGCCTGTGGAGGTTGGCAGACAACCTCCATGGAGGTTGAATCCTCTTTTGGGTTCCACGGCCTCACCGTAGATGCTTGTAGACCCGGATGGACAGCTCAGGCCCCTCCCACGGAGCCCCACAGCCCCGTGGACATCATGTTCACAGCTCAGCAGGTGAGAGGTGTGGTGGTGCTATGGAACACAACATTTAAAAGGAACACCCCTTTCCTGTATATGGACTTCTGTATCCGAACGCCAGGAGAGGTAAATCGATAGACAGTATCCCCATGAGTAACTACCCAGGGGCGCGGCAGTGGAGATTGGGAGAAATGGGAAGCTAACAAGGAGTAAGAGAAGAAAATGTTCTGAAATTGATTGTGGTGAAGAATGCACAACTCTTCTCAATATGATTGAATGATTAAATTGCATGATGTGTAAAGTATAGGCCAATAAAGCTATTAAAAAACAAAACAACAAAGAATGTACAGATGTGCTTTATACAATTGATGTATGTATATGCATGGATTGTGATAAGAGTTGTATGAGCCCCTAATAAAATGTTAAAAAAAAAAAGAATTGTATGAGCCCCAATAAAATGATTTTTTTTAAAAACTAAAAGAAAAAACAAAACAAGGAATAACATCGCAGAAACCCACCAGAACCTGGTGGCTCTGGGTCAGAATCCACTGATGGCAATCAAAGCCATCGTGGTTGAGACACGAACATCATTGGGTTAGGGCTAATATTTTCCCACCACCCGCCCCCTCAACGTGGCCAGGCATTGGTTACACACATATTCCTCTTCAGGGCCAGTGACCATGTCTTTCAAGAGTACAAAACTGAACAAGGAGCTCACTCATTTGTGGCTCCTGCCTCTGTTACAGATGGTCCTTCTTCTAAATAAGGCGGACTTATACTTTTTCAGACATCAGTAATTTCTCCTTGCTGATTTAAAATCTTACATTAAATTGGGAGTGCTTTAACCCAATTAGGAACAACATATTGCGTTTCACTGCGATTTTGAGTGTTAATCATTTCTTGCAATAGGGCCACAAGCAGGGCGGCCTCCTTTACAGGCTGCTTATGGTGGCTCTGCCCAACCTTCTCAGCAATGGCCTCTGCCCATTCCCAGAGCTGCTTCCCAGCAGTGGAAGTGTTAACTGCAGGATTAAAGATGAGAAGAAGTATTTTCCATTTTAAAATCCCAGTTATCAATCTTTATTATAAAAAACACATGTGCCTCCCCTTCTGTAGTAGATGTGTTTTTGACGGGGTATATGTAAATCAAATTCTTTATAAATTGAGTCATATTTTACATGCACTAGGGGGGCTGGCTATTTAAAGGAATCCTGCTGTGAATCTTTTTGTCAAGCCAAGAGGCTGTTTGTGATGCTAATTTTCACCCCTTAATTTGTCTATTTTGTAGGTTCAGATTTTCATAAAATCTCCCAAATTCACAAACCAAAGCGAGACACACCTGTATCCAATATTTCAAGGGTATCTTTTTCATAAGAGCTCAAAGAGCTGTCAGGTGGATTATCTCATTTATCTTCCCCAACATTCTCCCAAAGGCGTTTGGGGCGGTCATTATTATCCTCAAAGGAGGTGTAACTGTCTCCCAAGCGTCGCTGCCTTGCAGGGGGTCCCATGAAGGGAGAAGGCGCTGCTCAGCTGGAGAGCTATTTATTTTCCAATTAACAATAGGCTCCGTCCTGGGAAGGGTGCCGTGGGAGCTTTTCAATAGGGTCCAACCTGTTTGTTTCTTTGCTGCCAGATAGGGAAACTGAGGACAAAATTAATTGTCTGTGCTCCATCTTTGTTTTAAATGCTTATTGAATGCCCCCTCCACACAAGACACATGCTAAGTGTTGGAGTTGGGTGAGGGTAGCTATGGAGACATGGGCGCAGTTTTTGACGTGGAGTTTGCCTTGGGGTGGGGGGTGGGGGCAGTAAGGAGCTTTGAAGCAGGAGCTTTACGTCTGCATGACAGTGTTTCATTTGTTTGCTTGTGTGGGGGTTGTGATGGGCAGGTTGACAATAGCTGGGATTAGTAAGGTCAACACCTTCCTGTCAGTCACAATTTCACCCTCTCAAATATTGTATTGACAGATTCGTATGCAATTCTCACACTGGAAGCGAAGATTTAATATTTTTTGCAGCAGAGGGGACTTGGTGATTTTTCCAAGTTCCAAGTCAGGTACGTGACAAGTAGGACTTAAGTCAGTCCTATTTCAAAAGCTCGTGTTTTGTATGGCACCACTGAACACACCCTGAAGCAGTGAGCTCTGAGGGTGCAGTGAGAGGAGACAGAGATCGGGACCCTCAGGATCAAAGTCATGACCAGGAGGGATGTTGCTTGGGGCAGGCTTTGAATGGTGGTGAGATACATTTCCATGGAGAAGTTGGGACAGGAACATGGGCTAAGACATGGAAGGATGTACGTGCCCCTGCCCCTGCCCCTGCCCAGGTGTTCCGGTGTGCACGTTGTAAGGAGCGTGTCAGGGGAAACAAGGCTGACGGGGTCAGCAACATTTCATCAAAGATCTGGAATTCTTCATTAAGGACAGAAAGACATCCCTCACTGACCCATGGCCCTGCGGGGGCCAGCACCAGAGACACAGTGTAGGAATTGCACCCAACCTGATCCCACCACACCAAGGCAAAGCACTGGGGGAGTGCAGTGGAACAGCAAGGGAATGGAGTGGCAAGATCCCCAGGGAATGCTCAAGGTGGACTTTGGGGCCAGGGCATGGTGCCCCAAAAGACTGGACTGGAAGATACTCCTAGAGGCCAAAAAATGATCCTTGAACTAACTACAAGCTTTTCTTTCTTCTTGTGTTTTGTTTTGTTCTTTGTCAGTGGTTTGTTGTTTTGTTGTATATTGTTGCTTGGTTTTGCTATGTCTTGTTTTTGTGCATGTTATCTTCACACGTCTGTCTAAATAAGATAAGCTGGATGAACAATCTGGTGGAAAAACAACGGGAGCAACAGTTCTTGGGGCGGGGGGAGTCGAATGGGGGAGGTGGGGGTAAGGAAGTGGCGTTAATAAACCCAGGGACAAGGGAACAAGTGATCCAAAGTGGTGGTGAGGTGGGTGTGAGAGGCCTGGTAGGGCACGATCAAGGGTAATATAACCAAGAGGTATAGCTGAAACCCAGGTGGGGACGCAGTATGATAGTGGGACAGGAGGAAAGTCAAGGGAAATAGAGGAAAAAGCTGGGAGGCAAAGGGCATTTACAGAGGTCTAAAGACATGTACATATGCAAATATATTTATATAGGAGGATGGGGAAATAGATCTATGTGCCTATATTTTATAGGTTTAGTATTAAGGTGGTGGAAGGACATTGGGCCTCCACTCAAGTACTCCCTCAATGCAAGAATACTTTCTTCTATTAAATTGGCATTCTATGATGCTCACCCTCCCGACACAACTGCTGAAGACAAAGCATGTGAATAAGCAAATTTGGTGAAGAAAGTTGATGGCGCCTAGCTATCAAAAGATATAGCGTTTCGAGTCTTAAAGGCTTGAAGATAAACAAGCGGCCATCTAGCTCAGAAGCAACAAAGCCCACATGGAAGAACACACCAGCCTGTGTGATCAGAAGGTTCAAAAGGGATCAGTTATCAGGCATCAAAGAACAAAAAAATATATCATTGGGTGCATACCTCCATGATACAATTGCTGAGGACAAACGGGTGCATAAGCAAATGTGGTGATGGAAGCTGATGGTGCCCAGCTATCAAAAGGTATAGTGTCTGGGGTCGTAAAGGCTTGAAGGTGATCAAGCGGCCGTCTAGCTCAGAAGCAACAAAGCCCACATGGAAACACACTAGCCTGTGTGATCACGAGGTGTTGAAGGGATCAGGTATAAGGCATCATCAGAACAGAAAAAAATCTTACCATAGTGAATGAAGGGGGAAGTGCAGAGTGGAGACGCAAAGCCCATTTGTCAGCCACTGGAGATCCCTTGCAGAGGGATCTAGGGGAGGTAAAAGTCAGTCAGAGTGCAATATAGCACCGATGAAGAATACAGCTTTCCTCTAGTTCCTAAATGCACTCCCCCACACCCCACTATCATGATCCGAATTCGACTTTGCAATTCTGGCTAGACCAGAGGATGTACACTGGTGCAGATAGGAGCTGGAGGCACAGGGAATCCAGGGTGGATAATACCTTCAGGACCAGGGGTGTGAGTGGCGATGCTGGGAGGGTAGAGGGAGACTGGATTGGAAAGAGGGAACCAATTACAAGGATCTACATGTGACCTCCTCCCTGGGGGATGGACAGGGCAAGATATGACAAAATAATAATTTATAAATTATCAAGGGCTCATGAGGGATGAGGGAGCAGGGAAAAAGAGGACCTGATGCCAAGGGCTTAAGTGGAGAGCAAATGCTTTGAAAATGATGAGGGCAAAGAATGTACTAATGTGCTTTACACAATTGATGTATGTATGGATTGTGATCAGAGTTGTATGAGCCCCTAATAAAACGTTAAAAATAAATAAAAAGACGGACACCCCTTGCCACGGTGGTGGCAAGTCCCTGAGGCTTTTGGAGGTTGAGGACGTGAATCTTCTCTCTGAAAGACAGTTTTGCCATCTGAGTAAACAATGAGCTTGAGTCAGGTGATCTGACCTTAATAATTAACGGTAGCTGCACCTCTCTTCTCCAACAGACAGAAAACAGAATGCCACGGGCATTTCGGAGGCCTTTGATAGAAAGGGCCCAGAGGCAAAGTGAGGAGCTCTATTGCCTTACTTCCAAGATGTCCTATTATTTCATTCAGCAGGGCCTGGATCTGAAAGAAAGGAGGGCAGGTGGTGGCCAGAGGCCCCTTGGCACGACTCCCCTCCCCCTGCACCCAGCAGTGTGACAGTTCATAGGTGTGGGCCCCGGTCTGTGTTTCTCTTTGCCCCTCTGGGATCTTCCCTTGGGACGGGGTGCCCAGCTCCACCCTTGCCTTTAAGCTCACTCTCCTGAGTCCGAAATGACTCGAGGGCCAGGAGGTCCTTCGCGGCAGAGCCCCTGGGTGGTGTAAATAGTTAATGGGCTCAACAGGCTGGTGGTGTGATTCCACCTAGAGGTGCTTTGAAAGAAAGGTCTGTCGACCTACTTCCCATAAAACCAGTCAGCCTATGGGGGTCGAGTTCTACTTTGACACACTCGGGTCACCATGGTTGGAGCTGACGCAGCACCCACTGGTTATCCTTCCAGGCATCTCTTGGGAGGCCATCCCTGTGGCTTGTCCTAAGCCACACAGCAACTAACTGGGCTCAGTGAGTGTCTGTCAGACCCCCAATCCGATTGTATTGCCTTCTTCTAAAACACCTTTTGTCAGACCAGGCCGAAGGGGTTTCATGGTTTCTACGCTGTACAACCACACAAAAAGAGAAGGGTGGAAGCTGCTAGGGTCGGAGACACCCAGGAATCCTAGCTCCTTCTTTCTCTACCCCCCCACTCCCCCAACCCCAGTTCACAACCCTTTAAAGACCCGCCCTTCAAGGCAACAGGGCAGGGCTGGGGAGGAGGACTGGAAGGAGGGGACGGTCCTCCTACAGGTTGTTTGGTTCTCGACTGCCGCACAGTTCTTGCATCTGCTAAAGGCCCTTGGAGGAAACGGAAAGTGAAGCATAAAAGCCCGCAGAATAGTATTGCTATTAGCAGGAGTGGGTTTGGCATGTGGCCTGGGCCACCCAGACTCCAGAGGCCCGACTGACTACATGTGCGGCTCAGTCTGACTCACTGGGCGGGCCAGGGAAACCTCCCAGGGATACAAAGGAGATGTCAAGGGGTGGGGAGTGCGGGGACCTGCAGGGCATGCGACTTGGTTCACTATCCAGGCAAAGTGGCAACCCATCGAGTGAAACGTCTGGGTGCAGGAGGCCCTGCTACCCACCTGCCACCACGGTGCCCTTTCTGACTTGAGGATTCTCGAGGTCTTACTCTTTTGGCTTCAGCCCTGCAAACATTGCGCTCTGCCTTCCCACTTGCCAGTTCCGGATGCCTCTGAACCCCTTTGTAGAACGGCCCTGAGCTTGCGGAGGGAGAACACACATGAACAGTAAGTCACAGGAGGTGGGGAAGAGATGGCCAGAGGGCTGCAGGGATACAAAAAGGTTTTAGGGGTCCCCATGCTGGGTCTGGGCCAAGTCTGCGCCTCCCTGTAACACTTGGAAGTAGGTTTAAGTAGCTCCACACCCTCCTTCCACGTGCCCAGAGCAGCCTGGAACACCTCCTCGAGGTGACTCTCATGCAAAGCTGGACCTGCGTGGGTCCTCCAGCTGTGGCTGCGTGGACGCTCAGCCAGAGTTCTCCGGGATTCAGAAGGCACCCAGGTGAGCCCTGGGGACTGAGCACTTCAGTGCCTGCACTCACAGGCACACTGCAAAGCAGATCTCCAGGGCCTGGCCAAACAATGAACTTGCAAATCCTGAGGCAACAATAGAAAATCGCCCCCTTGACTGCTCTGGAATGATGTGCAGAATAATCTGTTGTTGGTGTGAGTAGCTATGGTCAGTTCCCATTCCTGGCGACTCCTGTGTGCAGAGCAGGGCGGCGGCTCCGTGCGGTTTTTAAGGTGGCCTTTTGGAAGCAGACCACCAGGGCCATCTTCCAACGCACCTCTGGTGAATTCAAACTACCAGCCATTCTTCCAGGGGTCGGTGTGGCAGCCAGGAGGGAGCCCTTAAAATCAAAGCCACCAAATGCTCAAAATATGCCCCAAAGGCATTTCATTTGAGCCCTAAATATATTCCAAGGACATTTCCTGCCTCTGAACTTCCTGTCACAGTCTTCCCCTTGGAAACCCCTGCTGAGGTCAAGTCTGAGTGGGAGGCCACACGGGTGAGTCCGACTTGTACTGACACCCGCAGCCAGTGGGGCTGTGTCAGGGGTTGGAAAGACATGTGCTTTCAAACAGAACTCTCTCCTGCTGGCCACAGTCTGTTACTCTATGTATGGCTCGCAGTGGGATTCAAACTGGTTTAGCCATAGGTGACAAAACTCTACCAAACCGACCCCAATTATAAAAGTGGGTGAACCAGAATAAGCCAGAATGGAGGAACATTACAGGTCATAACTCAGCTAGTAATTTAATCTTTATAGAAAGCAAAGCTAACATGCAACCAATTTCTTGACCAAACAAGTCAAAAACAACGATGTCCATCTAGCAGGAAAGCAACAAAGCCCACATGGAAGAAGCACACCAGCCTGTGTGATCATGAGGTGTTGAAGGGCTCAGGTATCAGATCAAAACCAAACAATGATATCAATATGAAGGCGAGGAGTCAGAGTGGAGATCCAAAGCCCGTCTGTAGACAATTGGACATCACCTGACACAAGGGTTCCATGGAAGGGATGATTCAGTCAGGGTGCAGGATAGCACCAGCGAAACACACACATTCCTTTGGTTCTTTAATGCCTCCCCGTGCCCCCCAACTATCTTGACCCCAGTTTTACCTCTCAAATCCTGCTAGAGCTTTTGACACATGGAAGCCAGGACAGAAAAGCCCCTCAGAAACAGTAATGGGAGTAGCAATACCATAGGATAAGGGGAGGAAGGATGGGAGGGTGGGAACCAATAGTAATGATGGATGTGTAACACCCCCAAGGGGGATGAATAACAGAAACACAGGTGAAGAGATACAACAGATGTGCAAGATGTGGGGAAAAAAATCTCATTTATCGAGGGTTCCTGAGGGTGGAGAAGGGAGGGAAAAAGGGGAACTGATAACAAGGGCTCCAGTAGAAAGATCATGTTTTGAAAGTGACGATGGCAATATATGTACAAGTTTGCTTGATATAATTAATTCATTGATTATTGTAATATCTGTAAGAGCCCCCAATAAAACGATTAAAAATACGTTAAGCATAAAAAAACCAAACACAATGATGTCCGGCTCAAAGACGGCAGCTATGCTGCTTGGAATGTGTAGTGCTCTCCACAGCCCTGGCAATAATTCAATGTCGTGCATCAAGCTCTTGAAAGGACTCGGTGCGCCTCTCCCAAATGTGTCATCCCAGGGCTTCAGCCTATCATTTTTTTCATTTCAGATCACCCAAATGAGAAAAAATAAATTCTGCTCTGTTCTGGTTTTGCTCCATCAGTCATGACCGAGCTCATTTGGATCAGTTCAAGGCCATGGGAAAGAGGTGGAACTCTGAATCCTGCCTCTGCCACCACCCCCTAGCTGTGTGATCTTCTGATCTCTACAAGCTTCCATTTCCTCAACTTTAAAACGAGGCTAGTCGTGACATCTTTGACAGGGCCACTAAGTACATGTGATGGACTAACAGATGCCACCCCCAAGGACGTCCTTGACAAACAATGGCTCTTCTCTCTCAGGACTGTGTGGAGAAGGGTGCATTGCAGCTGTGTCAGTTCAGGCTGTGCCTTTGCTTGAAGCCTGTTGGCATGGACAAGCGGAAGAGGAGCTCTTCTGCTTTCCCTGGACGCCTCTTGAGCTATGCACTAAGCCTTGGTTGGACTCTTGCTTCAAGCAGGAAAACAAAAAATGCAGATGGAGGTCTTGAGAAACACATGTACACTTCCGTTTCAGCCACACAGCTACAAGAGTCCACCGAAGACCCAGGACATGCTCTTGTGCTGGAAAACACTGCTAGGGATAGTACCCATGGGAGCCCCAAGAAGCTGCAGGTATCCCCACATTGCCTCGCTTCCCAGAGGTTGGCAGAGCAAGGCCAGGAGGTCTTGCCATTAACCCCCCCCCCCCATGGTGAAGTACTAGGAGTGAATGAAGAGCATTGGACCTGCACCCAGGAAGGTCAGGTTTACTTTGGACTATGCTTCTGGCTTTTCTGGTCTTGGGCAATCTAGTAGCTATTTGTATCCACCTCGTCCCATGTTCATCACACCCAGAAAACAAAACGTCATCAGGGCAGACTGTGCCATGCCCCTGAACACCAGGTAACTCCTTCCCTGTTTCTGAACGTTTTCCTCAAAGGATGCTTCAGAGAGTTTATCAAGAATGGGAAATGGCAGTGTATAAGGCATAGTGAAGATGGCACTGGAGCCAGATGGGCTGGGGGTGAAATCCTAGCTGTTTTGAGAGATACTTAAAATGTTCAAGAAAGGCTTTCGAGCTGAGCTTAGGCATCTCATTTGTAAAATGGTGCGTGAGTCGCGGTGGCCTGTGTCAGAATCTCCTGGAAGAATGAACACCCACCTTGCCAGGTCTCACTCGGGCGGGGTCTTGAGGATTTGCCTACATTATTGACGAACTGCACTTGTTTAAGCTGTAGCTCAGCTCTTGTGAGACAGACTCGTAGCTGAATGGGCCTTGGGGCACTCGGACTCTGGAGGGCTAAATTTGCCCATCTCCTGCTATGAGCTGTGTGTGCGCCTTCAATTATAAAACAAAAATGACAGAATTAAATGAGCAGATACATGGGAAGGTGCCTGGTGAAGTATAAACTCTATCGACTAAATATAAGGATTATTCAGAGGGTTAAAGCTAACAAAGAAGTTGCTTGGCACATAGTAGGATTCCATAAATATTAAATGGGAGGGGGCCAGAATTCCATAAATATCAAATGGGAGGGGGTGAGAACAAGCATACAGCAACAACAAAAACCCCTATTGACATTATGCCAGAGATTTTAGTCACTGTCATACATTCAAACAAAAAATGTTAATAAAGTTATAACATAAAATTTATATTCCAATTGTGGGTGGCAGGGACCTCTTCTTGCCTTCTGATCCAATTTATTAATCAAATCCTTTTACCATCAAGTGCTCTACTGCTTAATGTGGACCCTACTGCGGATCTTGATAAGAGGAAAAGACGGGCTGTTTCCACTTTGCTCTTGGCAGTCCTCAGGCCTCTTGGATAACTTTCTTACAAAATGAATAGCGTTGGCTCCCAGAGAGACCAATCTAATCTCATCTCGTCCACTCAGAAGATATGTATCAAACATTACCGACTGTCTCACTGCATGGACACAGCAGGAAGCGGCATCTAATTCCATCTGGGTTTGGATCAGAGTCTAAACGATCAAGTAGGGAGCCATCAGCGTGGTAGAAATAAGACACGCAAAATATAACTGGCCCACTTTTTAAAGAGTGTTCTTGTCCAAGGGTTGATGTGAAAGTTCCCAGATGAGACAAGAAACAGTAGAAAAGAGAGAAAGGGGATTAAAGCCCAGTTTAAACACACACACGAATCGACATGCTGTGCTATCGTTGTTTATGGGTATGATAGTCTGATCAGATAACCCCACTATGTCAGGAGACCTAATTACCAATCCTTAGGAGGGCTCTAAACTACTTTTAAAGCGAAGCAAGTCTCTATGACTCTGGGTTTAATGAGATGTCACTGCTGTCTGTCCACCATCTTCAGAAAGGTTCTGCTCACTTCCGATGGAATTCCTGGTTTTGAGAAATGCTTAAAATATCCAAGTTTTATAACACTTAAGGCTCTGAAAACAATGCATTGTGATTCTTTCTTTCCTTGATGTAACAACACACTTTGTTTCCTTGTGCAACCCAGTAGCTTTCTTCCCACCTCCTCCCTCCAGCTCCAGTCCATCTGCCCATCCCCTCTGGCCAACGAGGTTCTACCCCTGGGCTCTAGATCTCTGGTTGTGGTTCTGCTGGAGGGCAGCATCCTGTGCGGATGTATAGCCACCAGGCTCCCTACATTGCTTTTGTAGATCAAACTGGTTGGCTTCCAGGGGGATCCTGGAATTAATAAAGCAGATCCAAATGAAACGTGATTGCCGAAAACACGAGCCTGGTATCCTTTCACCTGGGAAGCAGTCATCATTGCATAACTTGGAAAAGAGCTGTGGACAATGTTGGCAGAGGCGGTCCTTTGCAAATTCAACTCATTGCCTCCACTCTTCATCTACTGATCGTTGCCCACCTGTCACCAAACGTGAACGTTTCCAGCCCCAAGATCCACCTGCCTCCTTTTCATCCTTATCACTGCTTTGGACAACTGCAGTAGACTCCTCGGGGTTTCCTGTTCCCATCCAGATTACAGCCTATTCTCTACACTGCCGCAATGACTTCTTTAGAAACTCCACTCTTCTGCTTCCATCCACGTTACAGCACCACTTTCTTTGGGGCCCGTAACTTTTGAAAAATCTCTGGGACAAGTGCAGAAAAGCCCCAAGTACACAACACACTTGACAACCACTGTTGAGTCAAGCCCTGACTCAGGGCAGCCCTGTGCCCAGAAGGATGATGCTTTGCTGTTTCTTTACGCCTTGTCTTCCCAACATATAGAAGCCCTGCCTCGTCTATACATCTCTACATTCCCCACATCTGGCATCCTTATAACTGGTTGCGCACCATTGTGATGCACTGGGTTTTCACGGGCTGATTTTCAGTAGTTTTCCAGGCCTTTCTTCCTTGTCTTAGTCTGGAAGCTGTCCCAATATCTGTCTGGCATCATGTTAACTGGCAAGTTCCCACAAACAGACAAGTAGTGGCTGAACATGAGGTGAGGCCAGGAATTGAACCAGGGTTAAAACTACATTAAAAATGTGCTGAAAAACTCAGCTTATACACGACATAGGTACTCCACTACTTCCTGCTATCGAATTGACGCTGACCCATAGCAACTCTCTAGGGCAGGGCGGAATTGGCCCTGCGGGTTCCCCAGACTGTAACTCTTTGCGGTAGAAAGCCCCATCCTTCTCTTGAAGAGTAGCTACTTGGTTTCCAACCTGGCAGTTAGCAGCCCAACGTGTTAAGTACTAGGTCACTGCCACTACCGCGAGTGAGGCATAAATCCACAAATAAAGCTTAGACTAAGGTGACTTTTGAGAGTTGTGTACCTGTAATATTGGGTCTACATGAATTCTAAACCTGTTAACAATGCATGTCAAGAACACAACCCATTTGTAAGATTAGGGCTAATTGTATTGCTTTTTTCATCTTTCTTATTGCTTAAATGGCTTTGGAATTCAAAGTGGCCTCTGAATGTCACAGTAGAAAGCTCAGCAATGCCCATCGCAGTACATCCGGATCATTTAAATCTATGACCTCAAATTAGGCATCTAGAGAAATGGGAAAATATTCATTTGTCTTGAAATTAAAGTCTATTGGAAACATGGACATGGAAGTTTACATTTTAAAGCAAATTAATGGGTATGTGATCTCTAGAACTTGATTGCTTGGGGCTTAGATTAATGCTTCTGCTATTACCCGGTTAAGAGTAAGAGGCAAAGCTAGTAAGCGAATTACATTAAAAGGCCCAGGGGGTTTTGAGTCCCAACCACCGACCAAATGTATGGGTGGAAGAAGTTGTACGGTAGGGTAGGAGGGGATTTTTATGCTATACTGCTCCTTGTTTATCTACTCTCTTCCCAACAAATACAAGTCATGGTGTGAGTGCCGGGTGCAGGGGTGAGTAGGAACCAACTTCCCTCCCCACCTAAGTCTGGCGCATGCGAATGAATGAGTGGACACACAGCTCAACACAGAATGCCCACATGAATGACTGACCTTTGTCTTTCATAGTTAACATAGAAGGCAATGTTAATATTTGTTAGGTGCTTAATGTGACAAGAACTAAGAAAAATCTATGCTTTACAATCTACTCTCACTTAAATCTCAAATGAACGTGGGTTATTATTGTTACTCCTATTCTACAGAAGAGGAAACTGAGTCTTAAACCCAACCTAACCCAGGCAATTCCTTATTCAGTTTCTGAGGCTGTAAAATGTAGGTTCCCAAACTTATTTGGTCTACCATTTCCTTTGCACTAAAAAAACTAACAAAAATCAACTCAGTAGAAGCCTTGGCAATGAAAAACTTTTGCACTTTAGCCCATAATCCAGGATAAAGTGTACACATCTGCTTTTGAGCCCCCTGGATTGTTTTCAAAGGAAAAAACAGAGCTCTTATTTTCTAGCTATGCATTATGCCTCCAACATGCCCTTGAAGGACCTTCAAACCCTCTGTCTATTTAGTTCCAGAAGAAACAGAGTAAGCCAGTAACTTCATAGAGACCCTCTCCATGGTGGTGCTGCTGCTTACTCCGGAGTAATGGACCAAACTGGCACTGCGAAGTCAGGTTCGCTGATGTTATTTGTCTTGTTGCACGAGCTACACGTATGCTCTGTGGTAAGACCAGCTAGAGAGGGTATCTTGAAGGCAAGGTCAGGCAACTGAAGCAGCAAGAGAGCCCGGGGGAAGGGAAGCAAGCTGTGATTTGCCCTTTGGATCGTTACTGGAAGAAAAACCACAAAGTTTAACTGCTGCTTTAAAAATACCCGTGATATGATCACTGAAGACAAAATGGGTGCAAAAGCAAATGTGGTGAAGAAAGCTGATGGTGCCCAGCTATCAAAAGACATAGCGTCTGGGGTCTTAAAGGCTTGAAGGTAAACAAGCGGCCATCTAGCTCAGAAGCAACAAGTCCACATGGAAGAAGCACACCAGCCTGTGTGATCATGTCGATGGGGTCAGGTAACAAGCACGAAAAGACACCCCCCCACACACACCAAAAAAGTGATACTGCTGAGAACCAGGGGGATCAGAGACCCTAAACCCATCTGTAGATAATAGGTCATCACCTAACAGAAAGGTCACAAGGAAGGGATGAGTCACCCCGGGTGCAGTATAGCACAGATGAAACACATTATTCCTCTGGTTCCCTGAGGCTTCCTCCCCCTCCCTCCCCTCCCGCCTATGACTCCAGTCCTGCTTTTCACTGCAGACTCGGCTGGAGGACGTGCAGAAGTACAGATAAGAACCAGGACACAAAGAATCCAGGTCAGATAAACCCCTCTGGTACAGAAACGGGAGGAGGGGTACCAGGAGGCTAGGGCGAAGAGGGGAGGAAGGGGGAACTGATCACAATGATTGATGCACAATCCACATCCCAGGGGGATGAACAATAAAACCATGGGTGAAGGGAAACAACTGTGGGTGTAAGATATGAAAACAGTAATTTTTAATTTATCAAGGGGTCATGAAGGTGGGGAAGGAGCTGATACCAAGGGTTCAAATAGAAAGTAAATGTTTAACAGCGGTTCTCAACCTGTGGGTCGTGACCCCTTTGGGGGGGGTGTCAAACGATCCTTTCACAGGGGTTGCCTGATGCATAGCAGTAGCAAAATTACAGTTATGAAGTAGCAACAGAAATAACTTTATTGTTGGGAGTCACCACAACATGAGGAACTGTGTTAAAGGGTCGCAGCAGTAGGAAGGTTGAGAACCACTGGTTTAGAAAATGTTGGTAACATATGTACAAAAAATGCTTGATAAAATTGATGTGTGGAATGTTATGAGTTGTTTAAAAGCCCCAGGAAAATGATTTTTTTTTAAAAACGAATACTAACAAAAAACAAACCTGTGGCAACAAGAAGACAGTGAAAATATGCTAGTTTGGGCAATTATCATTACATATGAGTATTAAATTTATTTTTCAGATATCCTAAAAGCCTCCTGGAATTCTAACACGATCAGCTCCTACCTGTAAGGCAGGTGTCCTCTTAGGACAGACACTTTCTTTCCACTGTTAGTAGTGTGAATCATTTTATGCTAGGTTTCCCATTTTATGCTACTTGTAGACATGTACCACTTGGCAGTCCATATGGTTTCATATATATTGTATACAGCCACACCTGGAAAAGTCATGTCATCTGAACTAAAACAGGAGTGGGGAATGTGTAAAGCCCGCAAAATCATCAATACCAGCTAACATCACACAAGCAGCAAGCAGCAGTTCTTGCCATCACATTGGTGTTAGGTGTGATCCAGTCAGTTCCGACCCATAGCAACCCTATGTACTATAGAATGGCACACTCCCCAGTCCTGCACCATCCTTGCAACTGTCTGTGTCTGAGTCCAGCGACTTATGTCAATCCATCTTGTCAAGGACCTTTCCCTTTTATACCACCCCTCCACTTTACCAACAATGATGTTCTTCTCCAGGGACTGGCCTCCCTTGACAACATGTCCAAAGTCTGTAACATGAAGTCTTGCTATCCTTGCCTCTAAGGAGAACTCTGGCCGTACATCTTCCAAGAAAGACCAGTTTGTCCTTTTAGCATTCCATGGTACTTTCAATATTCTTCCCCAGCACAATCCAAACGCACTGGTTCTTCAGTCTTCCTTGTTTAATGCCCTTCATGTATGAGATGCAATGGAGAATACCCTGACTTGGGTCAAGTGCACCTCAGTCCTTGCTTTCAATACACGACAGGTGTCCTCAAACTACGGTCCGCAGGCCACATGCAGCCCGCCGAGGACATTTATCCGGCCTGGTGGGTGTTTTTGCCCCATTTATTTTACTTCAAAATAAGACATGTGCGGTGTGTAGAGGAATTTGTTCATAGATTTTTTTTAAAAACTATAGTCCAGCCCTCCAATGGGTCTGAGGGACAGTGAACTGTCCGCCTGTTTAAAAAGATTGAGGACCCCTGCTCTAACAGGTGAGAAGCAGATTTACTGTCCTGACGTAATTGGATTGATCTCTTGGCTACTGCCATGGGCATGGATTGTGGACCCAGGCAAGGCAAAGGCCTTGACAACTTCAAACTCTTCCCCATTCGTGATGACGTTACTTCAATAGGTAATGGCGGTGAGGATTTTGGTCTTCTTTACATTGACTTTTAATCCATATTGAAGGCTGCAACCCTTGATCTTCCTCAGCAAGGTTTCACATCCTCCTTACTTTCAGCGAACAAGGCTATCATCTGCATATTGCAGGTTGTTAGTGTTCCTCCAAACTTGATGCCAAGTTCTTCTTCATTAAGCCAGCCTCACTTACTTGCTCAGCATAGAGAACAAGTATGGTGAGAGGATACAACTGTAACGCTTGCTTTCCTGACTTTAAACCATGCCTCTTGATTAACATGCAAGTTTCTCGTGAGCACAATGAAGTGTTCTGGAATTCCCATTCTTCTCAAGATTATCCACACTATGGTTCCTACAGTCAAATGCCTTCAGTTAAGGAAACACAAGTAAACCTCTTTCTGGTATTCTGTTTGGGGTCAAGATCCATCTGACCTAAGTAATGCTGTCCCTTGTTCCATGTCCTCCTCTCAGTCTGGCCTGAACTTCTGGCTGTTCCCTGTCAATGTGCTGCTGAAATAATTGTTGGATGATTTTCAGCAAAATTTAACTTGTGTGCCATATCAATTCTATTGTTGTGTAGCCTGAGCATTCTGTTGGGTCACCTGTCTTTGGAATGGGTACAAACATGGATCTCTCCCAGTCAGCTGGCCATCACATTTGGGGCGAGTTGCTTAAACATTTGATCAGTGTGGCCCGAGAATGATGTTAATAAACATCTAAATGGTCCTTGACTAAAAAGAAAAAAGGGTTCCCCATGTCTGCCTTAAAACAATAAACATTTCCCCCTTCCTTTTCTCAACAGAGATTCTATCAGGAAAGAAAGAGCAATAGGTATTAGAAAGAATCAAAAATTACCTAGGCTATCGGGATATTTTAAAATAAAATTATGTAACAGGCATTAAGAAGCTAGTGCACACTGCCAAACGAAAAGACAGTCCCTGAAGATAAACATCCGGAATGCGCCGTAGCAGTGAGGGTGATGAGACTTCGGCTTATTTACTTTGGACATGCCTTGAGGAAAGAGTAATCACTAGAAAATGAATTTATGGTTGGTAAAGTTGAGAGCCAAGGAAAATGAAGGAAACGTTCACTAAGATGGACTGACAAAATAGCTGCAACAATACATGCAAACGCACCGGTGATCGTGGAAAGGGCACTGCATCACACAGCCTTCCTGTTACATATTCCAAGTTTGCCAAGAAGTGGCGTCTTCTCGATGGCCATGATAGTTTCTTTTCCATGAAAAGCAAACTGCGTGACATTTTAAAGTTATTTACGAGAACATGTTCTGTAAAGGGATGACTATTAATCTGCAGAGCCATAGCAATATTCCAACAGAACATATGAGAGCTATGGCTCCTAGTCCATCCTGGGCCACCACTTGGTCTCTAGTGCCCCACCTTGAACAATCCTGCTGTCTCCATTTTATGAAGGCCACACTGCTAACTCAGGGATGGGTTTCAAATGCAGGGCCATTTGACGCTCAAATCCACACTGTCTGTTGTGCCTCCCTGGGCAGAGAGCCTTCCTGGCTTGGAAATACATCAGTTAACTTTCATTCAATCTAATCGTGTGCAGTTCAATCAATCACATATGCAATATCAAACAAATCAGTCAGGCATTGCTCAAAATACTCGAGAACTGGAAATTCATACACTTGTAATTTTCTCTTTCAGAAGTTCTTAAGAACATAACCACCAGAAATATGTTTTCTTAAAGAACCGTGGCTATGTCCACACCGCACAATCAATATGAATCAGATTAATGTTTTCCTTACAAATTTCCTTTTTGGTTTTCAGTAGATAGTCCTTTCCCTTATTTTTCCTTTATCTTCTAATTACATGTATTATCTTTAGTATACTCTGTACACGTTCTGCCTGAAAGTTCAATACTAATGAAACAGTACAAACAGAAAAGAAGCAGACGCATACCAGCCAGGATATCTTAAACTATTTTCAAAAACCAAGTGAGAAAATCATATGCCAACGGGAGTGTAAATCTTTCTGGTGGCAGCAATATCGGAGACCCAAGCTGATGACACTGCACGCTCAGTCTACTTAGAAAAGTCCTGCCAGTGTGAAGGCTACTGAAGAAATTATTCAAATAGGTCACCAAACCATTTCCCCTCTTCCCACTGAGTGTTTATTTTACAGCTTTTGCATCAGGTAATCAACTGAAACACTTCAGCAACAGAAAGCTGGCAAAACGTTAAAGGGAAGGAGTGATTATCTCTCCAACAGATGTGACAAAATGGTTGGAAGTTGGAAACAGTACTGCATAAATGAATCGACTGTGGGGGTGGAGAGCAGAGCGGGCGGGGAGGGGGCGGAGCGCGACTAGAAATGTAGAAAGGGGCGAGAACAGTCCAACATGAACGGTGAAGGAAAAATGTACCATTTTCCTGGGTATTTAGAGAACAAAAGTCAAGATACACAACCCCACGGATCTCAAATGGCATTCAGCCTTGCTGTTAAGCTGCCCGTGTACCTGACGCTCCGCCGAGACGCTGCAAAGGCTCCCTGACAATCAGATGGGCCTCCGTCATGGGTTTGGGAATAATGGGAGTTTCTCCATCGAGTCCGTTGTAGTATCAGCAGTGCTAAGGTCACTAAGCCGCATGCACTTTAAATTGCAGCTCAATCTGACTGACTGATCCCAGGGAGGAAGCCCTACTCCAGAGAAGCGAAGTGAGCCGTGCATCCGAATCAGGGTTGCTTTTCCCCTTAGAAAGATGCCGTAACAGCAGACTGGTTGGCATCACACATCAACTAAGCCTAGGACAAATGAAGGCAACAAACAAACAAACAATAGCATTGAAGTAGCACTAATTTACAAAGCAGCAAACTTTCAAACCAAAGCAGAACCACCTGGGCTGCTCAGAGGCAAACTTCACAAAAGGTGACCTTGGGCGCTTCTCGTAATCAAGGATTCTAGGACCATGGAGGTGTGTTTGACCAACGGGGAATGGTGGCGAATGATCAATGGAAAAAACCAGCTGTTTTCACAGAAGCTGTTAAGTGTAGAATCTGAATATGCGTTAAAATACCAACTATGCATGTGGGAACCAGACTTGAAATTCTCTAGTGCCTTTGGCATTTTTATTTTATTTAGAAAAGAGAACCATTGTCTACAAACTATTTTCTAACTATGCAAATACAATGAGTAAATCATTTGCGATATCAAAATACTGTGTGTAAATCACGGATGGCACTAACAATTACAGGAATTCCTGATAAAACATCACTTGAGAAAGAGCAACAAATTTCAAACGATAGACACTGGCTGAATTTAAAGAACAGAAAATAAAATGAAAAATTTATGAAATCTGTACGTTGAAGCTCTCTGATTTTCAATACTTTGCATCCAGTTGTCAGGAGTCCAGGAGCACCCAATACACTCAGAGTTGCACAAATGCATATGGATGATACAAAAGTAATCCCCATGCAGTATTTTAAGTGTTGCTATCATATATATTTAAGTGATAGTTTACATATTAAAGCTGGGTAAAATCAGACTATATCCTCCCCATTACATTTTAAAAGTCAATAATTTATCAACAGTTGACATTTCACAATAATTAGAAAACAGAGGAATCCATTCAAGTTAAACAAAAAAGGTACTCTTTTCCTCTTTTGGGAAATGATCATATATAGATATACACACATACACACTTCCTCTTTTAAAATTCAAGGTGGTTAATTTACTTTTGTATTATAAAAAAGATATCTCCCTAAGATGAAAATACCGAAAAAGCGCAAAGGTTGAAAAAAGAAAACCACATTTGCCACTTTAAAAAAATACATCATTGTCTCATTGATTCTATTTATTTATATAATTGATTATAAAGTTAGAATTTTAAGGACTCTGCACTAGTCAGGCTTCCAAGACTACACTGGACCCGATGGAATGAAATCCACCCTTTCTCAGCCTCCAGGAAGGACACAAACCCATCCTAAATGATGACAGAATAAATGCGTCTATATTGAACTCTTAAACTGGGAAACAAAACATGCCTGCCCAGAAGCAATCGAAGTCGTAAAAGTTTATGAATTTGTGGGTGTGACCACATGAATCAGAAATCTATTCTTTGGATACATTAGGAGCTTTTCAAAGTATATAAACTCATTTTAGGCCACTAGAATAAAGATTAAAAAAAAAAAACAAACGATTTCTCAAGTACAGAGGTTTCTCAAGTACAGAGGGTTGCGACCTGCAGTCCACAAGCCAGCTCTGACATGTCACCTGTTTTTATAAAGTTTTGTTGGAACACAAAATGCTCATTTGTTTATGTATTGTCTATGGTTGTTTTGTACTACAATGGCACAGCGAAATAGCTGAGAGAGAGACCATTATGACCAACAAAACTTAAAATATTTACTCTGGCCATTCACCAAAAAAAAACCAAACACACACACACACACAGCCCACTTTGCTTTTCGGCCGAACCATCTTGCAGTGACCTGCCCAAATGATGGACGAAAAGCAAGGGGAAGAGGGGCACTCGCTACCTGTCCCCTAGCCACACACACGCAACTCGACAAGAAAGGTGTCATCGCCAGCACCAAGGGTACGGGCACTATTCGGAAGGGGATGCCGCATTAATGCTACCACGGCAAAACTGGCCTCGTCTACAGCGTGGCCCCACACGCCATGGCATTGTTGCCAACAAGCAAGGGGAGGGCCAGTTCTCGCTCAGAGGAATCAAGGTGTGCATGGAGCCCAGAGAGCCCTCTTCCTGAAGCGCTGGAAGGAGAACCACCAAATGGAGGCGGCCAAGGAGAAGGGCAGCTGGGTGCAGCTGAAGCGCGGGGCCCTTTGCGCGGACCAGTGGGAAGGAGCCCAAGCTGCCGGAGCCCATCCCTGTGAGTTCATGGCCTGGTCTGAAGGAAAGCTGTCGGGGCGGGCGGGAAAGCGAAACAAAACAAAACTTAACTGATCCCTGGGGTCTAGGGTACTAAGCGCTACCTTAGTTACCTAAGAGTTACTGCACCTCTGGACGACTTTAGCTCGTATTCCCACCCAAGAATAACCTGCGTACTGCGAGTTCATTAGCAGGCAAACATCAAATATGCCCACCTTAAAGTGGTACTTTTCTTTTGAGCAAGGAAATAATTTGTATATGTTTTCAAAAAGATACCCACCACAGTTAGTGAACATATTGAGAGGGGGAGAGAGAAGAAAGGAGGGGCAGAGAGAGAGAAGAAACAGGAAGCCAAATCAGAAGAGTGTGCTTGGCTGTGTTCTCTTAATATTGTATTATTGGAGGAAAAGAGTCACAAAATGATGACTTTTTTGCTTTTTAACAAACGTAATTGTGTTTTTCCCCCTTGAAATGTTAAATGTTTTGGGATCGTGTTTCCCCCTCCCCACTTTCACAGTTAATAATCTTTAAGGCAATTTGCCTAAAATGTTTACATAGTTTGGTGTACTAAACTGAGCACATTAAAGATTATCCTTGTAGAAAATCTACTTGTAAAACTCTATATGTTACGCCAAGAAAGGGAAGAGGGTAAAGAATGCACAGGGAACGCAGACTCTGCAAAATATACCTCAGAAAACCATAGCTACAAGATAGCTACTGTCTCTGAAAGGTTATGTGAAATGAAAACAGAAAGATCCTTCAGTGTGGGAAAGCCAAGCTCCCCTGCTTCTGCTCCCGGTCAGCCAATGAAGTCTATTTCAAACAGGGACCCTCAGAGCTCAGCAGCTGCACAGAAGCAGTCAGAGTTCACAGGTGTTCCCTATTTCAGTAGCTACTGCAACAAAAGAAAAAACATTGAGCAAATATTTATTCAGCACGTATTTATGCCAAGATTAACTTTTTTTTAAAACCAGCTTTTAAGTGGACGTTCCCTTCTTGTGATAAAATAAAATAGGTATGAACCTGTTGGTTAGGGATGTTTCGACAATACATTCTAGAGAGCGCCTTACAGTTTCCAAAGTGCTTTCACACGCCATCTCGTTGACTCCCACAACACCCCTGTGAGGTAGGTACAGCAGGTAATATTGTCCCCTCGTCATGATGAGGAAATCAAGGCGAGCTCAAGTGACTTGCCCCAGGTCACATGGCTGGTAAGTGGCACAAGAATTAGAAATCACGTTTTCTGACTCATTTTCATTATAACTACTACTTCCAGTTGTGACCAATGTACTGGGTATCCAAAGTGAAAGGTACTGAGGAACATGTCGGTAATGTCTAACAGTAGAGTTAAATGAGAAGACAGGACAGTAGCTCTCATGGTTTTACTAGACATAATAAAATTGGTGCAAGACCACTTTCCCCTAATTACTTGTAACCTTTTGGTCCAAATACATAAAATATGCAATATATACAGCATTTTCTTTTTTTTTCTGTAAATGCAATGCTTTAAAACACATTATAAAGCACCTTAGTAAAAATATTCTACAAGATAAAAGTACAGAAGACGTAGGAAAATCCTACCCATACCACAGCTCACTAACGGAGTCATAATATGGAATTACTGATATTTCGGTTTACAGCTATTACAAATTATCCATGGAGAAAGAAATACTAAAAACTCCTTTCCTGACATCACTGTGTGGGAGTCTAAACTCCAACCCCGGCAATGCCAACATTCTTTGCGGTGGCTTCCCAATCTTGGACAATGGGGAGACAAGAATAAAAATACTGCTTTGACTATCTTTTTACAGTATTAGTAACGGTTTCAAATTAGTTTTTAACACTACTCGTTATTTAAAAAAATTAAAACAACCTACATAAATATCGACAAACCCAACTACAGCAGAACCATTTCTTAGCTAACAGACTGAGCAGTCAATAAATCTCATAGCACAGGATTCACAAAAACAAAGCACACATTGCCAGCCAGTTATTAACACTATCCAGTCAAGGTGCGTAGCCCAAACCTCCAGGTGAAGGTGAAGTAGCAAAGGGATTCATTTGCGGTTCACTGAAAAAAATGCTCCATCAAAAAGAGTATCAGAAACTTTTCTGAAACTGTGTTTTGCCTCTTGATTAGATCTGCTTTACGTTCATATTTTAGGTGAAGTGTAGGTTTTTTCCCCCTGTAGGAGGTTGTCTAACTCTCACCAAAATTTAACAAGAAAATATACACAAACAAACATAAGATAAACCCTGAAACTGAAACTTCTTAAAACACTGACAATATCAGCCAGCGTCCAGTTCCTTGATATCACCGTCTACTCATAACTTGGGTCAATACAATTTGCTTTACACTTAAACTCCAGATTGTGGAGCTTAGAACTACAGTAAAACACTTTTCGTTTCCGAATCCAATAGTCACACTGTGTACTTAGTTCGATTTAGGGTAAATCTTTTCATAGAAAAAATTTTGTGTGAGGATGTAGAGGTCTCCATCTTTTTCTCGAACGGCATGGGCTCTGATAAACTGAAACTGCTCGAGTGCAAATTCATAGAACTCATTCTCCATTTTCCAAATGTCAGACTGCTGCAGTTTGGCAATGGTTTGTTTAGTGGGCAGTTTCTTCTCTGTAGTTTTCCTAAGATGAGATTTCTTTCCTACTTACAAAGGAGAAAAAAGAGAAAAGGTAATTAATTCTTGGAGAACACACAAACATTCCATAACTCTTTATTTGAAGAGGTGATTTAAGCTAACACAACATACTGAATGTAACTTGTTTTTCAGAAATAGCATATATTTCAAGTAAACAGGAGTTCTGCAGCTTAATTTATTCCTTTATGTTCATCCTCACCCTCTTGAAAACTTACTGAGACGTGAAATAGTAAAGAAAAGAGTCACCATACAGTGAAGCCACCTCACACAGTATTTTCCTTGGTGCTCACTTGCTCATTTATTTTAAAATATGATAAAATACCTACTTCAAATTTAACACTAATATCTCATAATCTATATTCTCCATAATTTTATGTTGGAAGTCAAGGCACAGAAAGAGGTTCCTATTATTGCATCTAACCCAAGAATAGCAAAAACCAGCGAACACAACAAAACACAGAATGAACTGGCCAAGCCCAGTTACTTTCAGTTATCATCTCATAATGCTGAAGTTGCTGAAGCATATATTTAGAAGTGCTATAATGAAAAATGCAATGATGTCATTTTGTGGACAAAGGTGCACCAGACCCAAGCCATGGTATTTTCAGTTATCCATATGCATTTCAAAGCTGGGCAATGAATAAGGAAGACAGAAGAATTGATGTCTTTGAATTATGGTGCTGGCGAAAGACATTAAATATACCATGGAGCGCCTGAAGAAAGAACAAATCTATCTTGAAGGACAGTCTAAATGCTCCTTAAAAGTAAGGATGGCAGGACTGAATCTCATGTCATTTGGATATGCTATCAAGAGAGAACAGTCCCTGAAGCACATCATGCTTAGGAGAGTCATTGAGAACAAGAAAGACCTTCAGCAGGATGGACTGGCACAGGGACTCCGAACAACAGGCTCCAACAACAGTAAGTGTGAAGCCAGCGTAGGGTTGCCTTGAGTTGGAACCACTTCAATGGCACCTAACAACATAATCTAACAGAACTAGTACATGCCGATGATACTTGGTGAGACTCAGTCCACTCCTACTCTAATGGCATTGAATCCACTGCCCTAGAGTCAATTCTGCCTCATGGTTTCAGAGATGGCTTCTCTTTGTGGGAACTGAAAGCCTCATCTTTCTCTTAAGTAGTGGCTGGAGGGTTTGAGCAACTAACCCATGGTTAGCAGCTCAAGACTCATCTCACGACACTACAAGTACTCCTTGTACACATTAGGCAGGTGTAAGAGTAGAATGTAATCTTAATGTTTGCCACTGACTATGACACATGTAGAAGGTTGGTTCTATTGCTTGTATCTTTCTACAATTTGTATAACGTCCCCTAGTTCTCACCTAACGCAAATTCCCTCACACTATAAATATTAAATAAACATTTCTGTATCCGGGACTGTTTTATACGGAAAGCGGCAAGCACAAACAGACAATATATGTTTTATGGAGCTATTTCTTACTCTGAAGGAACCCTAATTCACAAGTATTTCCCAAATTGTAAACAAGAAATAGTTAAGGAAAACTTTAAAAAGAAACCCGCTACTGACATACCTGTTCGATAGAGTTCTGTAGCACCCCGGAAGAAGCGGGGCAAAGCAGCCTCTAGTAACATGATGAAATCTTCAAGCTCTTCAGTCACTCCCACCAGAAAGTACTCGTTCACTAGGTTATACTTGGCTTGATCCATAGCCCACCTGCTTCCCACGTTCCTAAAACCAAGGAAAATGAACCGAGAGCCTGATTGGGAGATCTGCTAAGCATTTGACTCCTCTGACATCACATATATTATATAGAACACAGATAAACATTTGTGCATCCAAAGTCGAATGCCCTTTTAACAACATAATTTGGTGGTGGGGGGGACACATCTGTTTTTTATTTCCTTGCCACTAGCTCCAGTTTCTGCTTAGCTATGCACAGTTAAATAAGACTTTACTAGGAGACTCCTATTTAATATGAACAGTTTATTTTGAGGGTGGTTTAATTTTTAAAAATGACTCCAAACTAAGCTCTGCTCATTTTAAGAGCTCTCTAGTAAGGTCTAAGCAATTTGAGTTTAGTGCTTAACTTAATTTGCGAGCTCTGGCTTTTTGTGAGCTTGGCTCTCCGCCCCCAATGTTTCTGAAGATTAGAAAATAGGGGCGCACGCGTGCACGCACGCGTGCACACACACACACACACACACTGCCTCCCATAATGAAAAAGCTAAACAAAACCTTGTGAGCCAATGGTTACTGGGACAATCGTGGCCCTTGACAAACTGTACTTCTGGGTTCTCTTTGGCGCTAACACTCCCTGGTCCTAATTCTATCTCTGCCCCCCTAGCAGTAGTGTGGTCTGGAGCTGGTGTCTTGACCTCTGTCAGTTCTCTTGGCTGTTAAAACACAGGGATAGGAGTGTGGGGGCAGGATGAATTTGCTGATTTATAAAGTCCCTTCCAGCCCCATGAGTCATCTATGAAAAGTACTGCAGAAGTTAAATTAAAATAATGTCAAATGAAGAATAACTTTATTACTCTAAAGCAGGGACTGGCCATCTTTTTTCTGTGAAGGGCCAAAGTGTGTCTTTTAGGCTCTTGGGTCTCATGTTCTTGATCACAACTTCTCAACCCTGTTGTTGTTACATGAACACAACCATAAGCAACAATAAGTAAACAAATGGATGTGGATGTGTCCCACATAGGACTTCATTTATAAAAACAAACAACGGGCCACATTTGGCCCCTGGGCTGTAGCTTGTAACTCTCTGTTGTAAGGAAATAGTCTAAAACTATGAAGACAGTCTTCTATGCTTTCAATTCTTCTAATGCTATTACGATGCTTTGATACAATCTATTTAATAAAGCCTTTAGTTCACAGTAATTCAATAATACAGCTCAAATAATGAACCGAGGACATTCCGTGCATTTCTGATTATGGTTTTAAGGACGATACTAACTTTGAATGTGTTCTCTCTTTTTTTAACAGCTCTTTCCTATTAAGCTGATTGCCTAGAATAAATATGTACCATTATTTTCAAAAACTAAACACTCAGCATATTCTGAGGAAATAAATATTTTATTAAAGATAAAATATCTTTATTTTCCACCTCACATTATTAGCTGACTGAACCAAAAACATAACCTTGGCTTCCTTCAAAGTCAAATCAGTTTAAAAGTGAAACCAGGTAAATAATTTACTCACTAAGCCTGTTCTTAATATGAATGGCTAAAACAGTACGCTTCAGAAAAAAAAAGTGGAAGTTTAAGTTTATAAAATGATCCTTGCCCTCTAATGAAGAGGGCAACCAACCAGCTAAACAAAAAATTCAAAATCCAGCATCTAAGCCGAGCATCCTCTAAAACTACGGCCCGCAGGCCACACGTGGCCCGCCGGGTGTTTTTGCCCCGTCTGTTTTTTTCACTTCAAAATAAGATATGTACAGTGTGCAGAGTAATTTGTTCACAGTTTTTTTTTTAACTATAGTTTGACCCTCCAATGGATCTGAGGGACAGTGAACTGGCCCTGTTTAAAAAGTTTGAGGACCCCTGATTCTGAGCAAACAGTGCAATGCTACCATATCTGACCAATCCTTTCTTGTTGAAGGTGCCATTGAGTCGGTTCTGGAAGGAGCACCCCCTGGTCCTGCACCATCCTCGCAATTGCTCCTACTGTTGAAGCCCACTGTTGCAGCCGCTGTGCAAATCACAATAGTCAAGGGCCTTCCTCTGTTCTTCTGCCCCTCTACCTTACCATTCATGATAGCCTTCTCCAGGTCTCTCCGGACGACATCGAAAGGTAACCACAAAACTAGGCATTACTTACATTTTCATATTACATTATATACGTCATTTTTAATTTGATCCTTCGCTGATTTGCGTACAGCACAGGAGCAACCAATGTTTCCTTCTATTAACACAGAAGGTCCCCGTCCGTCAGAGGAGACTAGATGACAACTGATTACCGTTGTTTTTAAGAGAGTCGCATTTGTTAAGTACTGACGACAGAGGAAATGAACCAGATGAACAAGTTAAGCAAACGGTATCTCCGTACCAGCATTCTGAGCTATGGCCACAGAAGAACGGGATTTGAAGCCAGAGCTTCTCGGGAGCACAATCTGAGCCGCCCTCAGCTACACATTCATCGAAGGTCTGCAAGAAAGACAAAGCAGCACAGGTGAGCCACTCATCCAGGTCCTACCTACCCAACACCTTCATGTGGCTAAGCTATTAATGATATGGGTGGAAGAGGGGTGGGGGTAGCCACGTGAAAGTGATAGGTAGAGATAGTGTATCACACTTGAGATATACTGAAGAATGATAAAAATGGATTTTTCTCTCAGCTTGGTTTTGTAAGAATTCTTTTACTATATGAAGAAAAATACACCGGAAAATAATTTATCTTTGGGGAAAAACTAAGCTTGTCTGTTCATTTATTTCATCCCCTTATCAAAAGAAATTAAATAAAAAGGCACTTTTTGTGAAGTAACCACTGTCTTCTCTCTCATTTGTTAAAACAAAAAATTATTGTAGAAAGCAAAAACGACCTTAGATACTTATGTCTTGCATGCCCTCCTCTCCAATGTATCTGAATCAATTAGCTAGAAGGAAAAGAGACTCAACAGCTTAGAAAAACTCACAGCCACTGAGTCAATATGGGCACAGGTATTTTGATTGCAGGCATAACCTATTTGAGATGATATAACAGGGAGAGATCAAAGAGCAAACCGTGGGGCTTTCTTTGCCTGGTGCAATAGATACATCTATATACACCACCTGTTTCTGTGTAAAGAAGGAGTACAGGAGGAGGTACGTGCACCAGTTCTAAGTCAAGGTGCTGAATTTCTAGAACTCGTCCTGACCCAGTCTTAAATAAGTCTTTAAACCCATCAGCCTTTTTGTGGGAGAAGATAGGCTTTCTGTTCCTGCAAAGGCTTATTGTCAATGAAACCTTAAGAGCAGGTTTGGCTGCCTTACAGGGTTGCTATGACCTGAATCACCTCGATGGCAGTGGGTTTGTGGTTCGGCTTCCCTGTGCACATTTCTCCGACCTCTGAAATTACAGTAACTAAGAAGGCCCTTTTGTCTACAATTCTACGAGAATAGGCCCAAACAATCCTTCACTCTGGCTATGGGCTGGCCTCTGCTGGAAGGATTCTCTTTATTCTGTCTGGCAACATTAAAGGGGAACCGCAAACTGCAACCCACAACTTAATCACTGTTTTCTCTTACGGATGACCACCCTCATCATTCAGGGAAGAAAGTCATAATATAGGTGTTAATCCTAAACCTAGAAACCTTGTATTTTGTCTTGGTTTCTGTAAGTGCAAAATGAGGACCTCCCTTACTTGAGGAACAAAGCGCAGGCTCTCAATAATGGCTGTGCCCATGTCTCTTCTTCCTCTCCTCCCCAACAGTCAAGTACAATGTTTGGCTTCCGTAGCATTTGGCCACTATAGGCCACTCTTGCCTATTTCAAACTCTCTTAGTCTTCCTGCCACTAATATATTAATTTCCATTTCTTTGAACAGTCTTTTTGGTATTGTTTATTGATGCTCTGTACCTTTCCGAATGTCACTTACCGTATGTACTTGTGTATAAGCTGTCCGGAATATCAGCCGAGGCACCTAACTTTACCACAAAAACTGCATAAAAATTGTGCTGTAAAACCTGGCTTATACACGAGTATAAGGTTATCTTCTTTTGTTGGCTCATCCACCAAAAATGGAAAATCACCTCAGGTTATCTTCTCTTTGCCTATTATCTTCCCCAATCTACTTAATCATGTGACTTTGGCTTAATTTATAATTTCCAGACAAGAGATTTTCAAATCTGTACAGCCAGATCTATCACTTCTTATCAATATCCTAATAATACCTACTTGGATTTTCATTTACATTGTAACCCCCTAAATTAGAATTTCTGGCAATGGGATTATCTAGTTCCTTGTAAATCAGCCTCTGTCAGAATGTGTCTTGAATATTCTTTCCCTCACCTCACATCCTTCGGTAATGTCTTTCCAATTCACCTTTTCTTTTTCAATCTTACTTCCTTCAGGCTCTCACCATGTCTGTCATGCTCTGAATCACATAATCGTTTCCTAGCTGGGCTCCGTCCCTTCTTCATTTCATCTGCCCTGTGCAGTTACTAAATCAATCATTGTATTTCTCTCTGGAAATAACATGCTGACATAAAAGGCACAGCACACATAGGAAACTAATGTGCAAGACGGTACGTGGTTTACAAAAAAATCTATTAACAGGTTATTTGCATCCGCAGTCGTTGCTTCGTGCCGTCGAGTCGGTACAGACTCATGGTGACCATGTACAAGAGAACAAGGCAGTCTGGTCCTGCCATCCTTACAACTGCTTGTTGTCGCCACTGTGTCAATCCACCTTGTCCAGATTCTTCCTCTTTTTGTTGCCCTTCTCCATCACCAAGCATGATGTCCTTTTCCTGGGACTGTTCTCCTGACAACATGTCCAAAGTACGTGAGACCAAGTCTCATCATCCTTGTTTCTAAGGAGCGTTCTGGCTGTACTTCTTCGAAGGCAGATTTGTCTTTTCGTTCAATATTCTTTGATAGCATCTTAATTCAAATGCATTCATTCTTCTTTGGTCTTCTTTATTCAATGTCCACTTTCACATACATATGAGGTGACTGGGAATTCTATGGCTTGACCTAGGCGCACCTTAATCCTCAAAGTAACACCACAGCTTTTCAACACTACAAAGGTATCTGGTGCTGCAGATTTACCTAGGGCAATGTATCATCTGATCTCTGGATAGACCCAAGCAAGATGAAACCCCTGACAACTGTGATCTTTCCTCTGTTTACCACGCTACCTATTAGTCCAGTTGTGAGGATTTTGCTTTTCTCTATCTTGAGTTGTAATCCACAGAAGGCTGCAGTCTTTGATCTGCATCAGCCAGCGTTTCAAGCTTCCCCCATTTTCAGCATGCAAGGTTGTATCACCTGCATATCACAAGTTGTTAATAAGTCTTCTTTTAATCCTGATGGTGCATTTTTCTTCATGTAATCCAGCTTCTGATGAGCATACAGATTGAACAAGTGTGGTGACAGGATACAACCCTGCCGCACAGTTTTCTTGATTCCTACATTAACAACACAGTCATCTAAAGAGCCACTTTTAACAAACCCTTATTCAGAAATTTTCAATGACTTCCTTAAAAAACGAAGAAACAAAGCAGTCTCTATCCTAGCTTTCAAGAATGTTTCACGATCTGACCTCTAACTTCCACCTTGATCTGACGGGTCTGATGTGTAGTTTCTCAAGCCTGCCGTGTGTGTGTATCTTCGACTCTGCATGTTTGCTGACATTTTCCTCTGAAGTTTCCCTCACTCTGCCAATCTAGTGACAGGAAGCCAGTCCCTCCAATGACTACTCTGGGCTAAGGTCATCCATCTTTTTAAAATAATTAAATTAGGCACATGTTGCCTTGTGACCGCTCTTAAGAGTATGGACATGTGTATGCATGCATGTTCATTTACCTGTATAACTGGCTTCCTGTACTTTTTCAAAGAATGTACCAGCAGGGCCCCCATCTACTGGGAAAATTTCTTGGGGTAAGGGCTCACACAGGTCCTACGTAGCCCACAGCCTAGTGCTATACAAACTGTTGACAATTTGAAAATGGTTACTAGAAGATGTGAACTTTTGGGGATATATAAATGCATAATAAAGGCATCCTGCCAGTGGAGATGAAGACAGAGGCAGTAAAATTTCTTTGTGAAACAATCCTATACTGTGTTCTCAACTTCTTCCAGGTTATGTAAACAGGCACACCTCACTTTATAGGTCCAGCTTTTCACCTAAAACCCATCTATGCATAGAAAGAACAATTCTTTGTGAATTAGGCACAAATGATATTTAAAAAACACGAAATATCAAGTATTCTTTAGTCCATTTTAATGATTAGTTTAATCAAATTTTCTTCTAGTTTCTTGATTCTCTCTGCTCAGGTATATGAATATGTCTAAGTGGCTGCCATCTTAAATAAATATTCCTTTAAGATTTATGTTTCTTTCAAAGCCAATCTTCTGCCTCAAGAGTACAGTCTTTCCTCTAAGTCTGCTTCCTCATATTCCAGTCACTCCCCAATCCTTTGGATTCCACTTAAAAGCCTTTCCTTGAAGTCACTAATGACCTCCCCGTTGACAAACTTAAAGGGCACCTTTCAGTCCTCATTTCATTAAACTCGCTTCCCACACTTTTCAAGGACTCCCCAGGCCTGCCGCTAGATCCTCTGACCTTAATGTCCTTGGCATGTTCCCCTTTCTCTGCCTATTTCTTAAATGACGGCGCTGCCCAGAGCAGCCCTGTTTACCTTCTTTTTTATTGAGTACTCTCTTCACACTCTGTTCTCCAATTAGCCTCAAGGTTTCAACTCCCAGGTAAAGCTAACGACTCCCAAACGTATAACTTAGTTTATATTTATTCCTTGAGGTACAAACACAATTTCTACTGGTTACCTCCATCGACATGTACTTGACTCTATGTCATGTCCAGTTTGAACTCATGTCATCCCCCTCATCTCCATTATAACTTGATTCTTCCTCCTGGTCTCCTTCAAAGGAAAAGAACCACCTATGGTCCAATCAGAAAACTCGAGAGAGAGTCAAGGCTGATGGGAGTACGATTACATGGAGAGCGGGAACTTTGACTGTAACAGAGAACACTGAGAAAGAAAGAAGGCTGGAGGGCAGGAGGCCAGGGTACGTCCTGATTGAGAACAATGCATCTGATGTGCACGACGGATGACCAAGTGTAAATGTTCCACAGACAGTCACACTTTAGAGAGCTCTCGATCTGGAAAACGTCTAAAAAGTCTGTGTGAAAATAATTAAGAATATTCCCTTTACTGTATTTTTAAACTCAACGTCTACATTTTTAACGGATCATCATATAACCCTTATTGGAGACACAGTGCGGGAATTATGCCCAATCTGACCCCATCACACTGGGGCGAAACACACTAAGGGCATGCAACAGAGCAGCAAGGGAAGCAAAGTGATGAAATCCCCAGGAAATACAAAAATAGACTCTGGAGACAGAGTGCGGCACCCATCAGACTCGACTGGAAAACACTCCTGAAGGCCAAAAAGCAGACCTGGAACTTTTTACAGGCTTTTCCATTTTTGTCAGTAGCTTTTGTTTCCTTGTTTTGTTTTTGGTTTTCTTAGCTGTTATTGTTTTATTGGTTTTGACTTCCTTTGTTGTTTTGTTTGGCGTTGCCTGGTTTTTGCACTTATTGATATATCTGAATATCTATCTAGATAAGATAGGCGAGATAAATAATTCAGAGATGAAAAGAACGGGACCAATGGTTCCTGGGGAATACAGGAGAAGGGGAGGTGAGAGAAAAGAAAGGTGTGTGTGGTGGTGGGGGGGGGGCAACCCCGGGGCAAGGGAACAACAAGTGAACTAAAATCAATGGAGAGAAGGTTGTAGGATGCCTAGTGGGGCTCAATCAAGGGCAATGTAGCAACGAGGAATTACTCAACCCGAATGAAGGCCAAACATGATGGGACAAGAAGTAAAAGAAAACAGAGGAAAGAACCAGGAGGCAAAGGACATTTATGGAGGTGTAAATACAGGCATGTACATATGTAAATATATTTCTATATAACAAGAGGGGCATAGATCTATGTACTTATATCTATATGTTAAGAATTAAGGTTGCAGATGGACATTGGGTCCTTACACAAGTACTTCCTCAACACAAGAACACTTTGTTCTAACAATCTGGCATTCTGTGATGCTCACCTTCCTGATGCGATCGCTGAAGAGAAACTGGGTGCATAAGCAAATGGGTGCTGATGCAAATGTGGTGAAGAAAGCTGATGGAGCCTGGCTATCAATAGGTACAGCATCTGGGGTCTTAAAAGCTTCAAGATAAACAAGAAGCCATCTAGCTGAAAAGCAACAAAGCCCACATGGAAGAAGCACACCAGCCTGTGTGATCATGAGGTGTCAATGGGATGAGGTATCCGGCATCTAAGACCCAGAACAAAATCATACCCAATGTAAAGTGGGTGGGGGATAGGGATGGTGGAGTGGATACCCAAATACATCTGTAAACAATTGGTCATCCCCACACAGAAGGGTCACAAGAAAGAGATGAGCCAATCAGGGTGCAGTGTAGCACCGATAAAACACACAACTTTCCTCTAGTTCTTTAAAGATGCTTTCCCCCACTATCTTGACCTCAATTCTACCTTACAAATAAGATTAGACCAGAATATGTACACTGCTACAGATAAGTGCCTGCAACACAGGGAATCTAGGATAGATAAACCCATCAGGGCCAACAATGAGAACAGAGATACCAGGAAACTAGGGGAAGTTGGGGGGTAGGGGGGCAGATTCGATCACAGGATCAACATATAACCCCCTCACAGGGGGATGAACAATGGAAAAGCGGATGAAGGGTGACAGAGAACGATGTAAGATATGAAAATAATAATCTATAACTTATCAAGGGTTCGTGGGGAAGGGGGCTAGGGAGGGAGGTGAAAATGAGGGATATCAAGGGCTCAAGTAGAAAGAAAATGCTTTGAAAAGGATGATGGCAGCATACGTGTAAATGTGCTTCATACACGGATGAATATATGGATTGTGATAGATGCAAGAGTCCCCACTAAAATATTTACTAAAAAATGGCTTTGTTATTGCTCTTTTGAAATAAACACTGAAGAAATTTAATAGTAAACTGATAAACTTACCAATATTAGTAAATATCAGTTGATATAACACACATAAGTCAAAGCTCTTGGAGATCCTCAGTAGTTTTTAAGAGTTTTTGACTATATAGCTTTGATCTATAAATAGTTCTTGAGCTAACCTTTTAATTGTTTAATACCTCCATTTTCCAAGAAATGGGGCCAGCAACTAAATTAAGACTACAATTCTAGTATGTGAAAAATAAAGTACTTGAAATTCCCAAATTAAACAAATCTTTTGTTCCTTTTAAGATCAACTCAAGTTTGCATAGGTGTACCTGTCTGAAATTATTGTGTGACAGTGAAACCCCAAAGCAGGTCAGTTTACCATAGTACTGCAGTTTACTGTGATGAGTGTTGAATTGAATATTGTCTAATATGCTTCAAGGTATCACTTGAGGTGCAAATAATATACAATTTTATGGAAATGAAGCTATCTAGATTTTTTTAAGACTAAGTGTATTTCCAACATCATCATGGCCACCTTTTGATCCCTATTATCCTCAAATACCTAGCAATTTTCAGAAATGTTCCGTGTCATGCAATCTTATCAACTTTACAGATAGGAGTTTAATGCTGGCCAATTAAAGTATCTAAGAGGTTTTTTTTGTAAGAGAGCATGTGTTGCATCATTAAACTCATTAGATGCTAGGATGCTGCTAACATTTGCATTATGAAAACCAAATTATTAAAATAGGCAATCATCAATGTTTCCCAAACTAAAAGACGGTCTATTCTGTGTATTACACATATATATAACAAGATAAGCTCCCCAACCCTCACTTTTCTCGTTAATGAAGCTTCAACAGATGGTCCTGTCCTCATGTGCGTAAAGGCAATGTTGGTGATGCTACTGACACTGAATCGAAACAAGCAGGTGAGCCGCTATATATTTTACAATGGCATTAAAAGAAAAGTCCCAAGCCTTATGAGAAGGCAGATGAAGAATGGTTTTTAAATCCCCAGCATAACTTTTTAAGTATTACAGGGAGATTATGCTAAACTATTTGCTCAGTTTTTTCCCATGAGTATTAATACACACAATTTCAAAACACATCTCACATAAAATTGTCCAGTAGCATGCTGTGCTCCACCCCTTCCTTTAAAGGATATAGAGGTTAGGAATATGAACTAGAATTAAGAATGTTTCCGTTTGAATTCTAGCTCGCTCATTTAGTAGATGTTCAGCACTGAGAAAGGTTAGAAACTTCACTTTCCTATCTGTAAACTGGGAATAGTTAACTGGAACCACCTCAGAGAATTGATCTGTGGTCTAACACGTGAAGAAGTGGAATGGGCACTTGGACTTGATAAGCACACACTGGTTAGGAGCTATTGTTGTGGAGTAGCTGGGTGAAAGGCCAAGAACTCTACTGTTGCTCTCTCGGAGGCTGATGGTTTGAGTCCACCAAGAGCTGCCTCAGAATAAAGGTTGGGTGATCTATGAAGCATAATTCTATCCTGACACATATGGAGCTGCCGAGTCTGAAGTGACTTAATGCCAGCTGGCTATGCCAATTATTAATTATATGATTAGTTATTAAGTTCTCTCATTCTCTATTACCCCCAAAACAGAAGAGCAAACACAAAGCCATGCTCATTAGGGCTGACTAGAACAATTGGTGGATGAAGGGCGTACATGACCACAAACATTTTCTTGCCATTCCCTTTGGTGAGAGGAGAGAGAGATTAACATTTGCTGAATAGAAGCTAGTGTAAATGATAAGGCTGCAGTAAAAGAAAATAATAGTAGTGAGTTGATGTGAATTTAGGGAGGGAAAAAGGGTTACATTCTAAAGCACTAGGTCACAAAAGTGTGTATCTATTGATTTTATGAAATTTTGAACAATGTTCATTGAAACAGAACTGTACATATCAGAGAGTAAATATTGCTAAGAGGTGAAAACAAACAACCAAACCAAGCAACTGAGTTCACTCTGACTCCATGGCGACCCCTCAGGGGTAGACATTGAAAATAATGTTCAGGTCAGTTATTCTGTCTTTAGATCATTGGGTACCTTCTATCCAAAACTTTGAGGAAAAGTAGAAAAAAACCAACAACACAGCATTTCCCCCAAAATATATAAAAGCAAAGCCAAAAAAAATTTCCCCCTTCACGTGAGACACATTTAACTTTAAAAAAAAAAAAAGTTGGTTGAGGCTTCAACCCGATGTGTCAAGACATGAATACAATATACGGGCATGTACCAGGGAAAACCAATAGAGAGGTCTGAGGGCCCCACTCCCAACTATGTGGATACCCCCTCCCTACAGAAGAGTGCACTTCAGAGGACAGCACTGGGGATACAGCTTGGGGAGAGGGGTGCACTGGATTAGAGCACACGGGAGAAACGCAAAGGGGTGGAGAGGGAGGGAAGAACATCCTGACCCCCAAGCCCCAAGGACGATATTCCTGCTGGGAGCAGACAACGAACAGGGAGGGCCACAGGGCCGACCGTGTCACAGGACACGGTGCTCCTCCCTGAACCATGATGATTTGGAGGACAACACTGGAGACACAGTGTGGGAATAGTGCACGGTCTGGCCCCATCACGCTGGGGCGAGGCACTGAGGGCATGCAGCAGTAGGGGGAGCAGACTGAAGAAATCCCCGGGGAATGCCAAAAACAGACTTTGGAGACGGAGTGTGGCTCCCCATCAGACTTGACAGGAAAACACTCCTAAAGGCCAATAAACAGACCTTGAACTATTTATAGGCTTTTCCATTTTTGTCAGTAGCTTTCATTTTCTTGTTATTTTGTTTTTGGTTTTTTTTAGTTGTTATTGTTTTATTGGTTTGACTTCCTTTGTTATTTTGTTTGGCTTTGCCTGTTTTTTTGCGCTTATTAATGTATCTGAATATCTATCTAGGTAAGATAGGCGAGATAAATAATTCAGAGATGAAAAGAACGGGACCAATGGTTCCTGGGGAATACAGGAGAAGGGGAGGTGAGAGAAAAGAAAGGTGTGTGTGTGGGGGGGCAACCCCGGGACAAGGGAACAACAAGTGAACTAAAATCAATGGAGAGAAGGTTGTAGGATGCCTAGTGGGGCTCAATCAAGGGCAATGTAGCAGCGAGGAATTACTCAACCCCAATGAAGGCCGAACATGATGGAACAAGAAGTAAAACAAAACAGAGGAAAGAACCAGGAGGCAAAGGCATTTATAGAGGTCTAAATATAGGCATATATATATATATATATATATATATAACTATGTACTCATATCTATATGTTAAGAATTAAGTTTACAGATGGACATTATATACCTTTAACTCAAGGACACTTTGTTCTAACAATCCAGCAATCTGTGATGCTCATCTTCCCAATATGATCACTGAAGACAAAAGGGGTGCAAATGTGGTAAAGAAAGCTGATGGTGCCCGACTATCAAAAGATATAGTGTCTGAGATCTTAAAGGATTGAAAATAAACAAGCATCCATCTAGCTGAGAAGCAACAACACCCACATGGAAGAGGCACACCAGCCTGTGTGATCATGCAGTGTTGATGGGATCAGGTATCAGGCACCTAATACCCAGAACAAAACCATACTCAAGGGGAATAGGGAGTGGGTGGGGAAGGTGGAGTGGAGACCCAATGCTCATCTGTAGACAACTGGATATCCCCTCACCGAGGGGTCATAGGGAAGAGATGAGTCAGTCAGGGTGCAGTATAGCACCAATGAAACACGCAACTTTCCTCTAGTTCTTTAATGCTTCATTCCTCCCTACTATCATGACCTCAATTCTACCTTACAAATAAGATTATATTTTATACTGCTATATATAAGATTATATTTTATACTGCTACAGATAAGAGCCCGAAACACAGGGAATTCAGGATAGATAACCCCCTCGGGGAAAACAAGGAGAGTAGAAATACCAGGAGAATTAGAGGAGGGTGTGGGGAGAAAGGGTAAATCAATCACAAGGATCAATATAGAACCCCCTCCCACAGGGACAAATAAGAGAAAAGTGGGTGAGGGGTAACGTGCATGGCATAAGATATGGAAAAAAATCATCTATAATTTATCATGGGTTCATGAGGGAGGGCTGGGGAAGGAGGAGGAAGAAATGGGGAGCTGATCACAGAACTCCAAGTGGGAAGAGAATGCTTTGAAAACGATGATGGCGACATATGTGCCAATGTGCTTGACACATTGGAGGAATGCATGATTGTGGTAAGAGATGTAAGAGCCCCCCAATAAAAGTATTTTAAAAAATGGTTGTTGAACCGTATCACAATATACCAAGTAACTAGCATCACTACTGTTTAACACTTTTGGTTAAAAAGAGAATTCAAGCTCTCAATCACTTGTTAAGCACTTGTACATGAAGCAGGCACTGTGTTGAATATTGAAGTAACATAATGATAAATGAGACAGAGTCTATTTCAGGAAATCCACAATCAGTGGAGAAGATAAATATAAACAGATGATTCAATTATTAAAAACGGATTATTAGAAAAGGGAAATTTTTAATAGAGTGCTTTGGGAACCTTGAAAGGAAAATGACTAAGTCTGCCTGTGAACCTCAGAAGAGAGACTAAGGTAGAGGCAACACTTGAGCTGATCTTTAAAGTGAATGCAGTGTTTTCCAAGGAGAAGAAACCCCATTCTGAATATAGAGGAAAGCATGTGTGTGGAAAAGTCTGAAGCAAGAATAAGTTTGGAAAAGAGTGAGATTTCATGTGGCTGAGGGCGGGGCACCCGGGTGAGGCAAGAGAGGGAAGCCTGAGAGCCTGTCAGTGGCATGTCCCCTGCTTTTAGCAATCCTGTGAACAATGAGGTTCAGTAGAGGTGTTCCAGGAGAAGAGTGACAAATCAATTTGGTTTCTTGGAAAAATAACTGGTGATGCTCTGGAAGATACACTGAAATGGAAGACAATCTAAATCTGAATAAAGAACAACTTTGTTGAGCCATTATTCCCTTCTTGCTAAAAATAATTGCCACAATCGGGTCCCCAAATTGATGATCACATACCAGTGTAAACTGTCGTCTTGAAAACTAAGAGAATCACAAAGCACACAAATACATCGTATTGATTACAGGGGCCCGGTTAGAAAATTGTGAAAACAAATATTCGGCCTTGAAAAGAAAATATTTTTATAAGACCATACGTATACGAAAATGATAGTGGTTTGCATGGGACAGTTTTAAAGAAGTGCAGCAATTCTGTATGACACTATAATCATGTTTGCAAAACATTACACATTTGCCCAAACTGTACAAAGGAAGGAATGACCTTAAGGTACCAGCAGTTAGTAATAACACATCAATATTGGTTCATCCATTGTACAAGTGTGCTTTTTGAGTGCAAGATGCTAACAGGAAATAGCTTGCACGGGAAACTGTACTTTCTACACGATTAAGCCAAAGAAGCTCTAACAAAAAAGTTTGTGTGCTTCAAGATATCAGCTACTAAAGTGGGTTTTTGGTTTGTCTGTTTCTGTTACTGTTCTTTATACCATTCTGTTTTCAAAACTGCCACAATCAGCAAGCAATACTCAATGGTAACAATAAGATATGTATAGTCAATAACAGAAAAGTATGCCGTACACTGCATTTCAAAACAATTATCTTAAAACTAAGACATTACCTTCTTATCTCCTTGCTTTCGTCTCCGTAACCCTGGTCTATAATCATCTCCAAATCTCAGAAAGTAATAGTAAGACACTAGTCTTTCAATAGGATCCCTGATAACATTAATGTAAATTGGCTTCTTCTTCACACCAAATCTGAAATAGAGAACATTTTTTAAAAGTAAAATAAACATTTTCATTCTATTTAGGGGTGATCTGAAATTAAACATAAGCATTTGAGGCACTGAATTAATTCAAATGAAACAGAGTATGTGGACATCAGTAAATGTTTTTTTTGTACTATTTATATCACAATAAAGTGAACAAGATATATGACTTTTTAAGTTACAGTTGAAGATAGAGAAAAAGTAAAAGATGACAAACGTATTGTTAAGAATTATGTAAAATATTTCAATACTATGTATTCCTTCAATTTCATGTTCAAGTAGACAAGTGTCTCTCGAAAAACAAACTAAACCATGGCTGTCAAGGGATTCTGACTCATAGCAACCCTTGAGTTAGTAGGTACATACTAAAGAAGGTTTATCATTTCATAATAAAATCACAAAAATTTACTTTATTCTATGCCATAATAGATCATCTAGTGATACAAAAAGAGAAATAAATACACATTAAATATATGGCAATGATTTATCGAGTTTATATTTCACTGAATCAGGTAAGGATTATAAATAAAGTCTGGGATAATTTATGGAGCCCTGGTGGTTACCCGCTGGGCTGTTAATCTCAAGGTCAGCAGTTGAAAACCACCAGCTGCTTTGTAGGAGAAAGGTGGGGCTTTCTATTCCCATCAGAGTTACAGTCTGGGAAGCCCACAGAGGCAGTTCTACATGTCCTATGGGGTCACTATGAGTCAGTGGTAGAATAACACAAGTGCGGCCATTTGATTTGATTTCTCTTGTGACTCATTTTGAAGACAAGACAGAAGTGAAAAAATGCTAAATTCTCAGCATTATGTTGTCTGTTGTCAGGTGTCTTCGTAATCCTATGTGCAACAGAATGATGGAACACTGCTTGGTGGGGTGCCATGTATTAGGAAACAGGATCAAGAGTTGAAGGAACCTTCTACTTTAGCACACACACCTTGCAGACCCCAGAAATGTAACAGTCTCCTTGTTCCAATATCCTCATGTCTCCCAGCCTCTCCCTTTCAATGTACCATATATACTCGAACATAAGCCAACCTATCAGCCGAGGCACCTAATTTTACCACAAAAACTGCATTAAAAATGTGCTGAAAAACTTGACTTGTACATGAGTGTATACGGTACTTTTTATACCAATTTTCAGCTGATATTCCTAATAACAGCACTTCACAGATCACACTTCTTGCCAGAGCCTGCATAATGACAGTTTATGTTGGCATCAAGCTAGGTTATTCAAGCTGTATATCTTCTGCATCACCTTATATCTTCTGCATCACCATCTCCCCAAACAAGAAACAACCTATTATAATATAGGTTCTTCTTTTCCACCTGCTCCCATAGATTAGGATGAGTAAAAAAATTACTACTGCAAAAATCATAGGAGTCTTTATTAAACAGAAGTATCAGTAGGTGAAGCAATTGTTTCTAGACATCCAAGTCGAGGCATCTCTGAAGCAGCGCTTCCATCTCTCTAACCCTTCCCCAAAGAATTCTGTGCCCTTCCAGTTAGAGTTCACTGCGCGGCGGTTTGACTTGCTGGAATGTCGTACATCACGTGCTTTTAAACGTTTTAGGAACAACGGCAGCAACAAAAGGCTGAGGGGCAAGATGGAGACTGCAGGGTGGATGGGCTAAGGTTTCCCAGTGCAGGTCCTATAGCACAGTTCTTGTTCACCCTCGAGGAAGGAGGTACGTGATTACGATGGACACAAAGTCCTCAGTGTAACTTTCCTGGCTTTCTTCACAGCAGTGCGTAAGAGAGAAGCAATGCTCAGTCCTTATGGAGCTCACATTCTACTTGGGGAGAGACAGACAATCAAATAAATAAATAAGCAGGGCAAAGTGCTAAGGGGAAAAATAATGCAGTGGAAAGGAAAATAAGTGCCAAAGGAGATGGTGGAGGGTATAATCAGAAACGAAATTTCAGGAAGGTCTTAAAGGTACTTTTGATGAGGGAGGGGGCCATCCAGATATCTGGCACAATTTTCTAGGAAGACAAGATTTCTAAGATTGAAGGCCCTGAAAGACTAAGTGTGAGGCTGTTTGAGGAAATGCTAGGAAATCCATCTGTCCGCATCAGAATCGGAGCGGGAGAGTTGCAGAGTGCGGAGTGTAATGCAAGGAGGACAGAGTAGGCCTTGTAGACCATTAAAAGCATTGCTTTTCACTTGGCACAGGAAGGACACGGGAGGGCTGAAGTCAAGGCACACTATGATAATTCACTTTTAAAGGCCAGTGGTTGCTGCTCTGAAATCAAGTGTAGAGGGACGATTGTCCCCTAACCCTGTGAAGTCTAGGAAGCCTGTACATCCTGTGCTATCTGCTGTCCCGACTTCCCCTGCAGGCACGCGCTGTCCTTATGAACCAACATCACCCTGAACTCGGTCTGCCACCCGTTGCTCCTCTATGACTTTTCTCCACAACAGTAGCATAAACAACTACTTGAAGAAAGCAGAGGACATTATACTGCTTTTATGCATCATTGGCTACTCAGTAGCACCATCTTTCGAAGTTTAGAAAAATACTAATAATTATTATTAAATTGAGGATTACAATGAGAAATGATACATTTAAGCGCAAGTTTTATAACTGAGTAAGTCAGAGTGAAAGGGATGAAATGCACACGGGTCCACTGAAGGCTTCAACTTAGCTGACAGCTTATAACTTAAACTTCCTTGCCTACCAAGATCTTTTTCAAGAGACACTAATGATAGACAGAGGCAGGGGAAGACCCCAGGAGGGGGCAAGAGTTAGGGACAACAGAGCTCAGTGCTGTTACACATACAGCCCGGTACAGCTGGCCTAGGAGTAGATGCATGGTGTAGGAAGGGCAGTGGGGGCACACACAAATATAAATACATGTCCAGGTTTGACAGAGGACATTTGTACATGGTGCAAATATAGCCATGAACATGGTGGAGCACTGCAGCAGGGGCAACCTATGAACACTTGTTTAGATATAACCCAGACCTCAAGAGTCTGGGGGCACAGGGCCTTAAGTCTCAGGAGACGCCAAGGTCAATTGTGTGTCAGTCTGTAATAACAATGTTCTACATCTTACTTTGGTGAGCAGCAAGTGGAATGTTGTGAGCAGCCACCTAATGTGCAACTATTGAGCTCCCCCTGTCTGGAGGAAAGAGGAGTATTGAAAACCCTAAAGACATGGGAACAATCAGCCCAATGCGTAATTGGGTCCCATCAACACAAGTCTTCAGGACTCTGAGCCCAAAGAATTAGAGGGGCTTGGCTGCAACTGCCAACTGCTCTGAAAGAGATCACATTATAAGGACATGGATGGATTGGAAGATAAGTGTGGAATAAAACTCAAAATCCTAAAAGGACCAGGCTTACTGCTCAGACTGGTGACCCCATCCCCCACCCCACCCAAGGCTATTGACCCTTTCAGTCTAGAAATGAACTCACACCCATGGCTCAATTTTCAGCCAAACATACAGCATGGTACAAGGGTATCAGTAACACTAGGGAGTGTGGTAGTTACACAATCTGACATCAATTTGGGACTTGGGATTAAGAGTGAAGGCGTCGAGTCTAGTCTGTCAATTGGGTCATAGCCAATGAGCCCTCTGTGTGGACATGCCTTCTCCTGAGAATTCTGGGAACTCCTCTATTTCCTCTTTGGGGGTGTGAGATATGAGAGGTACCCTACTGATAAGACACATGGCACTATGCTGATAGACCCCGTGTCCTGGGAACTGGAGGAACCAGCACTGAGATGCGTCCACTGCCACTGGATCCACAAGAATTTGCACCCACCGGCCTGTGATCTTTCTGCATTCAGCACCATTGCACGTGTTTTGTGAGTCTGAAGAGGGCTTTATATATTGGTATTGGACATATGGGCTAATACTGGACTATGGACTTGATCTGGACTGGGCTGGGATGTTTTCTCAATATTCAATTTCTAATGTATATAACCCACTTTTTAATACACATATCAGTGTCCATGAATTTGGATATCTAGTCTACCCGGACTAACAAAGGGAGGTACACACATATTAAACTAATAAAACCTGTAGTATCAAAAGGGCAGCTTTTGCTGACTTGAGATGAAATAAAACGTGGGTGAATTGAATGGAAAACTGATGATCTGCTCTGTAAACCTCCACCCAGTTCACCATAAAAAGTTAGGGGGGAAAAAACCCACCTAGCTTAAATAATCTATTTAACTTTTTCCTACTTACTCCCTGCCTATTGCCAGCAATGCCTTACACAGCAGACATTTTATAAATGTTTTTGCATTGAATTCTTAAGTGAAAGTGTAGTGAAGCAAGATTAAAGAGAAAAGGGAAGCCGAATAACCTGATTTTCTCAACCTCTGAGTTTTGAAAACTAACTGATAGAAAGTTCCTAAATAGCACACAGGTGTAGTTTGGTAGAATTCTTGCCTTCAATGAGAAAGATCTGGGTTTGATTCCTGGACAATGTCCTTCCATGGCAGCCACTACCTTAAGTCACGGATGCTTGCTTACATGTTGCTATCATGCCGAACAGGTTTCAGCGGTGCTTCCACGCTGAGACAAGGAGACAAGGAGAAAAGCCTGACGATCTACTTCGGAAAAACGAGACAAGGAAAACCCTATTGACATGAGTTCATTTCTGTAGCTGGTGTGACATATGGGTACTCTTTCATTTTTCTGCCAAATGGATATTCAGATTTACCATAAATGCACACCCGGTTTTAAAATAAGGCCGTTATTTTCATGCACAAAGAGGTCCTGGATCATGAGTTTCAGAGGCAGTTTACCACAGATAACATCATTGAGATGCCAACGGCTTTGCGTGCGTCTACGTCACTATTCCCAGTTATCAACAAGGCCGCTCTAATCAGCATACTTCCTCCTCAAATAAAAGATGAAAGAGGCAGGGATATTTTCCCTGGGCATTTCTTCTCTTCTTTTAAAGAAAACTTCTTGACGACTGGATGAAAATTTAGAGTAAATGTTTCCCATTTAAAAATGCACACATCTTTTGGTTTCTATTATTGATGGCAATCCCCCAAATATAACATCATCTCTTCCCAATTCCCTTCCTCCTCCTTTCCGAATGCTTCCGAATTCTGTATGAGGACATGCTGCCCTTTTGACCTTAAAATGGTTATATTCTAAGGAGTGCATACCTCCCCAGTGTCACTGTTGCCAATAGAGTGTTGTGGATTGTTTGGCTGAAAACTGAGACACCAATTGCTACACCCAATGTAGGAAATAAAACACTGTCTTTGTGGGCTCTCTTATCACAACTGACTTTAGCGTTCCCTGAGATTACGGTCCTGAGCCTCTAGGTCCAGTGACTCATTTCCTTAAAGGCTAACATCATTTGCTAGAAATTCTCTCTCCAACTGTATGAACTTACTTCTGGGATCTCAGTTTTTTCCTACTGATCTGTGTCTGTTATTGTACCAGTGCCTGACGACAGTTGCTGTGTAGTAGGATTTGAGAACAGGTGTGAAACACCCCACTTTCTTCCTTCGTTAGCACTGCTTTGCTTATCTGGGGGCTATTTCACTCCTTTCTATATAAAAGTAATAGTTTTCCAGTATTTGAAAAAATAATGATTGAATCTGGAGCTGGGACTGCATTATATCTGCACATTGTTTTGGGTGGTATCAACATATTCACATTGTTCAGTCTTGCTATCCATGAGCACTCTTCCGTTTCTGAAGTCTCAGTTTCTAATAGTAGCATTTCCTATTTTTTGCACAGTATTTTTCTTTTTTTTTAATAAATAATTTTATTGGGGCTCATACAACTCTTATCACAATCCATGCATACATCAATTGTGTAAAGCACATCTGTACATTCATTGCCCTCATCATTCTCAAAGTTCGCTTTCCGCTTGGGTTTCTGGAATCAGCTAATTTTCTTTTTTTCCCTCCCCCTCCCTCCCTGTTCTCCTCACCCTCATGAACCCTTAATAATTTATAAATTATTATTTTATCTCATCTTACACTGCCCGGCGTCTCCCTTCACCCACTTTTCTGTTGCCTGTCCCCCAGAGAAGAGGTTAAATGTAGATCCTTGTGATCGGTTCCCCCTTTCTACACCCCCACTTCCCTCCCGAGTATTTTTATTTTTATAGATCTTTTACACCTGACTTAGTTTTATTTAAAAGTATTTCATTTCATCTTTTAGATGTCTAACTTAACTGGCATTGCTTTCCTGATATTCTATTCAGAATTCTTTGTAAAGGATTCCTGATATTCTATTCAGAATTTATTGTAAAGGATTCTGACTGATTTTTGTATGTTAATCTTATACCCTTCCACTTTGCTTAATTTTTAAAATTAGTTTTAGTAATTTTCTTCATGAGTTTTGAATCTAAAAATAGAAGTAGTTTAATTTCTTCTTTGCCAGTGGGTTTTATTTCCCTTTCTTCCCTTGAACACTAAGACTTCCAGCATAACATTGTGGCAAGGGTTATCTCTGTCAGTTTCCATTGGCTGCTCTTTTGTACATGTGCCCTTAATTAGGTGGAGGAATTTTCCTTTTACTGGGTGTTTTATTATCAGAAATGGATGTTGGATTTTGTCAAATGCCTTCTTCAGCATCAATGGATATGTTCATGTGGTTCTTGTCCTTTGTTTTATTTATATTTGTTATTACATCGGTTTTTCTCGTGTCAAATCAGTCTTGCATGTCTAGTATGAATCTTACTGGGCCATGATGCTTTTTTTTTAAAAAGAAATGTTGTTAGAGTCTATTTATTATGCTTTTGTGGAGAAAGTTTGCACCAAGTTCATGAGGGATATTAATCTATAATTTTCTTTTTAGTGATGTTTTGCCTGGTTTTGGTATTGAGAATAAATATACTTCATAATATCAATTTAGGAGCATTCAATCCTTTGTATAATTTAGAATTATGTAGAACTGGTGTTAGCTCTTCTATGAAGTTTGGGAAATTCACAGTGATGTTATCTTGGACAGGGCTTATATGTTGTTTTTGCAAGTTTTAAATGATCTGGCTAGTTTCTTCTTTGGTTATAAATATGTTCTAATTATCTGTCTGAGTTTAGGTTTAGGTAAGTAGTACATTTCTAGAAATTTATATATTTCTTCTAAGCTTAAAAATTTGTTAAGAGTACAATTCTTAACAGTAGTGTTATGAACCACCATTGACTTGATGGGAGTTGAGTTTTTTCCCCCTGACAAACTTACTCTTCTATTTCTGCTTGCCTTAGTAAATGGCATTACCATCTAGCAAGAAATTCAGAGTCATCCTTAATTTCTTTCTCTGGCCCCTCTATTTAGTCCCCTAGTTGCTTCACTTTCTAAACCTCTTTTAATTCTATCTACTTTGATCTACGTGCATTGTTCCAAACCTACAGAAGCCCTGTATCATATCTTGCCTGGGCTATTGAAAAACCTTTCTAATGCCCGCCCCACCCCCCAGGACCTGCATTGATGGTTGCTCTTCTCCAATCTATCCTCTACATTGCAGTTAGAATATTAACCAAACACAAATCTACGCAGTGGCTCTTCTACTTTAAATTCCTTTAAAGACACTGCCTGAATCAGGTTCCTAGTTCCTTGTTCACGCTCATTTCAGCAGTCCGTGTCCCTGTTTCAGTCTAAGTGGCATTGCTCAGCTCCTTAAGCAGTTCGGGTTCTTCTCTCTTCTTAAGTACATTTTTTGTTTGTGCTAGTGATATTTTGCAATCGTTTGCTTAAGTCCATCTTCTCTGCTCAGCCATTCCCTTAACACAGGTACTATAGCATTTGTCTGACTCACTACTATCTCCTCAGTGCTCAGTAGAGTACATGACATACAGTACATAAGGGGAAAAAAATTGCCTCACTGGTTAAATTTCTTGTTTCCGAAATAAGTGTGACCATGACTTCAGTAACGCAGGAAACACATGTTAGACTTTACTTCTCTGTCACTACTTTTAGTCAGACAATATTCGGATTAGGTTGGACCATATTAACTGTTTTTTAAAGGTCAAAATAGTTGAATGTCAGCAATTTCACACGATTCAACCAAATAGTGTGTGTTCCAGTTAAAGCTCTTCAGGAGGTTTTTCACTCATGCGAGCAACATTACATGTTTTGGAGTCCATGTATTTGAGAAGCGCATTGCTGTCACCCAAAGAGAATCTCATTTTGGAAGTAAGGTCAATATACATCCAGAGGTAGTAGTAATTGTCAGCACATGTAGATTGTAGAATCAGACCGGAACCAAACTTTAATCCTATCATTTAATGATGGTATGATCTAGGACAAAATATTTACTTCTTTGAATATCATTTTCTTCACCAGAAATATACGTGATTTTATTGATGTAACAGAATCATCATGAGGATTAAATGACATTTTTAAAATTCTATGATCATTGCTTAGCATGTCAACCATCCAAATAATGATACTGGTATTGAAAATAACAACTGTAAGTAATTACACAACAATAACAACAAAAGTGAGCAAGCCCTCTGCTTGTAAAGTACTCTTAACAGGAGCGACTAGGCTGGACGGTTTTTAGAGATAAGACTTTCTAGTTGAAGGTGATAAGCAGATTACAGAGGGCCTTGAGAGTTAGGCAGAGAGGCAAAGATCTGATGTGAAAGACAAGGCGAAGTCACTGTAGCTTCCTGAGTAGTCTGTGGGAAAGTGGTGCTTTAGAAAGACCAGTGCTCTGGGGTCGCTATGCGTATGAATTGACTTGATGGCTATGAGTTTGGTTTGTTTATTTTTTGGATAAGTGAGATATTATTGTAGAACACTGCCAAGAATAAAAACAGAATACTATACATGGGAGATAATTAAAAAGCTGCCTCAAAGATTTAATTAATTGATAATGATTAACTGACCAATTATCAGAAAAACAGAAATGGAAAAGATCAACCTAAAAGGTTTGATTAATCCATTTTAATCAGTCTAAAAAGACAGATATGAATAGATTTGCATTTTAAAAAAGACTAGCTACAGGAAAGAAAGATCAAGACTAGCTAAAAGAGCAGGAATCTTGGTCGAATGGAAGAGAGATGGACTGGAGAGATACATTAGAAAAAAAAAAGTAGTAGTACTTGGTGACCAATTAAGATCCATATGGTAAAGAAAAGAGGCGTCCAAGATCACTCTTTTTAAAGTTTCTTTCTTGGGTCTCTTGACAGATAAAATAGGTTAAACTTTCCGAAGTAGCAAAATGGACACAAAGATCAAGCCTTAAGCAAAGCCAACTAACAGTTGGAACTAAGAAGTACCAGAAAATGATGCAGCCAGGGAGCGGAAGAAAACAAAAACACAGCATGGCAGCTAAAAGAAGAGCATTAAATAACAAATACATGGCACATTTATACAACGAAGTATTAATGAGCAATTAAAAATAAAATGCAACATATTAAGCCATGAAAAGGCACGGAGAGCCGCTAAGTGCATATTGCCAAGTGAAGGCAAGTTGAAAAGGATTCAAACAATATTATTCCAACTACCACATGACATTCTTGAAAAGGTAAAACTATTTGTTGTTATTTTGGCTGTGTATTCTCAAACGGTTCTGATTCATGGTAAACCTATAAGACAGAGTAGAAATGCCCCATAGGACTTCTAAGGCTGTAATATTTATGGAAGCAGATTGTCACATCTTAAAGATAATAAGATAATTTAGGGACAAAGGTTCAGGATGAGGGAAGAATGAATGAAAGCGAGTGGAGAAAACGGTGCTTTTGTAGCAATGAAACTATTCTGGATGTTACTCTACTGGTGGATACCTAACACTATACATTTGTCAAAACCCATATATCCGCACAATGCAAAGATGAAATCAGATTCTCATCTGTGACTTTTAGTTAAAAGTAATACATCAATATTGCTCTATCAAGCACGACAAGCACAGCACAGGAGTGCACAAGGTTAGTAACAGGAATCAGGGCTGCTGCCGGGTAGGGCGGGGCAATAACCAGGGAATGTTCTGTACTTTGAAATTTTTCTATAAAGCTAAGAGTGCTGAAAAAAAGTCTATTGGTGCCTGGATATCAGAAAGAATAGTATCTGAAGTACTAAAAGTTTGTCTTTAAACAAGCAGTCATGTAAGTGAGATGTCAACTAAGTCCACATGGAAGAAGAACACCAGCCTGTGTGATCCAAGGATTGTAAATAATAAAGCCCAAATCTGAAGGAGGGAGAGTATCACAGCTTAAATTATGAACTCCTGGTTTTCAGAGGCTTTGGATGACAGGGGAAGCCCCAAATCCGTTTGGAGGGTCCCCACAACAATTAAGCCTCTGGTGCATCCCCTCTCAACATAGTTGAGGAATGTGAATAATCTTGTTAGTAGACAGAGATTATTACAAAGTCAATTACGGCAGACACATAAGGTTAAAATGTAATATCTTGTCAGTTGATCTCCCTTTTGATTCATTTTAAAGTTGTTTCAGCTTAAAAAAAAGTGATAGGGAAATACACACGGACTAAGCCTCTGATGAGGAACCCTCTCTGACTACAGATCAAGGGTATGAATAATTTTGTATTCATGCACAATGCGTTGCAAAGTATATTGCTGCAAATGCAGTTAGGTAAAACTTTTAACCCCTGATCACTTAATCTCTCTTGTGACCTATTTTCAGTTTTTTAATATTTCTGCCTTCTTTCGATTGAAGTTTTTCCATTAGTATAGTTAATTTGTTTTTCAAATAATTTTCTGTATATGAAATACGGAATAGGTAAATCTGTACAGCTGCTGACAGTAACGGGATTAATGCTTTCTTGGGAGAAAGGCAGGGGATGTGGGGGAAATAGGAAGCTAGTAGCGATGTGGACAAGAACAAAGAAAATGTTCTAAAATTGATTGTGGGGATGATTGTACAATTCTCCTTGAAATGATTCAACTATTATTGAATTGTACGGTTTGTTAATTATATGCTGAAACTGTTTTTTAAAAATCAATACTATTAATTGATAGGGATTCAAAAAGTTAATGGGAAAAGGCCATTCCCTTTTGTGGTTGGCAGCCCAGCAGTGAGTGAGTACCCACCGCACACCACTAGAGTGCCTTCTGCTATCTTCTAATTCCATTTTCCATCAGCTTTTTGAAGCCCTTCCCTCGTGTATTCATGTGAGTGGTTTTTTTCTTTTTAAATCAGAGAATAGGATTAAGATTAAAAAGGAACAAGGCAGAATAAAAGTGCAAAAATGTTTTTCAAAGTATTTTTGCTATTATTCTAAACTACTTAATTAAACCAAATAAAACAAAAAATGGTTGACCAGACATAAAATGTCTGAGGATAAAATGGCCTGACAATAAAATGTGTGCAACTTAGTGATCAGTGTGTTACACTGGAGAGGACTTTGCATTTTTTATTTGCCTATCAAATTTCCTGGCCTTATTGGGTGTTACTGGGTCTACGTAATAACATAAGTAATTGTTTTTTATTTTAGTGTTTCTGTTAAATTTACTTAAGAGCTGTATGATGGAGTGTTTCTTCCAGCAAGTTGAACCATTTTCTCCTGATGGCAATACATTCCACAAAATACTAGTCTAGCAGGAATATTTTTTGAAATAAAATCAAACATCTTTGCTGTCAAGTTGATTCTCACTATGATCCTATATGATCATAAGTTATATGGTCCTATAACTCACTAGAGTTATAAAAATCTAGAACATTTTTGGAAGAATAAAGTATCTTAAAAATCGGCACATTGATATTTCTTTCTCCTTATTCATTCACGGTAAGTAAAGTCATCAAACTAAAAGGTATATAAAAGGTACACCCCACAACAGTGGAAGGGGTAGTGAATTATTTAATGTGGGTCTTCTGAAAAAGGTCTCTGTAACTCCCCCAAAATGACTTTTTCCTGCATGGGTCTAGAAAAGGTGGTGTGGGAAGACACTGACAGGATTCACCTGTGAGTTAATTGTTAACAGGATTAATTGTGATTGCCATCTTGTTGAAAATAAAACCAGCCCTCTGAGAAGCAAGAGGGAGGATCTCCCTACCAGCAAGAGCCAGAAGTGGGGTATGTCCTCTGGCCCCCCAAATCCCTAAGCAGTGAACCTTCTGGGTCCAGGTGGCAGCTGTAACATCAGAGGAGCAACAGTAGAAACAGGAGCCTGAGGATGAGATGGACGAACGGACTTCCCTACCCACCGAGCAAATAAAGTGAGGGCTTTGGGGCAGGAGGCAGGCTTGTGGAGCGGGGTGACTCTGGGGCTAGTGGGAGCTGAACTTGCAGCCCCATGGAGGTGGAGCCAAGTACCTTCGGGTTGTTACTGAAATCGGGTGCCAATGGACACTAGATCCGAGGACCTGGGTTTGCCGCCCTCACGGAGCTAGAGCTAAATGCCTTTGGGCTGAAATTTAAAAGAGTGGCATGCCGTTGGGCATTTATCAGTAGCCCTGAAGCAACTTTGGAATATGTCTTCATACACAATCGTATCTGTTAACTTCTTAAATAAGCTCTGTAATCACGAACATGATCTGTGAGTTCGTTGGAGCCCTTACAATGAATTACCGAACTCAGTAACTGGAAAAGTACAGAGGGTCGTGAATGACAGGACAGTCATCAAACCAAAAGATATTTTTAAAGTACACCAATAAGACATCTTAATTATGCACATCAAAAACATTTCTTCTATTTGATTTTGTTTAGGTATTTTTGTTCAAAATCTTGTAAGGCCTGTTATTATTTTCACAATACTTTTTCACTTTTAACATGCGATTCACTTTGAAAATATTCAAACCCTTGAGCTTTCATGTCGATATTTAATAAATGAGATTAATCTTTTCAAAATGCTTTCTACTTTTTCAACTACAAGGACCCCAGCATATACCACAGCTTCATTCAAAGTACAAGACTTTTGCCAAAAGCAAAAGCACTCAATACATTATTTTAATAATGAAAACCTCAAGTATTAGAAACCAAGCTGTGTGTAGAAAAAAATAAATCATTCAGGTGAAAGGGTAACAAACATTCAAACGGAGGATAATGCAGCCCTGAGGAAATATATGCATATGAATGAAGTTTATGAAATTGGTTCAATGCCTCTACAAAGAAAAAATAATTAGTTTATTTTAAAGCTGCCTATAAAATGTTTTCAATAATGTAATATGAATTATTTATAGAAAAATATACATCTAACTTTAGAGTCAATGTTTTATTGAAAATTACTGAGTACTGTGAAAGGAACTAGAAACAGAAATACATTGTTTTATGTATGTAATGTTTAGGAGTCTTTTTTGAATTAAATGATATAAAAATAATATTTACTGTTAATCTATGTGAATTATGAAGATCTTATTCTCTTTCACAATTTAAGAAATTAAACAGAGTAGGATATCAATTTTATTTTCAAATTTAAAACAAAATGCCCTTAAATTTGATAAGTTTAAGTTCATTGCTTTAAAATCTTAACTGCTAATTAAAAGACCCGGCAGACATGTCTAAGTTTAAACAAGAAAAAATAAAGTGCTTTGACATATTTTTAAAAATGTTTTTGAAGCTATTGCAGTAACCTTATGAAGGAATTTATTTGGATTTCAAGTTATACTTTATTGGTATTATGTGCACTATAAAGAACCTGTAAATGGGTTCAAGAGTTGCATATGTGTGGAACATTCCTTTTGGCCAATTTTCTGATTTCTACTTCATGCAGCACAAACCTTGGATACTGTAAACCTATACTTCTGTGAATTTTTCTTTAGAGAATTATGGAAATAGCTGATCCTATTCCATCCCCCAAATATAGAAAGCTACAGTTACTTCCCATTACAAGCAAATGCAAATATAAAGGAAAATCACTTCCCACACCTCACCTCTCAAAAGTTTCTTAATACATCGGAATTTTAAAACAAAAAAGCAAGGCAAATCCAGGGTAAGTGCCCCCCCTTCACCGCGGCTGGTTTGAAAAGCAGCTATATACAGGTACCAATAGCTGAATGACAGCGTCTTTGCATTCTCAGTTCTCAGCCAATGAAGTAAGTCATCATCTCACGGACCTCTAGACCAGAGCTCAGAGCGCTCCTGAAATAGTGTCGTTCTGGTTGTGCAAGAAAGATGCATATAATGATAAAACAATTTTAAAGAGCAATAGCTAAATTTAACCTATAATTTCTTTAACATAAAAACTGTCAACTTTTGAACACTAGAGGGCAGTAAAACACTAGAAGGTATATTTAAATTACTTACCTAAAAGTGGCAAAAGCCAAGTCAATGCATATTTGTTGAGAGGAAAACCAAAATCATTACAACTTGATACATAATTTAGTATCTTTTTAGTTAAAATACAAGGTGTTCTTTAGTGTGTCACTACAGGTGTAACTTACTTTGCAAAATCCAAGTAAGAAACGTGTCCATGATAAAATCCTGGTTTCATCTCTTTCCAGGAAGTTACATTCTTTACAAAGCGCACCTAAAGAAAGAGAGAACACTTATTGTTTAAGGGCACTTTAAAGAAAATTTAAAATGTGACGATAGTAAAATACTTTTTAGTTAGCATCATTAAAAACTAATCACTCTACTTTGATGGTTACAGAGCTCGAAAACACAGGTTTAGACAAAGGATAGTACAATCTGAAACTATTCATTCATCTCAGTGCTCGACTCATCCCCAGAAGACACAGCTGTGAAAACGCAAACACATAATGGCTAACACACGAGAAAATGCCCTCAAACACAAATCATCTGGGAGATGCAAATCAAAACGGTGATACACTCATTGTGTAGTCCAATTCAGACAACAAGTGCTGAAGAAGGTGTGGAGAAATTGGAACTCTAAACATTGCAGTGGATTTATAAATATGTGAAACCACAGAGGAAAGTGATACAGCGATATGGTGCTTCCTAAAACAACAGGGTACAGAAGCATTCGACTGTGTGAATCTGAACAAACGACAGACAGCCTTAAGAAGAGGAATTTCAGAACACTTCAGTGGGCTCATGCAGAAAGCATACATGGATCTAGAGGCAGTCATGTGAGCAGAACAGGAGAATATACTCATGGAGGTCAAGAGATTAAATGACACCTTGGGCAAATCTGTACAAGATATTCTTAAAGTGTTAAAAAGCAAAGATGTTTCTTTGAAGACTCAGGTGTGCTTGAGCAAGTCATAGTATTTTCAATATCTTCATATGCATGTGAAAGTTGAACATGCATGTTGTGCTTGTCAGGGTAGACTAGAGAAACAAATTCATAAACATGCCTAAGTGTAGAAGAAATAATTTTATATACAAAAGCAGTTGAATATTGAAAAAATGTCCCAGCCCACTTCAGATCAAGTCCCTAAGTCCGATATTAGCCCACATGTCTGATACCAATATACAAAGTCTTCTTCAGACTCATGAAACACATGCAATGACCCCGAGTGCAGGACGATCACAGGCCAATGGGTAGAAAGTCTTTGGATCCAGTGGCGTTGTGAGCATCTCAGTGCTGGCTTCTCCAGCTTCCAGGGCTGCATCAGGTAGGTCCCTGTGGCTTCGCCTCAAGGATATCTCACAGGGAGGCAGGAGAGAGAGAGGAGTCTCTTCTGCCTCCAAGGAAGAAAATACAGGATTTCCAAGAATTCTCAGGAGAAGGCCATGCCCACCCAGAGGCCTCATTTGCTATGACCTGATTGACAGACTAGACTCCACCCCTTTACTCATAATCCTTTTAACTTCACCAGATTCTGTAACAACCTCTAGTCAATTTGACACTTTCACAAAACTCTTTAGCCCAGTGGCTCTGACCCTTCCTAATACGGCAAGCCTTTAATATAGCTTCTCATGTTGTAGAGAACCCCAACCATAACATTATTTTTGTTGCTACCTCATAACTATAATGTTGCTACTGTTATGAATCGTAATGTAAATATCTGATATGCAGGATGTGTTTTCATTGTTACAAATTGAACATCATTAAAGCACAGTGATGAATCACAAAAACAATATGCAATTATATATTGTGAGATATTTATTTTTAATGACAAATGAGATTATGTCGTGAAGCATGTGTAGCATGAGTAACAGTCTTCACCCTGGGTACTTGGATATGGGCGTATCTGCATGTGGGTGGACCCGCCTGGAGACGGATAGAGGAGCGGTGTCTCCGTTCCTAAGACCATCAGAAATAAGTGTTTTCCCGATGGTCTTAGGCAACCCCTGTGAAAGGGTCGTTCGATGCCCCCCACACCCCAAAGGGGTTGCAACCCACAGGTTGAGAACCACAGCTTTAGCCATGTATAAATTTAAAACAAACAATAATCAAATCCTATCTGTACCTAACAGGATAAAACAAAAATGCATATAATTCAATATGTGCAATCCTCATTTAAACGTAGCATTTTATAAGTGAACAAAAAAATCCTATGCCTAATAACTGCAGTTAAGTAACAACACACCATAATCCTTTATTTCTATGAATATATTCCCCCACCTATGAAAGCTTGTAAGCCAACTACTTCATGCCTTTATCCGCTCCAGTTTGGGTATCCAATTTCTGTACTGCCCACTTAAATCAACCCAGTGCTCCGAGGAGGCAATCGCATACTTTGATGTGAAGAATCTTCATTCCAGTTGGAACTTTGTGAAATCCGTATCCATAAGCAAAGTCAAATCAGGACAGGCCATCCATAAAGTCTGCAGCAACATGCACCAGTTTACAGTGGTACATATCTTCTCTTCATCTGGTCAGGTTCTGGTCAACTCACTATGGACTACCTCTCGCTTAGGCTCACTAGGGTGCCCATTGGTCGTCTTGCCTTTAGACCATGGCCCCATCACAAATTCTCAACAATCCTGGTCCCCTTGTCCTAGGTCATGAACTTCAGACCAGTCAACCCACTCTCATCTTCTCCTCTAGTTCCTGTGAACCAGGTCCATGGGTGTCAGTGGTCTCTCTATTGCTGCAATTCTCCCACTTCACTCAACAAGTGGATCCAGGTGGTCACCTATCAAGCATTTCAACCTGCCCACAAGCTCCCTCTAACATTCAGTCCTAAAGAGCTTTCTTCATAGTTGCAGATTTTTTCCAGTTACTGACCAAACCAATCATCCAAATTTCAAATATCCTGAGTTCCTTTTCCTTCAATCTGTCAATCTTGCCCTTAGGCACATCTCTTGGAATACAAATATCCTGAGTACTCCAAAGCACCGGGTGGGGCTTACCTTTCACAGCCTTCTTTCCAGGTGTGTCCTAAATCCATTTAAAGATAGAATTTTAATGGTTCAAAGCAAGTGGGCTTACAGCTTTCTATTTTAAACTTCCCAATAAATATTTCTATCAATCATTATATTGATAATAAGCAGAAGAAATCATTATAAGCAAAGTAGAACCTGATACTAAATTCAATACTTCAATGCAATCCTTATTTAGCTTATCTTAATCCTTATTCTATTGATACAAAAATATGGGGTTAGGCCTCTGAAAGCGTCAAGTCAAGCCAGAGCCAGGCTTTCTGTCACCCGTTTTCACTTAGTAGCATAGTCTCTGAGAAATTCAAGGGGTGATTTCTACCCGAGCTTAAAATATACATTAACAACATTCATTTTTGCCATTTGACGCAGAAATAAATCAAAGACTACAAACAAACAAATTAATCAAAACGTTAACTTCTCATATTCTTTCCAGAAAACAATTTAGCAAACTGCATGGATATATCTGATTTCTGGCTAGCCAAAGAAAAAAAAACGATCATGAGGGAGAGGTCAAACAAACATCTACTCTCCATTTTTGTGATTTGCTTCTCTAGTACCCAACTCCCAAAGTACCATAATGTGTTGGTCCAGGTAGACTAGAGAAACAAATTCATAAACATATCTATTTGTATAAGAAAAAATGTTATATACAAGAGCAATTGAATATTGAGAAAACATCCCAGCCCAGTCCAGATCAAGTCTATATGTCCGATATTACCCCATATAGCTGATACCAGTATATAAAGTCCTCTTCAGACTTACGAAACACATGCAATGATACTGAGTGCAGGACGATTATGGGTCAATGGGTAGAAAGTCTTTGGATCCAGTGGCAATGTAAGCATCTCAGCACTGACAGGGTTCTCCACATGGCTCCTACAGCTTCCCTGGTTCTGGCTGCATCAGCGAAGCTACATGTGGCTTGTAGTCAGGAATATCTCACAGGGAGTGAGCGTGTGTCCCACCTCCAGTGAGCTTTTTATCTTCTTAGCACCTCCAAATGAGGTCAACAAGCTGCGACATGACTGAAAGGCTAAAATCCACTACTTCACTCTCCAGTCTAAAAATGACAACAGATTATATAAGTACCACACATACTCAATAAAGAAGACCAAAGGAAAATTGATGCATTTGAACTATGGTTCCGGCAAAGAAAGTTCCATGGACTGCCAAGAACAAATTGATCTGTCTTGGAAGAACACCCAAAATGTAAGACTTTGTCTCACCTACTTCAGACATATTATCAGGAGAGGCCAGTCCCTGGAGAAGGGCATCTGCTTGGTAAAAGGGAGGGGCAGTGAAAAAGAGAAAGGCCTTAGACAAGATGAACTGACACAGTGGTCAAGACAATGAGCTCAAACTTAAGAACAATTGTGAGGATAGTACTTGCTAGGGTAGTGTTTCATTCTGTTGTACATATAACAGCAAACAAAATAACTGGCACTAGAAATCCCATTGTTCTTGTTAGGTGTCATTGAGTCGGTTCTCATCTACAGTAACCCTATGCAAAACAGAAATTCCATCTAACCCAGCAAAATCTCTGTTAGGCACATACTCCAAATAAGTAAGAGACAATGCAGAAACAGAGGTATGCTTTCCCATGCTCAGTGTTGCACAGTTCACAATATGAAGAAGCTGGAAACAGCCCAAATCCCCAACAGTAGAATGGACAAAGAAACTATGGTACATACATGCAATGGAATACTATACATACCTATAACACAGTGATGAAACTGTGAAACATCTCATGACATGCAGGAGCCTGGAAACCATTATGCTGAGTGAAGCTCATCAGTCACAAGAGGACAAATATTCCATGAGTCCACTACTATAAGGATAAACCCCAAGACCGAGGTAGGCTTCCATTCTCAGGGACTTCTAATCTGTACTGTAATCTTATAATCGGGTACCCCAAGCAATAAAGTAGAGAGCCCACCTAGTGCTCTTGAACAATACAAGGGGATATCCCCCCTACATTCCCCCCCCCAAAAGGAAAGAAAACGGAAAAAAGCTCCCTTCTAGGCAAGCATCAAGCAACTCACTCTGAGTTAGTGCACCCAGTGGCATCGCTCTAGGAAGGTTCTCTCTGGTCACAGTGAATTTTTTTGTTCAAGCAGTTTTGCTCAAACCTTGATTTTTGTGATGGCCGATTCAGGAGACCAGTGTGCGGTTGTAAAAATTTGTTTCCTGCTCAGGAAAAATGCTGCAGAAACTGTTGTGATGTTTAACACAGCTTAATAGGATAGCACTAAGGGAAAAACTCAAATGTACAGTGGTTTTCTAGTTTCAAAAAGGGTGAAATGTCAATTGATGACAAACCTCATTCTGGCTGTCCATCGACTTTCCAAATAGATGAAAATGTCGACAAAGTTCGTGCACTTGTGCTCACAGATCCACAGATCACTGAAGAGATGGGGAAGTGAGATAGTTAAGGTTTATTGTGCCAACCTGGCCAGACAACACATATGGGATTAATTGAAGGGCAGAGAGATAAATAGCTCCGTGAGCCTCACCTTTCTAGTTCTCTGGTCTCTTGCTTCTCCAAGGAGAAGCCACATGGACCTACCCTGATGCAGCTCTGGGTGCTGGAGCAGCTGTGTGGAGAACCCTGCCAGCGCTGAGATGCTGACACGCTCACTGACTCGGCTTTCCTCCTGCAGTTGGAGTCATTGTGTGTGTTTTGTGTGATTGAAGGGAACTTTGTAGATTGGTGCTGCACAGATGGGCTAGGACAGCACTGGGTTGGAATGATTTCTTAATGTACACTTACCCTTTACATAAAACTCTGTCATATATATAAGTTTCTGTGGATTTGTTTCTCTAGTCTACCCAGACTTACACAGGAAATTATCTGGACTACCCTGGAGCTTGGTTCAGCAAATTTTAAAGGAAGATTTGGAAATGAAGTGTTGCTGCAAAATTTGTGCCTCAGGTTACGAATGATCAGGGAAAAGAACATCGACGGGAAACAGGCCTTGCTTGAAAGAACAGCTCCAAAGGGACCCAGAACCCTCCCCCCCCCTCAAAGTCATTACTGGTGATGACATGGTGCTATTTTTATGACCCCAAAAGGAAAGATCAATTAAGTCAGTGGAAGACACGATCATTACCTTGCCCCACAAAACTAGGGTGAAATCAAAGATCAAGATGATGCTCATATGTTTTTTTGATGTGAGGGGATAGTGCAGTTAGTTCATTTCACCAGGTGCAACTGTTAACCGAGCTTTCCATTCAGAGCAGCGGTTCTCAACCTGTGGGACGCAACCCCTTTGGGATGGAACTAAGCTTTCACAGGGGTGGCCCAATTCAGAACAGTACGAAAATTAGTTATGAAGTGCAAACGAAAATACTTTTATGGTGGGGGGGGGTCACCACAACACGAGGACCTGTATGAAAGGGTCGCAGCATTAGGAAAGTTGAGAACCTCTGGGCCAAAAGAGGCCTGATTTGTGGCAGACAGGGGACTGGTTTTACCAGGATAATGCACCTGCTCACGCAGCCATCTTCAGTATACATTTTTGGCACAATACAGCATGCCTCTCTGCTCCACATCCCTTACTCACCTGACCTCACCCCATGGGACTTTTTTGTTTCTACAAATGAAGAGGTACATGAAAGGACAGTGATTTGACATGTAGAAAAGGTGAAGGAAAAAATAGGGGATGTGCTATCAGCCATTCAAATAGATGAGTATGAAAAATGCTTCTAAGAATGGAATGGCAGATTTGACAAATGAATTAAGTGTAATGGAGAGTGCATTGAAGGTGATAAGGATGTTTTGTAAAAATAATTTAAATACATAGCTTTGAAAAAAAATTCCTTTTTTTCAGGTACTCACCCCCTCATATACCACCCTCTTTATATGTGCATCTTAAAAACACTTAGACAGAGTAGACCTCACTTCAGTTGGGGTCAGCTTCTCAAGCTAGGAGGAGAGGGAGGAGACAACTCAGTTGCTGTCATACCCCAAAGCAATAGACAGACACTCCTGTAAGATTAGTGAACCTTCATAGAAATTCAAGTCACGATGGAGGTAGGGTGCATGTTATGTCTTAGAGAAGATGATTATACTTATGTTGTTGGGTAAAGTAGGAGAAGCAATTCTCCCACGGTGGGGGGAGAGGGGGAATTCTTATACTGTGTTCCTAAGAGGTCACTTCTAACCTAGTTTCTATCCAGCCCTTGGTGACACAGGCCATGTGCTATAGAATACTGGGACATTAGATTCGGTCCTTTTGAGGTATACAACATCCTTCATAGGTCATACCAGTTGGATCCTATGTAGAAATTTCAAGTAGTGAAACTGGGCTTTACCTCAAATTCATCTACAGCAGATTCAAGGAACAGACACACTCCCTTGAACCTAGGATCAAACACCCCAGTGTGAGGAGCGGGTGACTGCTAGCCCAAGTTATGGAACTGGTGGTTGTTGGACTTTGGTTTGGATCTCGTTTTAAGGGTGCCAATCAATGAATGGTGGCCCAGAATTACCATATATCTACTATTTTAATTAATGCCCTGCTTGCTTTCTTATGGGAACAAGTCAGGGCTTTTTACTTCGGTAAAAACGCACAGTGCAGCTCCACCCTGTCTAACAGGACCACGATGAGTCAGCATTGACTTATTGCTAGTGCGGGGTTTTGTTTTGCTTTCTTTCTTATGATACGTACTACTTAGTCATGGTTCTTCCTTTGTGAATGGGTGTTAACGTTGTAACCTATCATCAACTCCGTCTGTTTGTGTAAATAGTGTCCACTCAGTTAAGTGTTTCATCTGTACAGGTCAACAATTCATGTATTGAAGCCAGTGCATACTTGTACAATTTCCCTTTCTCAACAGTGTTTGAAATTCTATACCATTGTCTAAATTAATGACACTATCAACAGAATTATCTTATGACCCAGGATGATGATTTATAATATTCTCTATCATAAAATGATGAGATCTCGTAAGTGAACCAGATGCCTACACTAACCATAGATATATGAATGGATTGGGGGGACAGACTTAATCTAGCTCCAACCTAAAAACATTCAGTTTTTATGACATGGGTGTTCTCCATGCTCGCCCTAATGAAGATCACTGAAGATAGGGATTCAATTGCAAATTGTGAAAAAGAAACCAGAGGGTGCCTGGCTATCAGAGAAAATAGTATCTAGGGTTTTATAGGCTTATCTTAAAACAAGCAGCCTCAAATGAGTGTCAACTAAGTGCACATGTAAGAATCACACTAGCCTGTGTGATCCAAGGATAATAAATAAAACTCAAATTGGTGGTATCGGAGTATAAATCAGGCAGCAAAGCCCCAAATCCATTTATAGGATCCCCAGATGAATTAAATCTTCAGTGATACTCTTCTGACCATAGTCCAGGCATGTTAATAATTTTGCTGTCAAACAGCACTGGAGAGCTGATAATGGTAGATGTAGCTAGGTAAAACTGTATTACCCTGTCATTTGATTTCCTATTTGACCTATTTTAAAGTTGTTTCACTTTCCAATATTTTCTTTTTGATTTGAGTTTTTTCCTGTTTTGTCTAGCCATTGTTGTTGGGCTTTGTTTGCTTGCTTGCTAGCTTTGTAGGATTGTGTTTTGTTTTGTTTGCATGATTTTCTGTGTATGAAATCCAGGACAGGCAGATCTCCAGCTACGGTAACAGGGTAGGAGTTTAACAGGGGAGGAAGGGGGAAACGGGCAGCTGACAACAATGAGTATGAGAAGAACATATTCTGAAATTGAGTGCAGTGGTGATTGCACATATTTTTAATCATTTTTTATTGGGGGCTCATACAACTCATCACAATCTATACATACATCCACTGTGTCAAGTACATTTGTTGCCACCATCATTCTCAAAACATTGGCTTTCTACTTGAGCCCTTGGTATCAGCTCATTTTTTCCCCTCCCTATCCTCCCTTCTCTCACGAACCCTTGATAATTTATAAATTATTATTATTTTGTCATGTCTTATACTGCCTGACATCTCCCTTTACCCACTTTTCTGTGGTCCGTCCCCCAGAGAGGGGGTTATATGTAGATCCTTATGATTGGTTCCCCCTTTCTAATCCACCTTCCCCTTACCCTCCTGGTATTGCTACTCTCATTATTGGTTCTGAGGGGGTTATCTGTCCTGGGTTCCCTGTTTCCAGTTCCTATCTGTACCAGTGTACATGCTCTGATGTAGCTGGGTTTTTAAGTTAGAATTGGGATCGTGATGGGGAGGGGGAACATTAAAGAACTAGAGGAAAGTTGTATGTTTCACTGGTGCCATACTGCTTGTCTCCTCCCCGCAACCCTTCTGTAAGGGGATGTCCAGCTGCCTACAGATGGGCTTTGGGTCTCATTCTGCACTCATACTCATTCACAATGATGTTATTTTTTGCTCTCTGATGCCTGATACCTGATCCCATCAACACCTCATGATCTCATAGAATGGTGTGCTTCTGCCATGTGGGCTTTGTTGCTTCTGAGCTAGATGGCCGCTTGTTTATCTTCAAGCCTTTAAGACCCCAGATGTGATCCATATATATATTTGGCTGGGTACAGTGTACTTTATTGATGGTACATGACAAGGTCAGGCCCTCTAAGCCCCTCCCCTTCCTTTAGGGGGTCTGGATGTTATATTCTCAGTGTGTTGGGGATTGAATTGGGGGCAAAGGCTTCCCAGCAGCTGAGGGCCTCTCTTCCTCAAGTGCTGGGGCTGCTGGTCCAGGGGGGCTCTTACTCCTTGGAGGCCATGTGGACCATGAGGTCCACCACCCTGTTGCTATAGCCCAATTCATCGTCATACCAGGAAATAAGCTTGACAAAGTGGTTGTTGAAGGCAATGCCAGCCCCAGCATCAAAGGTGGAAGAGTGGGTGTCACTGTTGAAGTCACAGGAGACAACCAGTCCTCAGTGTAGCCCAGGATGCCCTTTAGGGGACCACTGGCCGCCTGTTTGACCACCTTCTTGATGTCATCCAGACGGCAGGTGAGATCCACAACAGACAGATTGGGGGTGGGGACATGGAAGGCCATGCCAATCAGTTTCCCATTCAGCTCCAGGAAAACCTTGCCCACAGCCTTGGCAGCGCCAGTAGATGCGGGGAAGATGCTCTGGGCAGCCCCACAGACATCACGCCCGGTTTCCCAGAGGGGCCATCCATGGTCTTTTGGGTGGCAGTGATGGCATGGACTGTGGTTATGAGTCCTTCCACGATGCCAAAATTGTCATGGATGACCTTGGCCAGGGGGGTCTAAGCAGCTGGTGGTGCCGGAGGCATTGCTGACCATCTTGAGGGAGCTGTCATACTCCTTGTGGTTCATGCCCATCACAAACATGGGGCATCGGCAGAAGGGACAGAGATGATCACCCTCTTGGCCCCGCCCCTCAGGTGAGCCGCGGCCTTCTCCATGGTGGTGAAGACACCAGTGGACTCCACGACATACTCGGCACCGGCCTCGCCCCACTTGATGTTGCGGGATCTCGCTCCTGGAAGATGGAGATGGCCTTCCCATTGACGATAAGCTTCCTGTTCTCAGCCTTGATGGTGCTGTGAACTTGCCGTGGGTGGAATCATACTGGAACATGTAGACCATGTAGTTTAGATCAATAAAGGGGCCATTGATGGCAACAATCTCCACTTTGCCAGACAGGAGAGCAGCCCTGGTGACCAGGCGCCCAATGCGGCCGAATCCGTTTACTCCGACCTTTACCATCGTGTCTCGGGGATGCGGCTGGGACTGCACAGGAACAGGAGAGGAAGCTGTCTGTCGCACGAGGAGGAGCAGAAAGCCCAGATGTGATATTTTTTTATAGCTGGGCACCATCAGCTTTCTTCACCATATTTGCTTATGCAACCACTTTGTTTTCATGATTATATCAGGAAGGTGAGCATCATGGAATGCCAGTTTAATAGAACAAAGTGTTCTTTGTTGAGGGAGTACTTGAGTGGAGGCCCAATGTCCATCTGCTACCTTAATACTAAACTTATAAATATATGCACATAGATCTACTTTCCCATCCTCAAATATATTTACATATATACATCCCTGTATTTAGACCTGTATAAATGCCCTCTACCTCATAGTTTTTTCCTCTATTTCCTTTTACTTTCCTTTGTCCCACTATCATGTTTAGCCTTCACTTGGGTTTCAGTAATTCCTCTTGGTTACATTACCTTTGATCATGCCCTATCAGGCCTCCTACATCCTCCTCATCACTAATTTTGGATCACTTGTTGTTCCCTTGTCCCTGGGTTTGGTAACACCCACTTCCTTGTTTATCCCGCCTATCTTATCTAGATAGACCTTCAAAGATAATAATATGCACAAAAAACAAGACAGAGCAAAACAAAGCAACAAAAAGAAAACAGCTAACTCAGAATTGTTAAGGTGAATTGCAATTCAGCTGCTTGACTGCTTGTAAACACTGCATTTTGGAAATAAAAAGTGAGCCAATCTTAAAAAAAAAAGAAAAACAAAACAATGACAAAAAAGAGAAAAGCCTGTAAATAGTTCAAGGTCTGTTTGTAGACCTTTTAGGAGTGTTTTCTGGTTCAATCTGATGGGGAGCCACACCCTGGCCCCAAAGTCTATTTTTGGTATTCCCTCGGGACTTCCTTGCTCTGCTCTCCTTGCTGTTCTGTTGCACGTCCTTAGTGTTTTGCCTCAGTGTGGTGGGGTCAGATCAGGCACAATTCCCGGATTGTGTCTCCAGTCTTGTCCCCTATAGGGCTATGGGTCAGTGAGGGATGTCCTGTCTCATAGTGGGGCCGGCCATATGGTCCTCTCTGTGCATTGGCTGCTCTGAGCAGGGATAGCATCCTCAAGGCTTGGTGGGCCAGGATGTGCTCCACTCTCTCTTCCTCCCCTTTCATGCACAAATCTTCTTAATATGATTGAATGACTAAATTGTATGGTATGTGAAGTAGACACCAATAAAACTATTCAAAAAAACAAAGTGAACCAGAGACATAGTCAAACCATTCCATGAATGGATTTTTGACTCGAATCTAAGTCTAAACGTATTCTTTTAATTCCTATGACATGACCCTACTCTATGCTCACCCTCATGGAGAGATCACGGAAGATGGGTCCTATGCAAAAGTGTGATAAAGAAACCAGGTGGGACCCAACTATCAGAAAAATTAGTGGCTGGGTCTTAAAGGCTTTTTTGAAACAAGCGGTCATATTAGGGAGGTGTCAACTGAGCTCACAGGGAAGAATCACACCAGCCTGTGTGATCCAAGGATGGTAAAGGCCAAAGCAAGGAACAGTACCAGAGCTTTTATAGTGAACCTGGTTTGGAGAACACTATGGATGACAGTGGAAGCCCAAAAGCAACGTGCTGTGCGGGGTCCCCACATGGATGAATCTTCTGTGAGGCCCCTCTGATCACTGTCCAGCCATGTCCACAGCCTACAGAGAACACTGTAAAGTCAGTATGGCAGCAACAGTTAGGTTAGAGTAGTAGTACCTCTGACTTCCTTTTGACCCATTTTAAAGTTGTTTCCTTGTTTTCTGCTTTCTTTTCAACTGAGGCTTAGTCCTTGCTATGGGTTTTGTTTTCACTTCCTGTTGTTGTTTTGTATGATTTCCTGCAGGACTGGTAAATCTGTAGAGATAGTAGCTGGACTCAAAAGGGTCTAGGGCACAGCAGGGGAGGTTGGGGAGATACTGAGATCAAACAACAATGAGTATGAGAAGAAAATATTCTGAATGATTGTGGTGATGACCACACAATTCTTTTTAATATGACTGAATGCCTAAATTGTATGATATGTGAGCCATATGCCAATAAAACCATTAAAATGGGAAAATACACAATATCACTTTAGCAGGTACTGATTCTCTCATTTTCACTTTTCCCAAAATCAAAACCAAAACTCAACTCATTGTCAATACATCCAGAGCTAAGTAAATATGAAATTTGAAGGTCTTGAGTTTTCTGTTTCCCTCATTTGCTAAGGTAAGCCACTAAGTGCATAAATATATCAATGGGCTAATGAACTGGAGAATCAGATAATCACAAAACTGAATACTTAACAAACGCCACTTACAAACCTTTGGTTCAATGCCAGTATTCGAGTCAAAATCTAGGGGGGAAGCAGAAGGCAAAGGGAATAAAGAAGTGGATGTAGTTACAAACAGGAAGCTTACAACATACTTAGCAACTCAGTCTTACTCTCCAGAAGTGAGACTTAATATGAATGTGTGGTACAGGAGAGAAATGAAGGAGATGCTAGATTAAAGTCTGAGAACGTGGTATTAAGCCAAATGTTTGGGAACATCATAACATTTGTGGAGTACACCGTGGGAAGCAGAAATAATAGTATAAACTTGCTCCTCCTTCACGAAGGAAGGTGAAGATTAAACTAGATCCTTGAAAGAATGAGTGACTCCTCCTCCAATGAGTGAGGCGAAGAGCTCCAGAAAGCTGGTTATTATCTGAATTCCTGCCGAGCTTCTCAAGTCTGAATGTACAAATGAACTGCTGCGGAACTCGTGCTAAAAAGCAAATTCTGACTCAGTACAACTGAAGTGCAGCCCCAAGACTGCACTTCTTACAAGTGCCTAGGGGATGATCCTCTTGCTTACCTATGGAGCACAGTGGGAATAAAACGTTAGCATATGTGGGGCCCAACTCCTGGTTTTATTCACAAAAGGTTTGCTTTGTAGGGGAGTCCTGGTGGCTATTAACCATTGGCTGTGATCTACAAGGTTAACAGTTTGAAACTACCAGCTGCTCTGAGGGAGAGAAGCAGGGCTTTCTACTCCGGTAAAAGAGCAACAGTCTCTAAGTCGCAGTGAGTACTTTGTAGTGCTGGAAATATCTCAAGACTTCAGAAGCTCTTAATCAACAGTTTCCATCCAAGGTTTCTATGATGTGAACAGAAATATACTGAAATAATACAATTTTTAAAAGATTATCTGACAAGCTACAGGAACAAATAGAACAGAATAGCTGCCAGGGTACTGTTAAACTTCAGCCTCCTCCTTCTACCCTCACGCAGTGGTATCTGAAGCATGATGGAACCAAAGTATTCCAAGAAACATTTTCAAAACCAATGAAACAAGAAAAAGATTGTGCCTTCAGTGGGACCCTGGGAGAAGTCTGGTGAAGGGGGACAGCAGAATAAGGCAAGAATGTTCCTCTCAAACTCTGTTGCTGTTTATAAAATCAGAGTGTAATGTTAGAAGTGAAAAGGACTTAGATATATGTATTTTACAGTCAAGAAAATGGAAGCCTAAGAACCATATGCCTTGGATTATGGTCCAATCACTCTTCGATACCATTGAATAATTACTTTTGTTTATTATTGTCTAATTTAAACAAGGGAGAAAAACAAAGACTTGAAAGAAAAGGAAGGAGATATTAATACTGGTAGCAGTGTTATCCTGATGACAAACATAGGCACTGAGATCTTCAGTGCTTGTCCCTAACTACGGCAGCCTCTCAGGGGTAGTCATCGCTCAAAGCTCCTCCACCCCGAAGATGCGAAAGCTCTGTCGACAGACCCCTCATATGAATCTGATTGCTTTCATATGAATCTGATTATCGCTTCTCTTAGCACCTCATCTTCCCTCCAACATACCCCACTCACCACTCTTAACGGACAGCCATGTCAACAATGATCCTTGGTTTATTCCCTTGCCTTCTGACTATTTCAGATAATCCTAGGGGTCGCTGAGCACTGATCAAATCAAGAGACCAAGACTGTCTTTGAAGCATTTTGCACTTATCTCCTAAGTCCATGCTTTCTGAAGTATAATGAAGCAGGGCATTGTTGCTTTTCAAAGCTCTAGACTTCTATTATTGTTATATGGCCCTTTCTAGACCTCTAATTCCCTAGGCAGCATTGTGTGTGTGAATTTACAAGGGGTTTAAAAAATTCAAAGAAAGGCTTCGGTATCTTTCAGTTCCCTTTTCTCTCATGGACATGTGTGTGTTCCCTTATTCTTCATTTAACAGGGCAATATTCTTAAAATATCACTAATACAACTGTGGTTGACATAATTTGCAATAGATCAAAAGATGCTGAGCGCTGAGGTTTACCTTCCCTTTATGGGACGGAAATAAACAAGCGGTGTCAATAAGTTTCAAGTGGCAGTTCAGGGTCATCTAGAGAAGAGCCAGAGTGTTGACAAGCATCATCTACACAATGGAAATCCCTACCACCTTTGTTTCTTCTTCAAAATGGATCTCCAAGGACTCAGATAGTTTCCTTTTCAAACTGGTCTTTTAGAAAGGCTTCTCCCCGATTGTCCAGGAGTTTCCCGGCTCCTTCTCTTCCCCTCTATTTTCCTCCTCTCATCAAGTCCACCCTCAGTTCTGCTCTATCGTCATCTGCCTCTCACTTCTTTCTTTTTCACTTGCTTTGTTTTTCTATTTGCTTTCTGCTGGTTTTCTTCCAGAGTGGGGCATTCTGTCTAAGACCTCAAAGCAAGACTGTAATACAGAGTAAGGAGAAGAAATGGAGATTTGATTAGCAAGCTTCTACTGAGCTCATTTCATGGGTTCTTATCAAGTACACTTGGCACTCCAGAAAGCTAAAGCAACAGGCAAAGAGGTACAGAATTTACTCGTATCAGATGAATCAAGAAGACTGGAAACTCTGACTTGATAAGAAATAAAGCTGAAATTTTATACTCTGATGGAAACAGGTTACAAAGAAAGATGCTTCAGAAGGAGCAGTTCGGTACAGTACATGAAAAAGGGTGTTTTTATAGCCAGCCTGCAGCAGACCCTAACTGGGATTTTTGTCAGATTTTATAACTCAGGCAGAGTCAGGTTAGCAAGTAATCAGAAGAGACCTTTGGGGAAAACACCAGCGATACTGTAGGTAGTGGGGCTGTGATTTATTTGCTACACGTATCAGACGTGAACCAGGGCCTTAGGAAAGGGCTCAGAAAGCACCATCTCATTAACAGCACAGAGATCTACATTCTCAGTAAGAGTTACCTTAACATCACCATTACCTATGATCACAAAAGAATTTGCTTTTACTATTTGAAAGGGGAAGAATGCCATCCTGAATGTCCTGGCCAAATCCCAACTTCATAATTACTATCTATTGAATGAATACTACTATTAGCTTGAATAATTACTACATACCAAACTCCTACTCAGGCATTTCCTGAAAATAAACCTTCCTTGTATGGCTACGGTCACTTTTGTGAGACTGAACAGAAAGGAAGCTTTCTATGCACAGAGGTACAGGTTTGCCCACTATCAGAAAGGAGGCTGTTCCTGGGAAACCTTTTGTAAGCCCAAAGGGCAAAATTGAAGAAGCGACTACTAATCACATAAGAAAAAGTTCTCAGACCCCAAATTCTTCCTACCACATCACAGGAAATCACACACAAACCCTACTGTGGCACGCCCGTACAATGGCCACAGCACAGCCCGCTGCTGGGGTGCCGGGTTGCTGAGTGTAGTCTCAGGAAGGAGCTGAGCAACGTCATGCTCAGGCTGTGTGCTGCCTCTGCATTTTGCTTTCGGTCTTTTCGGACGGAAGTAAAATCCTCCAGGTTTCTTTAGGTTAGCAAAAGCAGGTACTAAAGTAAGCCTTTCATAAAAGCAAAGTGATGCAAATAAACCCTCAAAAAGTGAAGTATGTCTACAGTGGAGAGGTTCAGCAGCAACACAACATTAAACTGACTCGGCCTCTTTTTGGGAATGGGGAAGGGGGCTGGGAGTGAGTACAAGTCACCCAAGGGAGTATTGATAGACTACGCTGCCATCTATCAGGGAGGCTCACTCTGCCAGCACTTACCAACCGGAGCCTAATGTTCATCTAAGAACTACTATCAGAATCAAAGTGAGTTCATTATTCATATACTCATTGATTCACAAGTGTATGGAGTAGCTACAGTTACTACTGAGTCAATATCTATTCATGGAAATCCCATGTGTGTCAGAGGTGAACTGTGTCCCACGAGGTTTGCAATGGCTGATTTTTTTTAGGGGGGTAGGGGGGTAAATTGATCCAAGTTCACCAAAGGGGCTATACTGGAGAACAAGAGACAGATGAGGTTCCTGCCCTTAAGGCAGCTTATCTTATGATAGAGAGATAAGCAGCAACAAAGTGAATCAATAAAGGAGTTCATATGCTGACATAGTATCATAAGTATAAGTTCATACACAAAGGATACAGAGTTGGGCGAAACAGTAATTCAGAAATGTTTTTAACTTGCAGAAGCGGCTGGGTAAGGTGTTTCTAAGATGATACCATATAAACTGACCCCTTAAAGGGTAACCTGCAGTCAAGTGTGGAAGAAGTGCATTTTACCAGGAAATGGTAAGTGCAGAGATCTTGGAGGGGCCTACGCTTGGTGCCAGGAACAAAAGAAGGCCAGTGTGGCTAGTAAATAAGGGATCCATTTAAAAGGGCCTGCCAGCCTAAGTAAGGAATTGGGTTTTGCTGAATGGGGGACATGAATTTGAAGGTTAACTATCCCTCCACCCTTAGGAGAGACTCATATGCAGCTTCCCAAAGGCCCAACTCAAATCATGGTCCAGATCTCGGCTAATCTACAAACAAATCAACAGGTTTGGCAGGAAGTGGAAGGTCTTCCAAAATTCAGAATATCAGGCCACAAATTGATCCCTCTGAATGAGAATTTCTGTTTTCTCCTGACGATGCCATCTATTACCTCCATATGTTATTAGGTACCATTGAGTCGGTTCTTACCCATAGCGGGCCTTCTTTACACTGAGTTGTAATCCATACTGAAGGGCGGCAATTCTTGATCTTCATTAGCAAGTGCTTTAAGTCTTCCTCATTTTCAGAAAGTAAGGTTGTGTCATCTGCATCACCGTTTTAAAAAGACTTCTCCCAATCCTGTTGCTGCCTTCCTCTTCATAGAATGCAGCTCTCTGATGATCTGCTCAGCACACAGACTGAATCAGTACGATGAGAGGATACAACCTGACACACACCTTTCCTGATTTTGAACCCTTGTTCTTTCGCACAACTGCCTCTAGATCCATGGACAAGTTCTGCAGAAGCACAATCTGTGTTCTGGAATTCACATTCTTTTCAAGACTAGGTTTTTGTGACTCACACAGTTGAATAAATGCTTTTGCATCGCCAATAAAACACAAGAAACATCTTTCTGTTGTTCTCTGCTTTCAGCCAAGATACATCTAACATAAGCAATGAAATCACTTGTTTCATGTCCTCTTCTGAATTCAGCCTGATCCTCTGGCAGTTCCCTACTATATTGCTGAAACCGCTGTTAGATGATGTTCAGAGAGATTTTACTTGCATGTGTGATCAGTGATACTGCTGTATAGTTCAGGCATTCTGTTGTCCCCTTTCTTTGGAAGGGGTTCAACTATGGATCTCTTCCAGTCAGCTGACGAAGTAGCTAGCTGTCTTCCAAATATCGTGCCATCTACAAGTGAGTGCTTCCAGGGCTTCATCAGCTTGTTGAAACATTTCAGTTGGTGTGTCATCAATTCCTGGAGTCTTGTTTTAGGCTGATGTATCCAGTGCAACTCGAATGTCTCCCTTCAGCACCAGTGGTTCTTGTCCACGTGCTACCTCCTGAAATAGTGGAATGTAGACTAGTTCTTTCGGATACAGCGATTATGTACTCTTTCCATTTTCTCTTGATGCTTCCTGTATCCGTAGAATCTTTCACAATTGCAACTTGATGCTTGAATTTATTATTCTATTCTTTCAGTTTCAGATATGCTGTGTTTTCCCCTTTTGGTTTTCTAACTCTAGTTATTTGCACATTTCATTATAATATTTGGTTTTGTTTTCTAGAGCTGCCTTTTGAAATTTTCTGTTCAGCTCTTTACCTTCATCCTTTCTTCCATTTGCTTTAGATACTTATATGAATAAGAGCAAATTTCAGCGTCTCTTCTGACATCACTTTGATCTTTTCTTTCTTTCCTTTTTAACAACATGTTTCTTTCTTCATGTACGATGTTCCTGATAACCTCCCACAGATCATCAGGTCTTGTCATTAGTGTTCAATGTGTCCAAGCTGTTTCTGTGATGTTCTCAATACTCAGGTGGGATAGACTCAAGGTTGTATTTTGGCTCCAGTAGGCTTGTTTTAATTTTCTTCAGCTTCAATCTGAACTTATATCTGCGCAATTGTTGAGTCTGTTCCATAGTCAGATCCTGACTTTGTTTTAGCTACTCATATTGGGCTACTCCACTACTCCATCATCTCTTCCTACATATGTAGTCAATTTGGTTTCTGAATATTCCATCGGTAGAAGTCCATGTGTACAGACAGTTGCCTTTTGTGCTGTTGAGAAATGGTATTCACTCTGAACCACTCATTGGTCTTGAAAATTTTTATCAAGTGACAAAAAGGAAAAATGCTTTGTTTCTATCATCAAGTCTACTTTCCAAAGATTATTCCTTGTTTCCAACTTTCACAACCTGTAATGTTCATTAAAAATATCTAACTCTAATAACTAAGTCTACTTCATTCTTTATTTTGTCTACTTCATTCTTATTACTCTTCTCATCACTTATAATTTCAAATGTTTACCTGATAACATTTTTTGGAAAACTTTTGGACTACAAAATCATCCCGCATCCACACTTCATCTAGATTCACTAAATACATTTAGACAGTTAACATTTTTTTCTCTCTCTTAATTTCTCCTGAACTACTTCAAAGCAAGTACAGACATTATATGTAACCCGAGAAGCCTCATCATATGCTATGAGCAAAGATTATTATTTTGGTCCAGAATCCACTGAATATATCACACAGTACATTTGGTTTTCATGTTTCCTCTTTAGTCTCCCAACCCCCTCTCAACCTCCTGGACTCATTTTTGCTCTTGATGTACTGACACTGACATATAAGAGCCCAGGCCAGTTATTCTGTAGAATGTTTTAAATATGGATTTGTGTCCTCAGGATTAGATTCAGGTTTAAGATTTTTCAAGATAATATTACATAGATAAATATGCTTTCTTTTAACTCTCTTCATAGTTTGTGTTTTATGTTCTCCAGTAAAGTATCAAAAAATTGTATAAAAGATTTCCCAAAGAATGCAGTATAATCTCTGTATTTACCATATTATCAACAAATAAATGAAAAACTCAAAAGTAGAGCTGACACTGCTTCTAAGGATGGCAAACTGTGTATCAGTAGTTTTATTCTAGACTAAAAACACGTGAGCTACTCCTCCACAATTTTTCATATAAATAATTAAGTTTGTAGACAGTTGCGGACACTGCCATGTGCTGCATGTACAAAATATGTCCATGAAGACCTAAAGCTAAGAGTGGAGGACCAAGCAGGCTAAACTGTGGCGGCTGGAAGGATGAAAGAATCAATACTGCAGTCTTCTATTATATCCCAAAATATTCAGTGAGTAAGCTGGGCTTTAAATGGAAACTTCGGACAATAGCAGAGTTAATAAAAGTCCTATCTTCAAAATCTTATCTTCAGTTGAACAGATATTGATTAGAACTGTTTCCCAGAGAAAAATAAACAGCAAAATAGAATTCCGATTTAAGCAATAAAACAGCTGAAAACCGTGCGCAATAACAACAAAATAATGGTATTAAAATAAAGGTGTGTTATATAAGATGGGATTTGAAACCTATTTTCAAGGCACTTAAATTAGTTTTAGAAGTGTACATTGAGATGACGCTCACTCAATTGAGGCTGGCCTAAAAATGCGACGAGGAAGCAGTACATGAGACTTACTTGAAGAATTGCTTCCATTTAGAACAAGAGATCTGGGAATAATTTAGGTATGATACCAAACCACACATTGTCACTGAATTGATTCTGACACACAGCCACCCTCTGAGAACAGCGTAGAACGACTCTCTATATAGGTTTTCTATGCTGTACAGGACGGGGTAGTGTTTTGTTGTTGTGCACAGGGTCGGAACAGACTTAACAGCAACTTACAACAAAAAGTTACCTTTACGGAAGCTGACTGTCACATTTTTCTCTCATGGCATGGCTACTGGGTCTGAACTGCTGCCTTTTGGGTAAGCAGCTGAGCACTTGAACCACTGTACCACTAGGGCTCCTTAGATGTGGTACATGAGATAGTCTGGGTATATAAGCCATTCTTAAACACAAGCTGACAATTTAAAATACATGAACAAATGATTACGACCAGTCCTCTCCCTTGCTCCCAAACTTACAACAAACATGCTTTAAGTTTTGTTCAGTGTGTGAGGTAGTTATGTGGCAACCTGGCCGATAAACACATGTGGGGTTAATTGAAAGGCGGAGGGATAAATGGCTCGATGAGCCTCACCTTTCGAGTTCTCGGGTCTCTTGCTTTCTGAAGGTCAGGCCAGGGTGCAGCTGCCTTAGCCAGTTCCCTGCTTTAGCTGGCAAGGCTTACTTCCTGCAAGACATCCCTGAGGAGAAGCCACATGGACTTTAACATTGATGCAGCCCTGGGTGCTGGAGCACCTGTGTGGAGACCCCAGCCAGCACTGAGATGTTTACATATTCACTGACTCAGCTTTCTTCCTGCAGTTGGCAACACTGTGTGTTTTGTGAGATCAAGGAGAACTTTGTGGATTGGTGTTGGACATATGGGTTAATGTTGGACTTGTGGGCTTGGGCAGCACGGGGTTGGGATGTTCTCTTGATGTGCACTTAACCTTTATATAAAACTCTCTCTTATAGATGAGTTTCTTTACATTTGCTTCTCTAAAGTCCCCAGACTAATACAGTGCGTAATCCAAATATTTTTAAGATATAATTTGTGCTTTTTTCCCTCTGGTTTTTGCTGTTTTTAACAACAACAACACAAAAAACTACTAAAAGAAGATAGACTGCTACGCGGAGCCTATAAATGTATCTGGTGAGCTTCTGAAGATTTATATTTCAAGCAAAAACAAAAAGGGCTGATGTCACTGTCAGACACAGTCATAGTTGGTTGTCAGACAATTTCACAATGCTGGACACAAAACTTTCCTGGAAATTGAACCCAGAGGGTGACTTTATTTCTCTAAAAAAATATGGCGTAAGACATTTGAAATCATTATGTGAACATTAGATATGTTCTTTTTAAACCAAGATACATTTTTAAAAGTAATAATGTCAGCAGATTTAAAACCTCCTAAATACTGTATAAAAACTGAGTACTTATCGCGTTTGCCCTTGAGACGTACAATATTACCTAATGAACAGTTTTTATGACCCACTTAGCTAAATAAGCTCATGTTTCTTCTCACTTACAGAAGAGTTATTTGACTTTGTAGATGGATGTAGATTTTTGTACTACAAAATTCACTATACCGAATCCTGCAGAGAACAAATAATTATATGGACAAATGATATACAAATACCACTAAATTTTACAGACACTTTCTAACAAGAGAGCCAGCATTAGCTCTGTGTATCAGTATTAATTATCTTGCCTCGATATGTGCCATATAATGTATTCTGTCATAATAAAACAAGTTCACCTATTTCTAAATACAGGTAATGCCTACCTTATAATGGGGTTCCCATCTATCTTAAGGTGGTTCTGAAATAAGTTGAGATTTTTTTTTAGATTTCATTATTATTGCCTTTCATTGCCAACATCTTTTTAAACCTGATTTATGTGTCTTTGGGGGCTGGAAACATTATATATAAACATCTGCCAATAAACACCTGAGAACGATACATAAGCAAATTACATGACGTAACACTGTCTGTAGAACACAGTACTAAAACAAAACACTGTATACTATTGATGAGAAGAAAACACACACGCACACGCACACACACACAAAACAACAACAAAAAAAACCCTGATTGTCCTAAGTAAGGTTCACTGTAACTTAAATATACAGTAAAGCAGGGACCACCGGGAGACAAGTACTATTCTAATGACAGAACATCACAAATTCTTTTCTAATAAGGCTATTCTAATAAGTTATTTAAGGAGCCCTGGTCTAGCAGTGGCTGTAAAGAGTTACAGTGTGGGAAAGTCACAAGGACAGTTCTAGACTGTCCTATAAAGTTGCTATGAGTCGGCATCAACTTGATGGCATTGAGTTTGGTTTAGTTTGCTTTGGATGGGCTTAATAGCCCAATATACCTGGTGGTATAGTGGGTTACACAATTGGCTGCTAACCACAAGGTCAGAGGTAAACCTTGTTGCTACTTAGGAGAAAAATAAGGGTTTCGGCTCCAGTAATAAATTGCAGTCTCAGAACGCCCCATGGGCTGTTTTAATGTCCTATAATGTCTCTCTGAGTTGGAATTTTCTCAACAGCATTATAAACACAGTATTTGATTCTAAGCTGAATTGTCACGCTTATATTTCCTTTTCAGGAGGCCCGATTCCCATCCTCTTTACTGTTCATAGACAGGACTTTATAATTACAGTCAACTCCAAGCGATGGAGAAATGTATGCTTCTAGTGTCATAGAGATGATAGATGTGACTTCATAAGAGTTTCTCCACTTTTCTTGAAACCATTTTATTAAATTATCATCTAACATATACAAGAATTTGTAAGACAAATTATATGAAAAAATATACACCAAAATTCCAGTTCTCTCAGAGTTTATAGCTAATAATTATATAAATTACCAGGGAAAGATAAAATAAGACTTAGGATGCTAGCTCCAAAATTGATCTCTATAGAGTACAGGTATTTATCAAATAAATGTTTCTCTTATGAACTGAGATAATGTAGTGATTTTTATTTTGGGGTATTTTGCCAAAAGTATTTCGCATTTCTAAATGGTATCACATCAAAGAACATCAATATTAAAGCCAAGCCATTCGTGACTTCATTTATGTGACAAAAATGTGAATAGATATTCTGTGTAAGACAATGTGCCAAATAGTTTGAAGATGTAAAGTTATCAAAACTTGGTTGGTCCCTTCCACGAGGCTTCATTGGAATGTGCATAAAACCAAACCAAACCAAACTCTCTGGATTTGATTCCAACTCATAGCATCCCCTTATAGTCAAAGCGGAACTGTGCTCCATAGGGTTTTTCAATAGATGGCTTTTCAAAAATAGGATCACCTTTATTCAGAGGCCTTCCTAGGTAAGCTCGAACCCCCAACCTTGCACTAGCCAACAAGCCTAACTGTTTGCACAACTAACCCAAAGTTTCTAACGTAAGTATACCTCTCTCGTTGAGGAACATTTGAGTGGGATAATATCAACAAGTATTTGTGCATTCCTTAAATGGTGTTTACCTGGTCTTGCAGTGACATCACAGGATTATTTTTGGTAGTGTTGATGTGAAGGACGTGGTATTTATTCTTTGCACACAAGTCATAGGCAATATTGGTAAAAGAGGTGCTTGCAGTTTTGGGGACTCTGTTATAAATGATGACCATGTCCTCTTCTTCATCTAAAGCTGCGTCTTGCCGAGGGCCATCCATTGTATGTCGCTGTTCAATTTCTCGTACTTCGTGTCTTGCAATAGCCCTCTCTGCAAAGAAAAACAGATGCGAGTTAAGTTTTCTGTAAGAGTATAGGAAGTTAGGTGCCCCGGTGCAGCTAAACACCAAGTCCGTAGTTCAAACCCACTACCCACAGTACGGAAGAAAGGTGAAGCCACTGCTCCCTCAAAGATTTATAGCTTCGAAAATTCTAAGAGGGTCACGATGAGCTAAAACTAATTTGATGATAGGAAATTTTATTTATGAGGAAATTAAAAACACTGAACTCTGAACCATCATAATGAAAAATACAAAAGAAATGAACAACAAGGATACAAGGCTAAGATACGTAAAAATATTGATAAAGAGTTTACATTTTCCAGATGAGCAATCTAACTGATTGTAAAATAGCTAGCCTGGAAAATAATTTTCTTTTTCAAGGACCGGGTGTGGGGAGTTGGAGTACTGTTTTGAGGATCAAACATTCAGAATTACCTTTGAAGGGTAACACACAAGCACACCAAAACAAAATAACAAAGTTGTTATGTTTAGCATATCACAGAGAGCAGTGTGCAATTCAAAAGTCAATTTACATTCTGAAAGCATTTTCACAGCTTGAATTAATTCTCAAACACACAAAGACAGATCATATGGAATATTAAACATCACGGTGAAAAAATGCACTTAGGAAATAAACTATTCATAATTCAAAGAAACAGTTTTGAACTTTAGTATTTAACATTTAGTTCAGCTCAGCTCTGGTTTATATGCACTGTGGTAGGACAGTGCATATAAATACTTGTGGGATTTCAGGTAACGAGGTATAAACAACACTCCATCTTTCTTTTTGTTGTTAGGTTACTGGTAGGGTCCACCCATGTTTCTGCCGTAAATCTATCTCAAGGTTCCTCTATCTAAATTACTTTCTACCCTAGTATGCAGTTTTTAAAGCAGTTGTATTTTGCTACTCCTAGCCCCTTACCTAATGTAAACTTCAGCCGCATTTTCCCCACAGAATGCAAAAGAAATAAGATACATAGAAGAAACGAAGGGGAAACCGCTAGCAATATTACAAATTACACTGAACAAAAACAGTCTATCACGTGTTTTAGATCTAGAAGTGGCAGTTACACAACATTGTGAATATACTAAATCACTGGATGGTTCACTTTAAAATGTTAATTCAATGTTATGGACTTTCTCCTCTAGAGAAAAAAATCTGAAAGGTGAAGTATTCTAAAATATAAGTATCATAAACAGTGGGCTCATTTTAGTTACAACATTAAACCAATCCTAGGAGGCACTGTTATCCCCACTTGGATGAGGAAATGAAATTGCCACGGCATTAAACCGTCACCAGCTGGGTAATGAGGCTAGGGTACCACCCCAGGTCTAAATCCAGTCTGTGCTCCACACCATTCTGGTTGTCTGAGATTTACTGTATTTCTCTCTCAGGATGTGGAGCGTCCTAGTTAAACGTGGCATGACATTCTACAGGTGCAAGAGGTTAATGCTCTCAGCTCTAATCGAAAGGTGGGACGTTTGGGTCTACCCAGTGGAAACGCAGAAAAAAGGCCTGATAATTAGCTTTTTGAAAAATCAATCATTAAAACCGTGTGGAGCACAGATGTAATCTGACACGCTTGAACAGTAAGGAGCCAGAATCAATTCGACAGCATCAAGTTAGTTATTACAGAAGTACACTTTGGGGGTGAACTATCTATTCGCAAAATATAAAACATCATAATTAAAAATCAGAGGTCAGCTGACATCGATTTTACCTATTTTAACCTTCAGAAACTGAAATATAAACTGAGCTCTGAAAGGGTGAGGGCAGCTTTTGAAACGTAGACAGTTAATGGAGGAAGGTGTGAAAGCTTGGGGAATGGCAGAAAGTTGATATGCAACAAATGCCTTTGTAAATTAGAATCTGAAATCGTTTAACAATAGTGTAAAGGAGCTGCAAAAACACGAGTGGCACATTCAGATGCACTGATGGGCACCTCATTATCACAGTAACAACTGCTTCCACTTGTGGGCCTGTTCTGTGGACTTCATTTAATGCTTGCAATAATTCCGTAATATTATGCTAAACTCACATTAAACACAAAATTGTTAAGGATTAAGTCAGAATTTAAACTCCCATCTCTGATGGCAAAACTTACTTAGTCCTAACTAAATAATTAACTTTCTTAAGTCATGGGAAGGAATAAGTTAAAAAAAAAATCTGGAACCCTTCAGGATCAGTGGTGATAGTGGCGATACCGGGAGGGTGAGGGAGAAAGGGGAACAGATGACAAGGTCTACATGTAGCCTCCTCCCTGGGGAGATGGACAGCGGAGAACTGGGTGAGGGAGACCGGATGATGTAAGATATGACAAAATAATGGTTATTTGTAAGTTATCAAGGGTTCGGGAGAGTGGGAGGGGGGAAGGAGGGGGTAAAACGAGGAGCTGATAGAAAGCAGTAGAATGCAGGTGTTTTGAGAATGATGATGGCAACATATGTACGTATGTGCTGGACACAAATGATGTATGCACGGATTGTGAAAAGAGTTGTATGAGACCTAATAAAATGTTTTAAAATAATCTATATGCAATTGCATAGGAATATTGTGTGTTAAATCTGGCATATTTTCAGAGGAACACAAAGAAAAGAACTAGAATGTATCAAAAAAATGGGAATGAACTAGATGGGCCATACCACGGAACAGTACAGACAATCGAGTATTTGAAAAAGAAAGGATGCAAAAAGAATAAAAAATATCTAGAAATGCGTGGTAGTTACATAATCTGGTGTCAATTTGAGGATTGAGAGTACAGGGGTGGAGTCCAGACTGTCAATCAGGATATATCCAATGAGGCCTCTGGGTGGGCATGGCCTTCCCCTAAAGATTCTGGGAATTCCTGGATTTCCTTCTTGGAAGGTGGGAGAGATTCATTCTCTATCAGCTTACTCTCTGCGAGACAGTCCTGAGGAGAAGCCACATGGACCTACCCTGATGCAGCCAGAGCCCTGAGAGATGGAGAAGTTATGTAGAAACCTGGATCCACAAGACCTTCCACCCACTGGCCTGTCATTTTCCTGCATTCAGCGTCACTGCATGTGTTTCATGAGTCTGAAGAGGATCTTATAGATTGGTATCAGACATATGGGCTATTATCAGACTTATAGATTTGATCTGGACCAGGCTGGGATGTTTTCTCAATATTCAATTGCTATTGTATATAAACCTCTTTCTTATATGCATGTTAATGAATTTGTTTCTCTAGTCCATTCAGACTGGCACAAAATGCTTAAAAGGATATTGTGAAAAGGAGGCTTCCTTTCTGTAGACTGCATCAGGAAGCCAAGTACACTGTGGATCAGGAAAGAAAAGCCTCTCCAATAATTTAGAAGTGCACAATATAGACAACAGTTTAGAGAAGTGGTTCTCAACCCTCCTAGTGGCACGACTGTTTAATATAGTTCCTCATGTTGTGGTGACCCCCAACCATAAAATTATTTTCGTTGCTACTTCATAACTGTAAGTTTGCTACAATTATGAATCGGGTGAACCCTGAGAAAGGGTCGTTTGATCCCCAAAGGGGTCGCGCCCCACAGGTTGAGGACCACTGGTTTAGTGGATGCTATCAAGCTCTCACGATACAGAGGTAAAGGAAGATCCACCAAGGGATTGTGCCTAATGAAATTCTGCTCTCCTGAGCACAAAAACCAGGTGGCTTCTGAGGTTCCGAACGACTAGATACCTAGATAAAATGCTGAAGGCTTTCATACGTTTTTCCTCTACAGTGTAGATATGTCTGTTCAGGACTCTTCCCAGCTGAGGAACAAAAACGTAGGAGAAAGAACTACCGATGGAAGCACCCAGGTGACAACTGGGTGGGGAAGGGAGCGGAATGTTTACATGGCCGCCCATAATCCTAGTTGACTCACTCACACCCAGATAAAGAACATCTCTGATTATGGCAGCAAGAATTCAAGTAATTGGGAAGTTCCATACTGTATTCTGTGGCTTTGAGTAATGAGAATGCTGTGATAATTTACAAACCCAGATTCTTCACATTGTCATCATTAACCAATTCCAAAACATTTGCTGAAAATATGTAAATTTACAAATATTACACAAACTCCTAGAGATAAAACTATTGTTGGGGATTTTGGTAATAAAGTATTATAACAGTTTATACAAGATTCAATGGCACTCCCCAAAGTGGGATATCAACAGAAGGATTCACAGAGGAAGTGGTCAAGAAAAGGTACTTTCCACACAAAGGAAGAAAAACATTCCTGGCAAAGAGAAAACCCTGAACAAAGTTATGTTGCATGAGGCCCAAAAAGTGGATCTCATGAGCTATAACACAGAAGAAAGACAATGTAAGATGTGAGGGTAGACAAACAGGCCACGGCCAGATCAGAGGGTTTTAATCACTATACTAGAAATTTAAGTGTATGTGTAGGCCAAATTTATTGGGCTCTGAACCTCCTTATGTGCTTAAAAATTACTAAGGACCTCAAACACATTATGCTGAAGGGTCATATATATAAACAGCATATTAAAACTAAAACATATTTAAATACTAATCCATTTAAAGATATTATAAAACTTTCATGTTAGGACAAATGCTATTTTCTGCCAAAAAATTCCCAAACAAAAAAAATGTTAGTAAAATATATTTATGATTTGTTGTTGTTTTTTTTGTTGCTTGGTTTTGCTCTGTCTTGTTTTTGTGCATGTTATTATCTCCGCAGACTGTCTAAGTAAGATCGGCTGGATGAACAATCTGGAAGAGAAAACGAGACCGACAGTTCCGGGGGGACATGGGAGAGGGGGAGGTGGGGGGAAAGGTAATGGTGCTAACAAACCCAGGGACAAGGGAACAACAAGTGATCCAAATCGGTGGTGAGGAGGGTGTAGGAGACCTGATAGGGCATGATCAAGGATAATGTAACCAAGGGGAATTACTGAAACCCTGGTGGGGACTGAGTATGATAGTGGGATAAAAGGAGAGTAAAAGGAAATAAAGGAAAGAGCTAGGAGGCAAAGGGCATTTATAGAGGTCTAAATAAAGGCATTTATATATGTAAATATATTTATATATGAGGATGCCAAAATAGATCTATGTGCATATATTTATAAGTTTAGTATTAAGCTAGCAGATGGACTTGGGCCTCCACTCAAGTACTCCCTCAATGCAAGAATACTTTCTTCTATTAAACTGGCATTCCATGATGCTTACCTTCCAGATGCGATCGCTGAAGACAAACCAAGTACATAAGCAAATGTGGTGAAGAAAGTTGATGGTGCCTGACTATCAAAAGATATAGCGTCTGGGGTCTTTTAAGGCTTGAAGGTAAACAAGCGGCCATCTAGCACAGAAGCAACAAAGCCCACATGGCAGAAGCACAACCGCCTGCGCGATAACAAGGTGTAGAAGGGATCAGGCATCATCAGAACAAAAAAAATTCCCCATAGTGAATCAGGGGGGAAGTACGGAATGGAGACCCAAAGCCCATCTGTAGGTCACTGGACATCCCCTTACAGAAGGGCTGCAGGGAGGAGACGAGCCAGTCAGGATGCAATACAGCAACAATGAAACATACAACTCTCCTCTAGTTCCTAAATGCTACCCCCCCCACCCCGAACCCCACTATCATGATTCCAGTTCTACCTTAAAAATCTGGTTAGACCAGAGGATATACACTGGTACAGACAGGAACTGGAAACAGATGTGCTTTACACACGTGATGTATGTATGGATTGTGATAAGAGTTGTATGAGTCCCTAATAAAATGTTTACAAATAAATAAATAAATAATAAAATATAATTAGACTTCACCCTTATATATATATATATATATATACATGATTATGGGGGAAATAGAAATAGACTTATGTGCATATATTTATAGGTTTAGTAGTAGGGTGGCAGATGGACATGGGGCCTCCTTGCGTGCATTCCCTTAATACAAGAGCACTCTGCTCAGCTAAAGGGTCATTCCGTGATACCCACCTTCCAGACATGATTGCTGAAGACAAACGTGTGCATAAGCAAATGTGGTGAAGAAAGCTGATGGTGCCTGGCTATCAAAAGATATAGCGTCTGGGGTCTTAAAGACTTGAAGGTAAACAAGCAGCCATCTAGCTCAGAAGCACCAAAGCACACAGAGAAGAAGCACACCAGCATGTGTGATCATGAGGTGTTGAAAGGATCAGGTAGCAGATACCAAAGAACAAAAACCATCATTGTGTGATCACCTTCCCCACATAAACGCTGAAGACGAATGTGTGCATAAGTTAAGTGTGGTGAAGAAGGCTGATGGTACCCAGCTATCGAGAGATATAGCGTCTAGGGTCTTAAAGACTTGAAAGTAAACAAGCAGCCATCTAGCCCAGAAGCAATGAAGCTCACATGGAAGGGTCGAGGGGACCAGGTATCAAGCACCAAAGGGGGTGAAAATCATATCATCGTGAATGAGGGGAGCGTGTGATAGGGACTCAATGCCCATCTGTAGACAACTGGACATCCCTTGCAGAGGGGTAAGGGGGAGATGAGTCACTCACGGTTGAGTGTAGCAATAATGAAACTCACAACCTTCCTCTAGTTCTTAAATACTTCCTCGCCCCCACTATCATGATCCCAATTTTACCTTGCAAACCTGGTTAGACCAGAGGATGCACAGCGGTGCAGATGAGAACTGGAAACACAGGGAATCCAGGACAGAAGAACCCCTCAGGACCAGTGGTGAGAGTGGAGATACCAGGAGAGAAGGGGGGTTGAAAGGGAGAATCAATCAGAAGGATCTACATATAACCTCCTCCCTGGGGGATGGGTAACAGAAAAGTGGGTAAAGGGAGATACTGGCAGTGTAAGATAAATAAAATAATTTATAAATCATCAAGGGTTCATGAGGAAGGGGGAAGCGGGGAGGGGGGTATAAGGAAAATGAGGAGCTGATTCCAAGAGCCCAATAGGAAAGTGAGTTTTGAGAATGATGAAGGCAACGAATGTATAGGTGTGATTTACACAATTGATGTATGTATGGATTGTGATGAGTTGTATGAGCCCCAACAAAATGATTTAAAAAAAGAATAACATTAATTTGCATCTGTGTAAATATTTTTAAATGCCTGGCTTAAGAGAAGTCAAATGAATTTTATCTGTTTTGTGAGTCAAAATGCTACCATTATTTTGGTTAGAATCTGCGATTCTGAAAACAGCTCCCACAGATATCATTAAAAGAAGGTGGTTTTGTGTGTGTGTGTGAAATTGGAAATATTCTTTTTTGATATTGCATTAAAACTCAACAAGTGGCAGTATCTTAAATGTAATTACTATGTGATATGGAACCTTATTATTTTTTAATACACTGATATATTGATCTTGCACTGATCATGTGGAAAATTCTGGTTGACAGAATTATGTAGGTCTTCTTTGTTAATCTATTTAACTATACTCACCTCTTAAAATTAAAAAAAAAATCACAGTCATATTATCTCCAATCTCATCAGGAAAATCTCTGCCTTCAAGTATCAGGGTGCTGACACATTCATAAAAACTATACAAGTTTTCTTAATTTTAATTGGCAACACATACTGTCTTCCCCCCCCCCTTGAAATGACAGGTTCTTTTTTGAGAAAATATTTGCCAACTAATAGTGTGCTCTCAATTGAGTGGCTTGTTCAGCTTGCAATAATCACACAAGTGTTTCTTCAAGACAAACCCTTGTACTCTAATATACAGCAGAAGTGCTTAGAGTACTTCCCATTATGTATGGGTGGCCGTTTGAAACCACAAGCAACTCCATGGGAGAAAGGCTGGGCTTCCTACTACGGTAAACAGTTCTGGAATCTCATGGGGGCGTCACTAGGAGTAGGCATTGACTAGATGGCAGTGAGTAAGTAGAGTGACTTATCAAGATTTAGTAAAACTGACCATTCTTACTCCTTTATAAGGGACAGTCGAATGAAAATGGGACCATTCCCCTGACCGCCCTCTCTGGACACCTATGATGACAAAGTGGGGAAAACACAGCCAGTGCAGTTTGGTGCCACAGTGACAAAGACACATGTTTAAAATTATTATGAAAATTGTTTTGAAGTCCCAAGGGCTCCCAGGGTCCATAGACTTTGTGACATAAACAACAGACAGCTATTTTTTAAATTAAGATTTAATATACATCATATCTCCCATAGTTCAATCATGTCCAGTAGAATTATGTAATTGCTATCACAATTGGTGTTTTCAAGTACTTTTTTTCTACGTGGACTTCTTGACATAGTCTCCCCTTCTTCCCACCAACACCTCGGTTCCCTCCCATACTTCCGCCCCACCCCATAACCCTCATTCTATTTGCTATTGCTATAGATTCATCAATCCTGGGTTTCCATACTGAAAAAACGGAAAAACATGTAACAACTTGAAAAGGGTGACCTCAAGTGACAAAACACCTCTGCAATACACCCTAATATGATTAACAAAAAACACAGCTACTTATTGAAGAATTTTAAATAACAGCCATATGTGACTCTGAAAATGTGGGGCTCCATGGGGCACCACTATATAGTGGCAACTTAGAGGTGAGGATCAGTGCCCTGAAGACATAACCAAGGTTAAGGCAGTAGCAATAAGGATAAACTCCAGGGTCTTGTAGGAAGTTTAAGCTAAGGGGAGAGAATGTTGGGTGAAGAGGAGATGAGGGAATTTGGAGAAGCTAAGGAGCCATGGTGGCACAGTGGATTACAAACTGGGCTGCTAACCACAAGGCCAACAGTTCGAAAACATTACAGTCTTGTACTGTAAGCCATTCAACTCTATCCTAGAAAACTTTCCAAACTCACTGCCATTGAGTCGATTCTGACTCACGGTGATCCAGACAAACAAGGTAGAACTGCCCTTGTGGTTTTCTGAGACTAACTCTACAGTAGTAGAAAACATTTCTCTCAAGGAGTGGCTAGGTGGTTTTGAACTACTGGCCTTGTGCTTCGCAGCCCAATTCATAACCCACTACACAACCACGGCTCCTTATTTTGTCCTTTAGGGTCATCAAAAATTGGAAGGGGTTATGTGGCAGTGAGAGTGAGAAAAATTACGGTGTTTACAGGCTTTTCTACTGAGTAGTAAGTACAGTGTCATTCATGAATGAGAAGTAGGGTTGGGTCGAGCACCTGAAGCAGAAGAAACAAATTCAGGTTAGTGGTGTACTACCATGAACAACAATAAGACACTGCTTAGTCCACGCCATCCTCACAACTGTTATGTCCGAGCCCATTTTGCAAACACAGTGTCAACCCATTTCGTCGAGGGTCTTCCTCTCTTTCATTGCCTCTCTACAAAGCACTGTGGTCCTTCTCCAGGGACTGGTCTCTCCTGCTAAGGCCAATCTAGGTAACAAAGATACACAGGGTCTCCTGAAGAGACTGTTTTCACATGGACTTTTATTTTATACTTAAGCATAAAATACTACCCGTCCAAATAGTGAAGAAATCTGTAAAGCAAGAAAACACTAAACTGATGAGTGTAGCATGGGATCGGTTCCCACTCTGTGACTATGCATATTCAAATACCTATGTGCTTAAACTTTTGGAGAAAGGGAATACAGACGAATGAGGAACAGCTTTAGGAAAGGGCACTGTATTCAATAGAAAATCATCAGCTATTATGATCCAACTTAAATTTTCTACTACAACATAAATTTACTTCTTGCTTAAGTACCAATGTGGGTTTTACAGGCTATTAATGTAATAAAACCATATACCTACCCATCCGTATACATACACAGGGTTAATGTGAAGGAAACTTTGGGTCATCGGTTTTAGACATATGCCCGTGGAATGTGGAGGTAACAATGTATAGGACTGACGTAGAGGCTGCAACAATGGGTCAGACATGGCAAAGATCGTGAGTACAGCACAAGATAAAGCAGTGTTTCATTCTGTTATAAACAGGGTCAAATGAGCCAGAAGAGACTTGATACAACAAATGTGTTGGTTGCTGAAGACAGACATTTTCAAAGAAAGAAATTTACAGTTCCAACAAAAGAACAGCAGCTGGTGTCAAAGGAATGAATACAGTTCTGCAGGCAGGTACATTTATGGCTGTTGTTGGGTGCTGTGAAGCCTCAATAAAGTCAAAGTCAAAACAGAAGTTTGAGACTACCACCCTTGACTTCAATAGCTCTATCAATACTACAAAAATCCCTTTAGTATTCTTCCAAAATCATATGCCTACTAATTCACCATTGTAAGTGTTTTTGACCATGCTGTCCATTTTTAGATAATTCACTTGTTAATACATTTCTACAAACAAGGACACATGCTTGTTTTATCTCTTAATGCTCTGCCTTTGAATACTTCTTGGAATTGTGGGTATACAGTTGGGTCTCATTACTACAAAATAAATTTGTCCCCTCGCCCCACAGTAAAAATAAAATGAGGCTATGTATTTAAAATGTAAAGAAGGCAGAAAGCAAATTATTCACAGAAAACACTTGCAATGATAACAATGTCTATACTCGGGAGAATGGCAAAAGAAGAAACTATTATACTTGAGAATTGTAATGCAGCTAAAAATATTGGCTTTCATACTGAACAGGAAAATTCAGATACTTCCTTAATTCTTAGAAATCCAAACTGCCGTTGAAATAGACATGCTTTCATTGTTGAAATACCATACCACGAAGATTAAAGCACTGTCAAAATTAAGAAAGAAATGCCAGCTCTGTCTACAAAGCCGAGTTATTTTCACACTTCCACAACTGCACCTGGGGCTACATTCACTGGTAAGTAAAAAGAATAAGGAGTAACTAGGACTCAACTCCAGCTGGGTTTGGAAATCATTAACTAAAATTTAACGCAACAGCTGCTTGAAAATTATAATTAGTGATGCTGAAAACTTGCTATTATTTTACTAGTTTTTGATATACATCATATTCTAGAGCACTGGTTATCTATAAGGGGGTTTTCTTAAAGCAGATTCCTACCTCTCCTCTACTCACCCCACCCATGCAAGTTATTAATTCAGTTGTGCCTGAGAGTTTACATTTCCAGCGTGTTCCAAGATTATGCAGGTAAGTGTCCAGGAACACTTGGGCATTCACATTCTAGAAACCCTTTCTGTTGGTTCATTAAGGAGGCAGATTCAGAGCATACTTTTTTCTATGTAAAAAATTAATTGGTACACCATTAATTTGGAATGATTTTAGATAGGGTTTCTTTTGTGAAAAACATCACTCAACTTTGTGGTCCAAACTAGTTAGGGTATCTTGGTCATGACCTATCTCTTAGCCTCTAGCGCAAGGCACTTCTGGGCTACACAGGTGTTCTGTCTCTTCACTGCTCTTCCCCAACCATTAAGTCGTGTAAGTCTAGGCAATTCCTCCGTCAAGGATGCTGTAACCGTCATTATGAGAAAGCACAAAATAGTCTGTTTTGTAATTTTATATTTTCTGAACATTTCTTGAAGTCCAATTTCCGCTTTTATGTTGGATTTATACCATTAGTGGAGTTTTACAACTTAGTTATTTTAGAGAAGTCCGTTTTTACACATGAATTTCCAAATCCCTTCTTTTACATTTGGTGTGATAAAAACAAAAACAAAACAGAATCCTGTTAACTGCCATTCGTTATTAGTTGACAGTGCAATGAGCACACAGTGCAATTATAACGGGCAATCTCAATAATGCCCTGACACAGAAAAACTTCTAGTCTTATCAAGCATCAAAAAATAAGATTTTTATGCCTAAGCAATGAAATAAGCAAACCAGCCATCTATGATTCAAGTAGCAGGTGGGAAAAAATTCAACTAAGTAGAATATTGCAGATACCGAACATCTGTCACATAAAACTATTAGTTGTTTTTAAAATAACTTTAAAATAATTTAACACTATCAGTCCATATCCCACATTACTTTCAAATACATGATTTAAAACTAATTTTGCCATTAAAAATAAAAAAGCAAAACTGTAATCATTATATAAAGATATCCATAGTTGTATATATTCTGGTCCACAGAAAGTAGATTTGTAGGGTATGGGTTGCTAAAATTAATGGAGATTACGGTAAAGTAACAGCTATGCAAAATTGTTTATTCTTTGTCTATTTAAACTACTTGAATCAGGCCACATGAGGAAGTACATTCTAATTCCACATTACTCAACCCAAACCCAAACCAGTCAAGATTATTTCGACTCATGACTAGCTCATATATGTCAAAGTAGAAGTCTTTTCCCTGTTTCAAATGGCTGATTTGTCAGCAGGCCCTTCCTTCCACCATAGCTCTGGGTACACTTAAGCCTCCAACTCTTTGGTTGGCCATTGAGCTTGTTAGCAATCTATAGCACCTCTACATTTAGGCAAAAAAACTGCAGAAACTGCAAAATCACAGAGGTAGTGTTCATGTTTCTTTTATGGGGGGGTGTGTGATGAGGAGAGCAGAAGTTTCAACCACTGGTTAAATTGGAGTACATGTCACTATTAAGCCTATAGAGCTTCTCAGTATCATTATTCCCCCATGAAAGTACCCCAAACCAGATTCAATTACATGAAGTATTGACACTGTCTAGGAAACATGCTCACAATAAAATGTTAAACGACAAAAGTCATAAAAATACAAGTAGGATCTCAACTTTATGAAAAAATACAAACCACACACAAATATCTATGAAATATACACATGCCTGCACATATGAAATATTTTCAGTGAAAACTGGTACTACTATTCTGAGTGTCACTGAGTAACATAAAGGTGCCTGTCCTATGCTAAGCATATTTATTTCTAGGCACTTAACCACCACCTATCTCTTAGTTTATTATACTATGGTCACTTGTACATTGCTATAATGCTGAAACTATGAAACTGGTATTTGAAATACCAACAAAGTCATCCATAGAGGCAGGTTTCGTCAGATTTCAGACTAAGATGGACTAGGATCTACTTCCAAAAATGACCCAATTTAAACCCTATAGATCACAACAGACTATTATCTAATATAGTATACTCTAGGCAAGAAGATACTCAAGATACAGTCTGGCTACAATTAACTTGAGAATTTACTAACAACCATGAAGATGGCATAAAATTAAACATAATGTTATTCTATACAAAGAGTCATTATCAGTCCAAGCCTACAACACAAAACAATAACAAAGAACATTTGTGCTGTTTCTGTTGGTAGGTGTCTTAAAATTGGTTCCCAGTTGGTATAACCCGTGTACAACAGAATGAAGCAGTGGCTGCGGTCCTTTCTTGAGCCTATTGTTGCAGCCACTGTGTCAATCCATCCTGTTGAGAGTCTTTCTCTTTTTCTGCTGACTTTCTCCGTTACCAATAAAGACATCCTGCTCCAAGATCATTAGCTGCTGATACTACATTTAAAGAACGTGAGACAAAGTCTCACTATCCTTTCTTCCAAGTAACATTCTGACTGTACTTCTTCCAAAATATATTTGTTTATTCTTCTGGAAGTCCAGGGTAAATTCAATATTCTTCACCAACCCTCAAATTCAAATGCATCAATTCTTCTCCAGTCTGCCTAGTTGTGGCACACATATGAGAATATTACAAATACCATGTTTTGAGTCAGGCACATCTTAAATCCTCAAGAAGGTCATTTACAGCAGATTTGTCCAATACAAGAGGGCACTTAATTTCTTGACTGCCGCTTTCATGGGAATTGATTGTGGGTCCCAGGAAAAGAAAATATGTGGCACAATGTTTGCTCCACTTACACTGATGGTATTTATTGCTCCAGTGGAGGATTTTTGTTTTCTTTACATTGAGGTGTGACACATACTGAAGTCTTTGATCTTCATCAGTCTTCACTTGGAGTGGGCAAGGTTTTGTCACACACACTGAAGATCAGTAATGCATGTGATCTTGATGCTGTGTTCTTCAAATAGTCTACCTTCTCAGATTACCCAGGGATTTATTGGGCCAGTGAATCTATTACAATTACAAATATGCAGAAGAAATTAAATTAGTATAACACATGAATACTTCTACTTTTCAGCAGAAAGATATGTTCTATAATTTAACAGTTACCTAATTCATAAACCAACTCAATAAACTTTATTGCCTGTCTCACATTGCAGAAATACATTTTTCACTTTTAGAGCAAAAAAGAATTATGATAAATATTCACATTATGTGGGGGAGCATTGGAAGTTTGTGCAAAAATGAAATTAAAGATAATTGAATGTTCCACAAACTTTTTGACATTTCCTTGTATATTTAGTAAATATTTATGTAAAATTTCTACAACAAAAAAGCACTCAAATAACAATAAAATAAAACAATTTGGAGCAGATAAAGAAAATGTCAGCATGCATGAATGTGACAAATTGGAAAACCAGAGAAACAATTAATTAATTTATAATGTTCATCCTATTAGAAGAGGAAAAAAAAATCTCATTTACCAAAATGAATAATGCGTCATTTCACAAATATTGTTGGGAAATGAAGTGACATATATAGAAGTACATTTTTTTCAGATAATGAAAGCTTACATTTTAATCATCACAGCCTTTTAATTTAACCAATTTGATTTAAAAACTTGCAAAAAATTATCTCCCTTATATTTTAAAATAAATGTACTGAACATAACCATAGCTTTCCTTGAAACTACTACTTGTTCATTATTCATAATCTCAACAAATATATCTTTCCTGGAAGGTATACAAAGATGATATAAGTTAGATCTAGTTTCAGGAAGCTTACAAACTACCGGTAGCGATTTTAGTCTTAATATTAAATAGTCTGATCCAGGTAATTTTGCAATTAGTTCAAAAACCAAATTTAAAGTTCTAAAAGTATATTGAAGTGCCTTTTCATTTCATTCCAGTATTACTGCTGCTATTGTTAGGCGACTCACAGTGACCCTATACACAAAGGATAGAAACGCTCCCCAGTCCTAGACCATGCTCAAGATTGTTGTTATATTTGAGTCCATTACTGCATAGCAAACTGATAAACACGTAGTTGATTACAGTTTTCTTGAGTATTCCTTAAACAAAAATTCTACCCAAATGGTTATGTCATCATAATCTAGTTCATGTTTTCATCTTTGAATCATTAATATTTATGCTTCTTGGAATGTGCAGCTCCAAACTTCAAAGCCATCTCAAATCTTTATAGTATGTATGGCATTTCTATTATCTGTGCCCCGAAATTCAAGACACTCCTCTCATTGAATAGCATGTCTTACTTCCAAAACAACAGTATTGGAAGTTGATTTTAAATCCTACTGAGATAAAAATTTACAAAATAAAAATGATCTTCAAATTACTGGGTCACAGGGTCATACTGAAGATCCTCACTTAAAATATCAATAAAATCAATATTGCAAGGTAGTTGTAGAACTTACTGCAGATAAGTAGTCTACCAAAATGCTGGATACATGTTCTTGTTGGGTGCTGCTCAAACTACCTCCACGAACAACAGAATGAAACATGGCCCAGTGTGTTAGACACGGAGACCATCCCTCTCACTGAGGAATTTCCTGTTTTCATATTGTCTATTAAGTATGATGTCTTCCTACAGGACTGGTCTCTCATGAAAGCACAACCAAACTACATAAGATGAAGTCTCGCCATCCTTGTTTCTATGACACCTGCTAGATACACTTTTTCCAACACAGATGCGCCCATTTTCCTGGCAATCCATTCTACCTTCAACATTCTTCACAAACTATAATTCAGGGTTCTTCAGTCTTCCCTATTCACTGTCCAGCTTAACACACCCATATGGAATGAATGGAAAGATAACTTGAGCCAGATATAACTTAGGATAATTTTGCTCTTTAACATTTTAAGAGTTTCTTTGGTAGATTTGCTCGATGAGATAATATTTTTTATTTCTTAATTACTGCTTCCATAGGCATTGATTACATCTCCAAGCAAGTTGAAATGCTTGACAACTTTTATGTTTTCTCCATTTAGCATAATATTGCTTATTAGTTCAGTTGGGGGGGATTATTTTATGTTGAAATATAATCCATACTGAAGGCTATAATCTTTGCTCTGTATCAGTAAATGCTTCAAGACTTCTTCACTTTCGAGAAGCAAGGCTGTGGTGTGTCATCTACACACTGAAGATTAGTGAGCCTTCTCCCAATCCTGACACAGTGTCCTTCTTCATACAGTCCAGCTGCTCAGATTTGCTCAGCTTACAAAGTGAGTAAGGATGGGCAAAGTGAACAACGTTGACACACATCTTTCCTTATTCTAACCCACACAGTATTCCTTTGCTTGCTTTTTTTGGGGGGTCCAAGTACAAGGTCCTGTTGACCATAAAGAAATATTTTGGAATTCTCATTCTTGCCAATGCTATCCATAGTTTGTCATGAGGTAAAATTTAAGTAGAGGACTAAAGTCCATCTGCTTTCTTGTTATACTCACATATATATACATAAACAAATACACCTACCTTTATATATCTACATGTGTACATTACATATCTATATAATTATTACTTTCTTCTTCCACTTTTCAGAGTGAACAAGTATAGTGAGGGTACATCCCCGACGCACATCTTTTCTGATTTTAAAACAATTAGTTCAGTTTAAACCCTTGTTCCAGTTCTTTCAACGGCCTCTTGATCCATACACAAGTTCTGCTTAAGTCAATGGAGTGTGCGAGAATTCCTATTCTTCTTTAGGCTATCCTAGTTTATTATGGTCCACACACATGCTTTGGCACAGTCAATAAAAAACTGCTTCTGGTAAACACGCTTCTAGTATTCTTTGCTTTAAGGCTTGATCCATCTGACATCAGCGATGATATACCTTGTTTCACATCCTCTTCTGAATCCAGCCTGAACCTCTGGCAGCTCCCTGTCAATGTTCTCCTGCAACTTGCCGGATAATTTTGTTAGGCCGGATGACTAGAGAAACAAACCCAGTGACATTTATGTGTAAGAAAGTGACATTTATTATATCAGGAATTAATTATATATCAAAAAAGCATCCCATCCCAGTCCAACTCCAGTCCCTAAGTGCGATGCTAATCTTTAAGTCCCTCTTCAGATTCATAGAGCCACATGCAATGATGCAGAACGCAGGAAGGTCACAGGCTGGTGGGTGCAAAGACATACGGATCCAACAGTAGTGGCTCTGGCAGCACTCAGGTGAGCCAGCAGGAAGGTGAATGCAGAGAGAGAAGGGGGGTGCGAGAGTTTCAGGGTCCTCCTTAGGAAAAGACAACAAGGGCACCATCAGGCTGTGACCTGTCAGGTTAAATAGCACCCCTACATTTTTATGTAACTTCAAATTGACACAGAATAATTTAACTACCACAATCAACGATCTTCAGCTACATTTTGCTTAGATGCAATATCAATGAATTTTTTTCTTGAGTTCTTTCAGTTTAAGATCTGGTGAATGTGTTCTTCCCTTTTGGTTTTCTAATTCTAGGTCATTACACTACACTTCATTATATTTGGCTTTGTCATCTAGAGCTGCCCTTGGAAATTTTCTATTCAGTTCTTTGACTTCCTTTTTCTCATGTGCTTTAGCTACTCTATATTTAAAAGCTGGTTTCAGAGTCTTCTGACATTCACTTTGATATTTTCTTTCTTTCCCGGCTTTTTAATAAACTTTTGCTTTCTTCATGAATAATGGTTTTAATGTCCTCCCACAGCTCATCAGGTCTTCTGTCACTAGTGTTCAATGCATCAAATCTGTTCTTGAGATGGTCTCAAAATTCAAATGAGGTAGACTCATGGTATTATTTTGGCTCTCATGGACTGGTTTTAATTTTCTTCAGTTTTATACCAACTTACATATAGTTAATGGTCTATTCGACAGTCAGCCCCTGATCTGGTTTTAGCTGCTGCTATTGAGCTTCTCCGTTGTCTCTTCCCACAGATGTAGTCAATTTGATTTCTGTGTATCCCATAGAGATGTCCATATGTATAGTTGCCTGTGTGTTGCTGAAAAAAAGTACTAGCTAAAAAAAAGTCATCAGTCTTAACCAAATTCTATCATGTGATCTCCAGCTTCATTTCTATGACCAAGTCCATTTTACAACTACTGCTTCTGTTTCCAACTTCTGCATCCCAATCACCAACAATTATCAACATCTTGAGTGCATATTTGATCAACATCAGATTGAAGTAGCTGCTAGAAATCTTCAACTTCATCATTATTAGTTTTTGTGATCGATGCCTAAATTTGAATAATATTTTTACTGATTGGATTTCCTTGAAGATGAATAAACTATCACAGACAGCATATGTGTTAGTTTGGGTAGAGTAGAGAAACAAATCCATGGACACACTCATATGTGTATAAGAAAGAGCTTTATATACCACAGGAATTGAATATTGAGAAAACATCCCAGTCCAGATCAAATCCATAATTCCAATAATATCCCATATGTCTGATACCCATCAATAAAGTCTTCTTCAAACTCACAAAACCCAGGCAATGACGCCAAATGCGGAAGACCACAGGCCAGTGGGTTGGAAGTCTTCTGGATCCAGTGGCATTGTAAGCATCTCAGCACTGTCAGGCGTCTCCACATGGTTCCTCGGCTCCAGAGGTCTGGTTGCATCAGAGTACGTCAATGTGGCTTCTCCAGCTCCCAGAGCTTAGTGCCAATATGTCTTGTCAGTAGAGCCTCTCTCAGGGAGTGAGCTGAGAGTGACAGCGTCTCCTGCCTCTGAGGAGGAAATACAGGAGTTCCCATAATTCTCAGAAGGTCATGCCCACAGAGAGACTTCATTGGCTATTATCTGATTGACAGACTACACTCCACCCCCGCTTCACTCAGAATCCTCTCAAGCCCAAAATTGACACAAGATTAAGTAACTACCACAGCATAGTAGTTCATGATTGATTTTGAAATGTCCTTTTGACAGTTAATGCCTTGCCATTCCTCTTGGATTTGCTATTCCCGGCATAGTAAATCGTATGATTTTCTGATTCAAAATGGCCTTTTTGAATGCCAAGTATGTTTTCCTCTTTTGGTTTCCTCACTCATAATAATACTTTGCATTCTTGAGCTACCCTCTGAATCCTTCTGTTCAGCTTGATGTCATTTCCTCAGTTAATGTTAGCTAATTTATAAGTTTCAGACTGTCCTCTGACATCCTTTTTGTTCTTGCTTTCTTTTCTATACGTTTATTGACCTTTTTCTTTGTTTAAGTATGCTTTTGATGTTGTACCACAACTCATCTGGTCTTCAGCATTAATATGCAATATATCGAATCCATTCATGAGTTGGTCTCTAAATTCAGGAAGGATTTGCTCGATGATGCACTCTAGCTTTGTGTACTTGTTTCAATTTGTTCATGGTCAATTTGAATTTTCAAATTAGCAATGGATAGTCTGTTCTGCATTTGGTTCTTGGCCTTCTTGTGACTACTTATAAAGCTTGTAGTAAGCAGTCTACTTTCAAAAATGAAGTCAACTTTGTTCCTGTGTATTTCAACGGGTAAGTTCCTTGTGTACAGTCACCCATTTATACTATTGAAAAGAGGTATTTCCAATTAATGAGGAATTTCTCTTGCAAAATTCTATCATGTGATCTGCAGTTTTTCTATCACCAAGGCCTTATTTGCCTACTACTGAGTTGTTTTTTTCATTTTCAGTTTACACTTCTACTCATTCGTAATTACCAATGCATCTTCAATGTATGTTTTGATTACTTTCAGAGTATAAACATTGGTTTTAAAAAGTCCCTTCTTATCGTATATACTTGAATATAAGCCGAGTTTTTCAGCACCTTTTAAATTCCGTTTTTGTGGTAAAATTAGGTGCCTCAGCAGATATTTGGGTCAGATTATACTCAAGTATATACAGTATATAACGTGGCATTATATAATGTGGCACACTGTGAGCTCTCCTGAAATTTCTTATTCCCTCATAGCACAGATTTTTCATGTACAAAATTTCATACTAATATCAGAGATTCTTCATTAATTATTACTTCTGAACACCTCATTGAATTCTTGAACTTCTTCAGTTCTAATAAAGAATTATATATCACCAATTGTTATTTAATAATCCTCTTAAAGAATATTTATGGGTACAGTGTTATGATGCCTAGAATATAATGTGAAGAGGTTTATTGATGTATAATTTGAAATTGTTCCTAATAATTTATAACTATACTCCTACCTTCTATATATTTTAAAAACATGTAAATAATGATATTATCCTCTGATTTTTCAAACCACATTATTAAAAGATGGGCTTCACTACACACTAAATGAATTGGGGGGGGGGGGAAACAACAAAGACCGGGAAAGAACTAGATAAATATAGAAAAACTATATTTCTAAAGGTCAGTATTAGCAGATGGTCAAATTGAACCGGCTGCTCATTCACAAAATCTGTGGGAGTTAATCCATCAGGGATGCTACTCAAAACTTAATTATACTGTCTTCCATACATCCAATTAATAGCTTTTTAAGCCAAGAATATTTACTAAGTTTGCTTTAACTCTCCAAATAGTTGGAAAAAAGCAATACAGAACCAGTTATATTTTTATTAAAAATAAGAATTCCATTATATGTGTGTGTGTGTCTGTGTGTGTGGTGGTGGCAGGGGGGAGAAGAAGAGCTGATACCAAGGGCTAAAAAAGAAAGTAAATGTTTAGAACATGATAATGGCAACATATATGTACAAATATGCTTGATACAGTTGATATATGGGATGTTATTAGAGCTGTAAGAGTCTCCAATAAAATGATTTTTTAATTAAATTAAAAAACAAAAGAATTCCAAGTAGGGAATCTTAATTATCTTAAAAGCAACCCCTATAAGTAAAAAGTTGTCAGTGCCAAACTTAAACAATCTAGGAATATCCTCCAATACAGTTAAAGTAAAAAAGTAACTTTATACAATGGTCTATATAATTGGTCGATAGTAAGAGTCTCTCAAACATCTCAATAATAAAAATAGAGATAGCCTTAAATTTGTTTCAAAACTTAATAGGAGGCTCAGAATGATCTCTGATTAAAATGACATTCAAGTATTCAGTTCCATTTTTTACTTTTAACAAATAACAATTTTGCAGGGTTGGGAAGGAGAATTGGTATATCACAATTATTCCAAAATAAATTTAATTTTCACTCCAGAGGGTTAATACCATTATCTACGACTCCCCTAAAAATGACTGTAAAATTAGAAATCATTTGATCAACTTAAAATGTTTCTCTATAATAGTAAACATGTTCTCATGACTCCATTTCTCTATAGTTAGTATTTTCAGTCCATTCATGAACAATCTTCTCATGAGTTATTTGTAGAAGTGTTTACTAAGTGAAAAAATTAAGAGTATTTTCTTCAGCTACTATTTTGTAGTAGTATTAAATACCACTTAAACTGAATTGCTTTTTTCATTATAAGGCTGCTTTGCAGTGTTTTTAATAACTACTTATAGGTAACATGAGGGGATTTTTAAAAGGGATCATGAAAAAAATGGAGTTGATGATAACAGCATTTTTCCCACTAACTTTTGAAGCTGCCTCAGACAAAGATCCCTGGTGGTGCAGTGGTTAAAGCTCTCAGCTGGGAGCTAAAATGTCTTTAGTTCAAACTCACCATCTGTTCTGCGGGAGAAAAACATGGCGCTCTGCTTCCATAAAGATTTATAGCCTTGGGTATCTATCCTATGGAGCACAACCAAAATTTACTGAACATGTCTAATATTTAAAAAGCCATGGTCTTAGTTTATATCAGCACATTTGTCTATGAATATCAATATCTGAAAAAACTAATTACTTTCTTCCAAGGCACCAGATTATTATTAATCAAATGTATAGTTGCAATCTATTGTCTTGCTTTCGTAAAGGAGGAAAATATCATGCCCTTTTTTTAACAGAGTAGCATTAAATTTACAGACAATCTTATTTCTTCAATCCCATCCTACTCTAACTGCAAGAAACAAAAACACATTGTAACACTTTTACTCAAACAATAAACTTGTGACTGTAAAAATAAAACCATACATCTAGTTGAAATTGCTGATTTACGAAAAATCCCAGTATCTTTTAAATTCCATTTTCCCATGAACTTTTTGAAGATTCCTCATACAAGAAAGGAAGAAAAAACTTCAGATTAAATTTTTAGAAAGAGAATGGGATTAAGTTGTGTGAACTACTTAGTTCCTTCCTAAAAGGCACCCACTTCAAAGCCTTGATGGAATCTCTATGTACTGGTAGATTACTCCTAAGAGAGAAAAAAAAATCTGAAATGCAAGTTTTCTACATGAAAAATATTGTCAAAATATGATAAGGAACAATTCTACACAGAGACCTCTGTGTCATTTATTAAGCTTTTGTTTCTTAATTCCAAATTCATCTTTCTCTCCGGGGTCAGAAGATCTTCAAACAACATTTCTGCTTTGCCATCTGGCTTCTTCTAGGTTCTGCCAATAAGGGACACTAGGACAAGACTGGAAGGGGAGAGGAACTCCTCCTCTGCTTACTATTCCGGCTAATGGCATGTGGCTACTGTGTGGCTAACAATGGCTAGTAACAGTGTTTTTCTTTTGACCACATCATCCAGACTTCTGAGACCCACCTCTGGAGGGTTCCTCTACCTCTTATTTTTTTCAGTCCCAGATATGGTATTCAATTTGCTTACTCACCCTTCTAACACCTATTGTGATAGGTAGGTTTATTGTGCCAAGCTGGCCAAAAGGAATATGTGGGATTAATAAGGTCGTAGTTTGATTGGAGGGCCAAGAGATACATGGCTAGGAAAGGCCTGCCCTTCCATCTCTTGCTCTCTGGTGACTGGACCAGCGTGTGGCTGTTTTAGCTAGTTCTCTGCCTCAAGTTGTGAGCTACACTACCTGTGGGGCAGTGAACCCATGGATTGTGTTCCTAGAGCTTGAGGTTTCTTCCAAGACTTGTTTCACCACGCTGCTGGTATATACATTGCTTGAGCTTGATGAGGCCATGGGACTGCCTGCATTGTCCTAAGGAAGACTCTGCTTCCTTGACCTTGGACCCAACCGCCCTCATGAGTTGAAGGATTTCCAATGTATTAGCTGTTCCATGGAAGTGAGTTGAATTGAACTCTCTATATTGATGTGTGGACTAATTAGCTGTTATATTCCTTCGTGCTGTATATAGCTATCCTGATATATATATATATATATATATATATATATATATATATATATATATATATATATAAAATCATGAGTCCTGGTTTTGTTTCTCTAGAGAACCATATCTAACCGACTGAACCCACACCAATATAAACTCTACTGTGATAGTTGTAGGTAGGAAATCTTGTGGGGCTACTGTCTCTAGACAGTCAGAATTAGCTGAAAAACATACAACAATAACTTTATTAATTAATTTCAGCAAAACTGGAAAGAAATGATGGAGAAACTCATTATCAGGCAAGGCAAAGTCAAAGGATGACTGTGGAACACAACATTAGTTACTTATGCATAAATTCAAGTTGAGGCTGTAGAAAATCAATTCCAGCCCCTGAGAGCCAAAGTACAACCTTAACTACATTCAATCTGACTTCACTCCGCTTTGACTCGCTGGTCACTAATTAATGAAGACCATGAGTCGTGGGAAGACATTAAGGACATACACAGAACAACCCAAAAGTCTCTGGCTAGAAATAAAAAACACAAAAGATGTTTATCTGTGTTTTTTTGGCTATGCAAAATCATTTTGCTCTGTGAATTATAACAAATTGATTAATAACATTACAAAGAATGTGAATGCCACAGTATTACACAGTCCTCACAAGCAATCTGTACCTGGATCAAAAGAAAAGTTACTTGAATAGAACAAGAGGTACACTGTGGTTTAGAATTGGAAAAATATGGTATCTTATTTTACATATAAATCTGTACTCTGAACCACATGTGGATCTGGACTATATGAAGAACACAGCATCAGGCTGGAGGAAAACGCATTAACAACCTGAGATAGGTGGATGACAGAACCTTTCTTGATGAAGCTGAAGATGACTTAAGGCACTTGATGTAGGTAGAAGACTACAGGGTTCAGTATGAATCAAATCTATTATGTTCACAAAATAAAAATCCCCACTAAACAATAAGCAATATGATAAAGAGAACTTGAAGTTGTCAATGATTTAATTCTTCTTAGACCAACAGTCAATGTCCATAGAAGCAGCAATCAAGAATATAACAATTTGTATTGAGCAACTCTGTTACCAATAAAATCTTGTTAACAGCCAAAATTTTACTTCGATGTCAAATGATCATCTGATCCAATCTATGGTGTTTTTAATTACTTCATCTGGATACAAAGGCTGGGCAATTTTTTTAAAAAGGCAGATGCATTTGAACTATGGTAGGGAGGAGTAATACACCTTCTGAAGAGCAAGTGTGTCGGGCTTAGAAGAATGCTCCGTGGAAGCGAAGATAGTGAGATTTCAAATCACTTACTCTGGACACAAACACAATGAAGAAAGTCCAACTGCTAGAAAAGGATTTCATGATTGGTAAAGTAGCTCATGACCATCAAGTTGGTGCCAATTCATTGTGACACTACAGAACAAAGCAGAAAGCCCTAAAAAAGCAGTTGGTTTCAATCTGCTGACCTTGTGGATCACAGGCCAAACCATAACCATAATACCATGAGGGCTCCTTGGTAAACTAGAAGGGCAATAATACAATGATAGCAACTAACAATAATTACAATAGACTCAATCATACTGATGACCACAGAGATTAAGCAACAACTCATTGTTATGCATAACAGAACCAAATTAATTCCAACTAAAAGCAGTAACAATTCAACCGGCAAAACACAACTTTTAATTGTTAAATATATATATTAAGCATGATTAGTACACTCCGTAAACCATTTCTCAGGGTTGAAGATCATATGTTAGTTATGACAATTCAAATAAACATACACTAATGTATCCTGCTAAAGGTAAATAAAACCTTATAAAATATTACTTATAAAATGGGCCTGCGAGGGGATTGGGGGAAAAAAAATGGCCTGCGAGACCAGAAAGTATAACCTTCTATCTAAGAGGGTATTCCTCACAATAAGGGGGAAGTCAGCATAGCACAACCAAGGCAAAGAAAGGCAATAAGAAATGCCCACGAGTAAAAGGCAGCAATAGTAAAGTTTATTTCACACATACTAGTATAATAACAGTAATAGCAAACAATAATTTACAAATAAATACATGTATAGACATACAAACTAGACAATGTGGAAGGTTTTATGGGACTACATGCACAAATATATATATTTTTAAAAATACTCCCTCTGCAGTTGGTTCCCACTCTTAGTGACCCTAGATAAGTTTTCTAAAACTGTAAATCTTTATGGGAACAGAGAGCCCGATCTTGTTCCCGAGGAGCCACTGGTGGTTCAAACTACTGATCTTGCAATTAGCATAACCAACTATTAGCACCCAGGTTCTTTTGAAAACTTTTAGGCATAATTAAATATCTTGAAGGATGAAGTCACTGTGCTTGGGGTACATCTCTATCAACTGGTGTAACACAGTCCACAAGGCAGCGTTCTACATCCTCCTTGGGGGGGGGGGGAGTAGGTACTAAAATCATAAAAGCTAGTGAGTAGCCGTCATAGACGCAACTACTGATCTCATCCCACCCAGGACAAAGAAAATGAAGAAAATCAAGGGCTCAAGGAACTTTTGAGTATAAAGCACTTGTGAACCTCATGAACCACAGCCTCTACTACCAGAAGACCTGAAAGAGCAGCTACCAGCTACCACTGTTAACCTCCATGATTGGGATCACATTACAAGGTATGAAATAGGAGAAAAATGTAAAACAAAATGCAAAATCATAAAAATGACGAACTGACGGGTCTGACAGGTGAAATCTCCACGATTGTAGATATCAGACAACCTTCAAACCTGACACTTAACCCATCTCCAAGGATCACCTTTCAGTCAAACTACAGAGTCCTACACAATGAACAATACACTCCCAAGGTCTATGCTCCTTAGAGCAATCAACCATATAAGACCAAAAGGGCAGATTTTCAAAATAAATAAATAGATAAAGTTCAAAAGAAGGAAAGATGACTGAATGGAAATGGGGAATCCAGGGTAGAATTGGAGAAAGCCCTGTTACATTGAAGGAATTACAACCAATGTCATGAAACAAAATGTGTATAACTTGTTGAAGAGAAAACTACTGTATATACTCGAATATAAGTCAACCCGAGTATAAGTCGAGGTACCTAATTATTACCTGGGAAACAAGAAAAACCGATTGACTTGAGTATAAGCCTAGGGTGGAAAACGCAGAAGCTATTGGTGAGTTTCAATAATTCAAACAAATAAAAATAAAATTACTAAAAGTTGAGACATCATTGGGGCAATGTACTTAAATATTTTAAATAAAAAACATAAATAAAAGGACAAGTCATTTAACATTAGTAAACCAGCACAGTAAGTGGAAAATAGGTTCAATAACAATAAGGTATCAACGATGATACCTTAAGAGTACTATTCCCTGAGCTCAATCAGCAACCAAGCTAAAATGGAAAGAGTTAAAATCCTTCAAAACTGGATTCCACATCATCATCCGTATCTCAATGCAGAGTTTCAGCTGGTGTGAGGTCATCATAGACGTTGTCCTCACTGAGATCGCCGTCATCACCATCACTGCTGTCATATTCATACAAAGCGCAGTCTTCACTGCCATCCATAGCATTACTAATACTACATTTCTGGAAGGCACGTCACACCATGTCTTCTGGAATGTCTTCCCATGAATCTCGAACCCACTTTGCTATTAACTCTATGTCAGGCTTCATGAGATTTCCTCCTTTTGTTAGTCGGGCTTGACCAGATGACATCCATTCATGCCACATCCTTCGCACCTGGTCTTTAAAAGGCTAACTCAAAGATACACATCATAGGACGGCTCTGATTGGTTAGATGTGAGTAAACAAACATTCAAAGCCCTGCAGTGTCAGCGGGACTTTGAATGAACAGCAGAGAAACGGCAATCACTGCAAGATTTTACACCTTGCTGGGGTACCACTGACCCATGTATAAGCCGAACCCCAGTTTTTCAGCACAAAATGCTGAAAAACTCGGCTTATACACGAGTATATATGGTAATTTGCTCTGTAAAATTCCATAAAAACCACAACACTATATTCATAAAAGACGGGGGTGAGACATTCCCACTTCACTGAATGGCATTAGTCACCATCTATTGCAGGTCTATTATATAATATATTATATAATAAGTATATAATACTATATAATAATATTAATAATAATAATACTTAATCTTGAGAATTTCATATATAAGTAAATTCCTTGTTCCAAGTCATATTAGTAACAAAGTGGCATAGCATGAATTCAAATCCATATTTGATTTATTCAAGAGAGCTATACAATTTGTCTCTACCATCAATTTTTCTCCTTTCACTACTCCTGCCAGAAACCTCTGCCCAAAAAAGTGTTACTCAAAGTATTCATGACATTAACTAGTCAATTGTTAATAGTTATTAGTATGCTATATTAAGTCATAATCTATATTCCTGTAAGTGCTATCCATTAGTCCTAATGTTATCTTTTGGAGAAACACAGAACTAACAAATACTCCTGTAAATGACAGCCCTTAAAATATTAACTAAGGTATCATCTGATCTTTTTCTGGCCCCTCTCAATTTCTTCAATGGCTTTTCATATGTTTCTAGAGCTTCTGTTATTACAGAAATGCTCCAATTGCATGACCTCAAAGACAGTAAATCAAACAAACACAGGGGGGGAAACTATTGTGTGAATATGATATACCATATATACTCGAGTATAAAAGCCAAGTTTGTAGGCACATTTTAATGCAGTCTTTGTGGTAAAATTAGGTGCTTTGGCTAATATTCGGGTTGGCTTATACTCAAGTATATACGGTATTTGAAAATAATAGTAATATGAATTATACCATGGTTACCCAATCATGATCAATATGCTTTCTACTTCTTTATGCTTTCCACTTTCTATTCTAAAAATTATCAACTTTCTTAGAAACATCAATGATGAGATGCATGCATTTGTTCCATTCAATATATCTTTATTGTGTGTCTCGTAAGAACCAAGCCTCAAGGGACTCAAATGTCCACATAATCAAGACACTACCATGTGCCTCAGTTTTCGGTTATGCTTATAGAGAGTAGAAGTACATATAGTTGTTTCACGGCAAGTTCTTTTAAGTCTTCCCTTTCAGTATGCAAGTGCATGTCATCTGTATATCTTAGGTTACTAATAAGCATTCCTCTGATCTTGATGGCACTGTCTTCCTTAATAGTCCAGCTTCTGTACTCAGCATAAAGGTTCAATGAGGATCGTGAAGGCGTACAAACCTTTACACACCTTTCCCAATTTTAAACTATTAAGTATTTATTCCCCTTGTTCAGTTTGAACAACTCACTCTTGGTCTATGTACAGATTTCATATGAGCACAATGAAGAGGGTTGAAACCCCATTCTTCCAAGTGTTTTCCATATTTAGGGGTCACTGAGATGATGTTCATAAGAACAGAAAACGAAAAATAATGACAATGTTGATACAATGTCAAGAATATAACCAATGTTACTGAACAACATGTGTACAAATCACTGATGGAAAAACTCTGGCATTTACCAAAAATGAATGAAAGTATTACTAAGAGAAGAAGAAATAAAGGCAAATCTGTGAAAGGCTTCAGGGAGACAACCAGTCTCTGCACTGAATCTCTTAAACGACTACGGTATAAACGTTAGCTCTTAACTAACTATGCAGCGAGTGCCTGGGAGAAAAGGGTCACATTAATGTGAGGGGAGGAGCATCTAAGACACAAAAGAACTTAGTATTTAAAATACGGGAGAGGGGGAGGGCTAAGGACCTAGAAAGAAGGGACTATAAAAATGAAATCATGAGATTAAGAGCTAGCATCTGCTTGAAATGGCGGGGAAGTATGGTCTCTCCCGCTTCACTTTGGCATGGAAACTACAGAGTGCAATACTAGACAGAAAACGCCACATAGCAGCTGATCAGACATGAGAATGAGCAGCCATCACTGTTCCCAATGACGGTGTGGTGGACATTGGAATTAATCAACACTTCTCGAGACATTTAGGGATCACCATTTTTATATTCTTTCTTCTGCCATTCAACTTCAGAGACAAAGAATTTTGAAATGTCTTGACTTTCATATAATATAAGGAATGTTGTTATTTGATAAATGGGAACATATTCCTAAAATTAAAGATTATCAAATTCAGTGTCTCATAATCAAAAGGTCAAAAAATTTTCATTTTGATAGTCATGCCACAGCAATAATGGAAAATGTTCTGTACACTAACAGAAATTTTTTAAGATTATTCAATTTACTTAAGTACAAGTAAGCAAAGGGATAGATTTCTATGACAGTCAGAAAAAAGATTTTATTGTTGAGTGCACAAGCACACTCTGTAAAGCAGATGCTGTCATCAAACTACTATTCCGTTATTCTGCTTTGAAATTAAGTGAAGTACTTGTTTAAAAATGTTTTCTCATTTGAATGTAGAGTGATCACTTTAAATTCTATCTGCTGTTATAGGACATTTCTACCACACTGTAATCTGTACCACATATAAACACTATTGTACTTGAACAGATGGAAATCATAAAGTGATATTTAGCTACAGATTTCCTGTCATACAATTTTGCAAACTGAAAAAAGGAGAAATCAACATTTGTAACCAACTTAAAAAAATACTATCCAGAAAGCTAAACTGATGTTAATGTGACATAGGAATAGAAATGCCTTCAATTTAATGTTTTATAGCTTTTGGGAAAAACAGAAAATATTAAATGATAGCTCACACATAGTAAAGATTGTGAGTTAGTTGGAAGAGAAGACTAGGGGATGTGTGATTATGACCTTAAAGACACTAAATAGTATGGGGTATTCCTCACAATAGTTATAACTGATAAATGAGGCAGGCTAGTTAACGACCACCTGGTGGTAAAGAAATGCTTAAGAAACCCTTCTGAAACTTTACTCTTAATTTGGTTCCACAGAAGAAAATGGAGTGGTGATTCTTGCCACCTACTTCATAAAATCACTAAAGAAATAAAATTATTTCTTTATACAAAGTACTAAATACTAGAGCAATTTTGGCTCATTAGTTAATGCATGCCTTTTAGCTCACTAATAGATGGATGTCTATTCTGCCATGGCATTAACATTACTGATACATTAAAAATTCAAAATGAAACAAAAACCCATTGCTATCAATTCAAATTCCACTGGTTCCACAATGCCATTATTTATTACTGAAATACAAACATAAGTTTCTATTTGACTCCATGCCCCAAAACAGAATCTCCTCATTTTATGCCCAGATAATTTAGAATATATTATGTCTCTCTGGCTCTACTTCCTTTACTTTTACATATTCAATGTTTTTCCCATCTTTCCTCTCTATCCTCAGGGTAAAGTTTTTCCTATCTTTCCTCTCTGCCCAAATGGTGTAAATTATTTTTAAAAGACAGTTATAGTAAGATTCATGAAAGGGAATGTTTTAAGCTGAAAAATAATAACCTTATGCACCAATATACTTGTTATAACTGTAAATTTTCCTAGCACCTATGGTAGCAAAGAAAATTTAATTGTTTAAAGAAAGCTTTCCTTATTAAAAATGAATATAATTCCTTTAACTTGAAGATTTTCCACCCAAATTACCTTAGAATCTTTCTGTATGAAAATTACATTAATACAATAAATGACATCATCAGCAAGCTTTTTTTAAACAGTATTCACAAATTTGGTTTTTCCAATGGCCTTGGGAAAAAAGAAGTGGATGGTGGGGTGATCAAACCCACAACACCCTAAAGTAGCTCAGATGTTATGTAAAATCAGAATGATTTGTTCTAAATATACATTCTCATGTTACTGTTGTTAGTTGCTCATCATGGAGACCCCAATATTTTACACAAGAATAAAACGGTAATCAGTCAGATGCCACCATCCCAACTGTTGGTACACTTGAGTCTACTCTTGTAGTCGCATTGAGTGCCTTCCAACCTAAGAGCAGAGGGGACAATTTTTCGGCACTCTCTCCATGAGGCTTTCCTTGGCCAATTTTCAGAAGTAGATTAACAAGCCTTTCTTTCCCGTCTGTCTGAAAGCCCCGCTGGAATGTGCTCACCCTGGGTGACCCTGCTGGTATTTGAGCTACTGATGGCATAGCCTTCAACATCACGGGAATAGGAAACGTTTTTTCACCATAGTGCAAGAAACTGCCAAGCGAAGGAGACTGTCTACGAGCTGATTCCAACAGATTGGCTTTTTCCCACAGATCAGCTGGTGGTTCTGAACTGCTGACCTTGCGTTTAGTAGCTCAAAACTCAATCCACTGTGCCAACAGGGTTCCTGACAGGGTGGAACTGCCCTAGTTTTCCTGGCTATAAATCAGTATAGGAACAGAAACCCTCATCATGTCCAGGGGAACTGCTGCTAGGTTTGGGCCTTGTGGTTAGCAACACAAAGTACAATAATCTACTACCCCACCAGGCCTCCTTTGCTATGATCCTAGTTAGCAAAATTTATCTAAAGAAAGGATTTAGAGTGCCTAGAGTAAAGGATGTTTGAGCCCAAACATAAGAACAACTGTGAGGATGGCTCAGGACTTCACAGTGTTTAGGTCGCCACTAGTCTAAACCCACTCGACGGCATATAACAACAGAGAAAAGGATGAGCTGCCTATTCTTCACATCAGATGCTTCTAAACTAATCCTAAAATCCCTAGGAGCTACCCTGGAATACCACAAAAGATGCATTGGTATACAGCAACAGTGGTACAAGACAAGGTAGGGCTCTGAAAGCTTAACACATTACAACAGTTCGACTTTCATGTTTATCTCCACGGGGACTTTACAAAACTTGGGGGAAACTCCATTATATCTCAATTTCATTTTCACACAAACATTTCCGGCTTCTAGTACAGAAATTTATGTTATAAATGTGACATGAGTTTCTAGAAAAAGTCACCACCTTATATAAAGTCACACACTAATTGGGCTTTGGTGGAACCTAGGTTAGAACAGACCACTTAAAATCCTATGCAGTTTAAACCAGATAATTAGCACGTGATAGCATAACAGAAATATGTTACATTATTAATTTTTATTTATTAGCAATATTTGACAAGTATAAATATTATTTAAAATAAAAGTAAAAATATTTTAACATACGAGGATCTAAAGGTTGAGGTTCCAGAAATAAAAGGGGTTGGGGCAAATGAACAGAAACTGTAGAAAAGTATTTTAAGACACAGCGTTGGTCAAAATCAAAAGGTAGAAAATGAGGTAAATGAAGAACTGGAGGTCCTGAGGTGCAATGTTTAGTGTTTTTTGCATTCAGCTGTTGTTACCCAAAACTGCTGGGAAGTACTATTCTGAACAGACTCTATTTTATTTACTAATTGAATATAAGTCAAATTAGCTTTTAAAAAAAAGCAATGTAATAGCATTACATTATTGATAGTACTATTTCTAAACTAAATAGTACTAACTCTAAAAAAATTTATTTGAAAAATAATTCTACTGAAGGAGTGAAAAAACACAGGGGAAGAGAGAATAAAAAATGATGAGGAAGAAAGAGTAAGGAACTGACTTAATTTGAAATTAACTGCATTAGATCACCTTTCCTAAAACTCACTTCTATCCTGGTTTCACTTTTATTTTTAAACCATTTTATTGGCACATAATCCACATATTACACAATTCAGTAGTTCAATCATATCAAGAAGAGTTGCAAAATCATTACCACGATCAATTTTAGAACTTTTTCTCCTTTCTTGTACTCATGGTTATTAGCTCTCCATCCCCTCCCCCCCGCACTTCTCTCACTGTATCCCCCAAAACCATTCATCTAGTTACTTTCTCTATAGATTTACCTATCTTAGATTTCATCTACAGAAAAACATACCCCACACACAATAACAAAATAGAGGAAAACTTCAATCAAAAATCAGAAAATATGTAAAACCAGAACAAATTTAAAATGGGTTAAAAGGGAGATCAAGGAAATTTTAACATCTGCCATGATCCAGTTTGCAAAGCACCCTGCAGTACAGCAAGGCTATGCACGCCCTGTTTTATGGTCAGAGGGGATTCACCAGGGGCTTAATCCACAATTCACATGTATTCCACTCCCTCCCCTTTTATTTTTATTACTGAAACAACTTGTAAACAGGCCAAGAGAAAGATCAAGATATCATATTTTAACCTAACTATATTTACTATACCCATTTTTATAATGCTCTCTGTCGGATGACAAGGCTATTCAAACACCTTGACTGTGGCCAGAGGGGATTCACCTGAGGCTAAATGCATGTGTGGACCCTGCAAGTCGTTTTGGGGCTTTCACTGTCACCCACATCCTTTTGCAAACCAGGTATTCACAGTTTAAGGTCTGGTAACATCCCCTCCTTCAGACCTGAATTATATTATTTACAATCCTTGGATCACACAGGATGGTGTGCTTCTTCCACATGGACTAAGTGGATGCCTCACCTATACAGATTTCTAATGAGCAGAAGCAGCTGTTCTCTCCAGGATTAAATACTAGTGGTGATCAAAACTAAGGTTCCTAGAAGCCTGCCACTGTGCGTTTGATCTGGGTCTATCCACTGTAGGTAAGAGGAGCTCTGGTGGCACTCAGGTAAGCATGGGGCCACTAACCTTTAGGCCAGAGACGCAAACTCACCAGCTGCGCCTTGCGAGAAAGATACGGACGTCTGCTCCCTTTCTAATGTACAGCCTCGCACACCCTCACAAACCCTCACTCTGATCTGAGGCAGAACTGAGTTGCTGCCTGGTACTGCGTTAAATGTGGTTTAAAATATTCGGGAAAACCTTCAATCTCATTAAAATGAAAGTTACTTTTTTATTGGCTTCAATTTTCAACTCTGTAATAGAAATTCAAAATTCTATCACTCCAAACCAAAAATTTTGACTTGAAGTAAGATAGGCCATCATGAAACAGCTCCTTCTAAAAATATTCTTTGAGAAAACAGCTACCAAAAATCCCAATGAAAAGTTCTGTTGAATAAAGATATACTATATAGCTGCAGCATCAACATTCTATTTTGCTAAGGGGTGTTAAACCAAATGCTATAGTGACACACAAATTTAGATGGGGAACTAATACTCAAAGGAAAAAGTGTGGAAAAGTCTAAGTATTGACAGCTTTTATTCTCTAAAAGCACTGCAAGTTAATGTTGTGGAGAGGTGAATCAATTAGTTCAGAGTTAATAGATTGCACACAAACTAATGGAATAGTTTGGTAATTATATGCTACATGGAGATTTTTTTAAGGAAAATAAAGATTTTCAACTTACACTTCCCAAGGCACTAAAAATATGAATAAATTTATATGCCATAGGTATGCTACTAAAAGCCACGCATAGGGAAACATACAGCATCAAATTCTTCAAGTTACACGCCTTGGACCTAAATATGTCATTTTGACAAAATACATTTGGCTTCAGACTGGAGTGTTACCAAACAGGAAAAATTCTTGTCTACTCTGATAGAGGTGCTTAACATGATATTAAGATTTAAATTATGTTGGTTTTGCTAGATAAGACAGATGGCTGTTCCACATAATGACAGTGTACCATGTCCTGATTGTATTACTGATGAGTGAATGGGGAATGACAAGGAAAGTGAACGTGCTTATGAAATCAAGCTTTCAAATGGTATTAAGAATACTGAGGCTACAATTGTGGTAAAAAGTAAAAGACGACTAAGTGAACAAAAACATAATAAAGCTTGGGGGTCCTATCAGGATAGACTTGGTAAGAAGTCCATTCTGGATTTTATGTTCAGAATGGTATGTTACTCCCCTTCACCTTAAAAAAATCCTTTAAGATTATTGGTGTAGTCTTAATATTCTCTACTTGATCTCTACGTTCTAATATTCATTGTAAGGAAAACATTCATGATTTAAGAGTTTCTTAAGGAAATTAATAATGTTCACACTTGAGTTATCAGGATATATTACAAAGTTCTTTCCGGTCTGCTAATAAATGCCCCCAAGACATATTACTCCACTGTGAGCATCAACCTGAAGACATTCCAGCTCAAGCTCCCAGGTCTGCACACCCAGCTCCCTGAATTAAGCACCCCACCCCAGTAAGCTTCAGCCCAAAGGCACTCAGCTCCATTTCCCACTCCCACAAGCCAGCTTTATTTGCTTCATGGGTTGGGAAGTCTATTGCCCAGTTCCATGCTCTGGTTCCTGGTTCTGTTCTTGTTCCTCTGATGTTATATCTGTCTTCTGGATCCAGAAGGTTCATTGTGTAGGTGTTTTGGGTACAAGGGATGTGCTCCATTCCTGGGTCTTGCTGGTAATGAGATCTCTTCTCCCTTGCAGAGTGTTCATTTCATATGCAGCAGGCTGGCACTCCAGAGAATCCTGTTCACAATCACTCACAGGGCAGTCCTTTCAGTATGTTCCCTCACCTTCTTACCAGATCCATGCAAAATAAGGTCATTCGTTGGGAGTTAGAGACTTTGGCTAGAAGCGCCACATTAAATAATTCTCTGCCTCTGCAATGATTTTTACTGCCAGACATACTAATTTTCTTGTAAGCTGAATAATTTTTAAAATATGTTATCACTGGAACACTACTGAAAATTCCCTCAATAATCTTCACAGTAAGTTTACAACTCACTTCCACTGGGTAGATTCTGACTGATACCAACCTTGCGGGACAGAGTAGAACCATCCCTGTGGGTTTCCAAGACTATACATCTTTATGAGAATAAAAAGCCCCGTTTTTCTCCCAGAGACGAAGTGATTTCAAACTGCTAACCTTATGGATTACAGCCTAATGCACAACCCCCTATACCACGAATTCACCCTAAAGCTCCTTATAAAAAAGTTTTTTATAACCCTACAAGGTAGAGGTAGTTGCTATTTTTAGCCCTACTTTATAGAAGTAGAAATTTTACCATAAAGAAATTTAGACTTACTCAAGATGACACCACTGGTCATGGGCAGGGCTGAGACAGAGAAAGAGGTAAAAGTACAGTTTATAGTTTCTACAAAAAATAAACCCTGCATTACAAATAAATTGCCATTTTCCCATTACTATACCTTTTTTTTTTTCAATCTGGAGTCTCTTTCTGTATTTGGCCATATCTATAGGTCCTGAAGGGAAGCCCTGGTGGTGTGATGGTTACTCACTGCACTGCAAATCACAGGGTCAGAGTTCAAAACCTCCACAAACCCCTCTTGTGCTGCAAGAGAGAGGAGATTTTCTACTCCTGTACAGAGTTAGTCTCCAAAAGCCAGAAGGGCAGTTCTACCCTGCTTTTAGGATCATCATAAGTCAGAACTGACTTGATGGCAGTGAATAGTTTTCTCATTTTTATTTTTTTATTGTCTTGAACCAGGTGCCCCAGTGGAGCAGTCAGGTAAATATTGGACTGTTAACTACAAGGTCAATGGTTCAAACCCACCAGCCACTCTGTTGAAGAGAAATGATACTTTCTGTTCCTAGACTGACAACCAGGTCGATCTGAGTAGAGTTGATAGGAGCTGAAACTGACTTGATGGCAGTGGGTTTGGTTTTTGTCTTAGATATGTCTTGGGTTTCCAAGACTACAACTCTTTCAAGCAGTGGTTCTCAACCTGTGGGTAGCGACCCCTTTGGGGGTCAAATGACCCATTCACAGGGGTCACCCGATTCATATCAGTAGCAAAATGACAGTGATGAAATAGCAACAAAAATAATTTTATGGTTGGGGGTCACCACAACCCGAGGAACTGTATTAAAGGGTCGCGGCATTAGGAAGGTTGAGAACCCCTGCTTTAAAGGAATATAAAGTCTGGTGGTTTCCAACTGCTGACCTTGCTGATGGTAGCCCAACCCATAACCACTACGCCATAGAGTCACTATGATTAAGAATCAACTTGATTGAACTTGGGTTTGGTTTGTAAAAAGAGTTCTAGTTAAGCCCTAAGCTGCCAACCAAACAGTAGGTACTTCAAACCCACCAAGAATTCCAAGGGACAAAGGCGAGACTGTCTGCTCCTGTAAAGATTTACAGTTTCAGAAACCTTACTGTGTCCTATAGGGTTGCAGTGAGTTGGAATTACCTCAGAAGCAGTGGGTGTTTAGTCTATTGTCTTGGATGCAATAATATTATAGGGAGTAAACCACAGGTCTCACAGCTGCACATGTGAACAGAGATTCCAATAAAAATTTTAAGCAAATGAGATCAAGATCTTAAGATATTTCTTCCAAGAATTGAATAGGAGATGAAACATGGCTTGACCTAAGTAGGATCCCGAAGATAAGGCAGAATCAAAGCAATGACTACCAAGAAAAATGCTCCAGTCAAAGCAAAGCAATCCATCAAGAGCAAAGGTCATGGAAACAGTTTTTTGGGTGCTTGCGGCATTTTACTTGTTGAATCTAGAGAGGCCAAAAAAAAAAAATTAACAACTGCTTCTTATGAGACTGCTTTGGGAAAGTTAGCCAACGCTTCTGCAGGACACCAGGGAAAGTGTTCAAAGAGTCCTCCTCTATCATCATCATGATCCTGCTCATTCCTCGCATCACACAAGGGTCATTTTAGGTGTTTCCATGGGAAATCAATGGGCATAGTAGCTCCATAATCTGTTGTCAATCTGAGACCTAGGAGTGAAGGGGTGGAGTTTAACCTGCCAATCAGGTCGTAGTTTGATGACTACATCTGGGGGCGCTAAGGAGATAGATAGCTGGCTGGAGGCAGGACAGTTGCTGAGCCCTTCAAAGGCATTCTTGTTGACAAGGTACATGTAAACCAGCTGATGGAGCCAGAGCCTCGGAGCTGGAGAAGCCACATGGAAACCACTGCCAGTGCTGACATGCTTACTCTGCCGCAAGATGTTTTACCCACTGGCCTGTGATCATCCTGCATTTCATATCATTACATGTGTTTCCTGAATCTGAAGAATTTATAGATTGGTATCATACATATGGGCTAATTCCGGACTTGTGAACTTGATCTGGACTGGACTGGGATGTTTTCTCAATATTCAGTTGCTCTTTTATATAAAGCTCTTTCTTATACACATGTGCCTATGAATTTGTTTCTTGAGTCTACCCATACTAACACAGCCATGCTCCTCTTGAGTATGTGTTTACTAATTCTTTTTAATCTTTAAGGCTACATATTTTTACTTTAGTTAATAATGTGTGCTTGGCTAGGACATCATTCAATTCCATTTGGTTTTAAGGGAACATTAACTCACTGTTCATTTCATTTCATGCTTTCTTTCCTACAGAATCTGAGAAGTAGCAAAGCAGCAACAGAAACTTGCATTTAATGGACTTCTAACATCGAAAATGTCTGTTATTTTGTTGCTTTCTTATCCTATGTATGTCCTAATAGAACTGAAAACTTACACAAGTGGAATACCAGACCTTTCTTCCATAATGCCACCTGCTAGATTAGAACCCATTTTTCATGTTGTAAGTGAATGCAAACTTTTATGTCACTCAGAGAATTCCTATTGAACTAGGGGGGTGGTGGTGGCATGATTGTCTTTTCTTTAATGTCCATAATTTGTTTATTTCATCTAATTTCTTTTTTTTTAAACATTTTATTAGGGGCTCATACAACTCTTATCACAATCCACACATATACATACATCAATTGTATAAAGCACATCTGTACATTCTTTGCCCTAATCATTTTTTTTCTTTTCTTTTTTTACATTTTATTAGGGGCTCATACAACTCTTATCACAATCCACACATATATATACATCAATTGTATAAAGCACATCTGTACATTCTTTGGCCTATTCACTCTCAAAGCATTTGCTCTCCACTTAAGCCCTCTGCATCAGGTCCTCTTTTTTTTTTCCCCTCCCTCCCGCTCGCCCCTCCCTCAATAATTGTCTTTTAAATCTCCCTCAATGTCCACTCTCATCTGGTTAGCAAATTTTGGCTTCATCCCAGAATTCTCTTTCAAATTTTATCTTTCTAAAAGCTACTGTCACCAAATGACCTGATTTTGCACCTGGTTCCCCAAGAAGCAGCAGTAATTCCTTACTGTTGTTTGTAACCCACAAAGGAAAAGAAATTTATTGCTAAAAACATAAACACATCATCTATAAAAACAACCCCCTTGCAAAGATTGACGTATAACAATGCCCCCTGCCACCATCCCCACCCCCCCGCCCCCCCCATACCCCTGGGGACAAACCACTGAATCGTGGTGTCAATGGGATCAGGTACCAGGCATCAAAGAACAAAAATTCTATCATTGTGAATGAGGGGTAGTACAGAGTGGAGACCCAAAGCCCATCTGTAGACAATTGGACATCCCCTCACAGAAGGGTCACAAAGCACAGATGAGCCAGTCAGGGTGCAGTAAAGCACCAATGAAACATGCAACTTTTCTCTAGTTGAAGCATGTGACTTTCCTTTAATGCTTCCTCCCAGCTCACTATCATGATCCCAATTCTACTTTACAAATACGGCTAGACAAGAGGATGTACACTGGTACAGAGAAGAACTGGAAATACAGGGAATTCAGGACAAATAAAACCCTCAGGACCAATAGTGAGAGTAGCTATTCCAGGAGGGGAAGGGGAAGTAGAAAGGGGGAACCAATCACAAGAATCTACAATATAATCCTCTAACTGGGAGATGACAACAGAAATGTGGATGAAGAGAGACATCAAACAGTATAAGACATAACAAAACAATAATAATTTATAAATTATCAAGAGTTCGTGAGGGAACAAGGGTGGGGGAGGGAGGAAGAAAATGAGGAGCTGATACCAAGGGCTCAAGTAGAAAGAAAATGTTTTGAGAACGATGATGGCAACAAATGTACAAATGTGCTTGACACAATGGATGGATGGATGGATTGCGATGGTATGGGCCCCAATGAAATGATTTAAAAAAATAAAGTTCCAGGAATCTTTATTTTCTTTAAAATGATCAATAATAAACAACATGGTCTACATATTTGCATCTGGCGTTATCCTTTTACCTTGACCTCATAATTCTAATTTTTTCCCTTAGTCTAGATTGGACTGCACCCCAACCCCTGGGAAGTTGTCTGATACGTTCATTTAATGTGGGGAGAATGTCTGTGTGTGTACGCAAACTTTTTAAAAGGAAAAAGAATTAAATTACTTGCTAAAGTAAAAAGTAATGATGATGATGATGAAGCTCACAAATATTGAGTTTCACGGATGGTGCCATGCAGTGATGCAAAATGAGAGGTGGAATTTAGAGATTTAATTTTAGAGACAAAACTACTTCAAGTAAACAACTAATTCTGTTTTAATTATTTCAGAACTAAACAGCATTATTATAATCATAACACTTGAAATATGTTGACAATCCTTTTAACTGAAACCATCAGGGATTTGCACACAAGTTGGGATACACACACATACACATAAACATAAAACAATGAAAATATAATCTATTTAAATGTGGCTTATTTTATGTATGGATTGTTATAAGAGCTGTACAAGTCCCCAATAAAATGATAAAGAAAATAATAATACTTATAATTTAACAAGGGGTCACAAGACAGGGAGAGGAGAGAAAACAGGAGCTGATACCAGGGCTCAAATAGGAAGTCAATGTTTATAAAATAATGAAGACAACATACATACAGATATGCTTGAAACAAATGATGTATGGATTGTTTAAAAAGCTGTAAGAGCCCTCAATAAAATTATTATAATTTTTATAAAATTATTTTTAAAATAAATAAATAAAATGTAATCGGACTACTTCAACTTCATTTACTTCTTTTATGAATCTTAGGAAACTATCCCTAAGATTCACTAAACACTAATCAAGAAGCATAAGCACCATGTTCTACCTGTTTCCAAGACAGACAAACAATGAAAGATGGAAGATCTAAATCACATTAGACCAAAGTCCAGTTATGATCTATACGAAAAGTATCAATTAGGATGTGCTGGATTTTGAGCAAAGCAATATCAACTTAATATTCCCATTAATCCACGCAGATAGGAAAAGCACATTTCCCCCTTCTAATGGGAAGAGGCATACATTTAGTGCTGGCAAGGCTTCTTAATGAAGTTGTCTCTAAAGAATGGTCTCAGGAAACAGATGCAGACGAGAAAGTCTTATAATATTGGCAAACTCCATAACAGTTTAATAATTAAAATTTAAACTTTTTTTCATAATTTTCAAGTAAACCATTTTTAAAATGGAACCTGCTTCATAATATATAAAATCACTCACTAGTAGAAACCCCAATGTGGTATCTACATTATATATTGATTTTCTGTCTTTTTGAAGAGACTATAGATTTCTAATGGGTCAGTATAACCCATAGTCTAGACAGGGATTAGCTAACTTCTGAGATGGAAGAGCCAATCCTGCCCCTCATAGCAATTTAAAAATTATGAGAGCCATAGAAATATTTTTACAAATGAAATAATTATCTGAATAATATCCTTTCATTTTTTTTTTCAATTTTCCCTCAGAGTCATAAGTACATATTGAAAGAGCTGCATATGGCTCCCGTGCCACCGTTTAGCAACCCCTAGTCTACAATACTGTAATCAGTAAATAGTATGCAGTTTAAGCTATTGAAAGCAATTTTCAATATTCTGTATTTCAAGATGTATCTGTTGTTGGTGTGTGGTATCCCATCAATTTCAATTCATTGCATGCCTATTAAAATAGAATTGTCCAACAACATTTACAACACGGAAATCTTAGGGGAATGGATCACCTGTCTTTTTTTCCTTGGGTGAGCGGCTGGAGGATTTAAACTATCAATCACAACATGGTTGGCCCAGGACTTACTTTTGTGCTTACTACATAGTTGGTTTGAACCCAAATAAGTAAAAGCCAAGCAAAATTCTAAAAAAAAAATTTTTTTGTTTATGGTTCTATTTAGCACAAATAAAACTCGCAAATGGGTCATCTATTCATTTTCTTTACTGTGCAGCCTGGCGCTGGGATTGGTGACTCTGATGGCCAATTGAGCTGCTCTTTCTATGATGGCTTTGCGATTCTTAGAGGAAACATGGTGAGCATCTGTGCACAGTACGAATTGTTGCACATCAGCAGCACTTCCAGCTCCTTGACGTTGAGGACGAGGAACTTGCAGAAGCCACTGGGCAGCATGTGCTTGGTGTTCTTGTTGCTCCCGTAATCAATGTTGGGCTTCCAGAGGTGGCCCTTGAGTTTTCTCCACCCGCTGTTGTCAATGCCTCTGGGCTGGCGCCAGTTGCACTGCATCTGGATATAATGGTCTGGTCGGATTGGTGCCGGATGAACTTCTTGGTCCTCTTTTTGACAACATTAGGGTTCACGAGGGGTCTGAGGGCAGCCATGATGCCAAGGGGAGGTGGCTGCCTCCTCCATAGGCAGCACCAAAGAAAAGAGCAAAAATAATTTTTTTAATTCGAAGTAAGTTCAGGGTTTTGAAACCAGATGCAAGAAACAACTGAACAAAGAAAGCATAAAACTACTCCAATGGTCTAACACATAAAAAGCCACAACTTACAAATGAAGCAGTAACCTATAAGATACATTAAAATGTACCATGAGGTATGTTTTTAAAAAGCCAATTAAGATTTATAATTAACCTTGACAATTTCCAGAGTATAGTGATTTGTATTTTTAGTCAGTTGCTAAGTGTGTATGACAGATATGCATACCCACTAAAATTAAATTACTGCCCTTTTCTAAAAGCAACGAACAAATGCTTGATTAACATTATGTAAATATACCTCCATCCTGATCAGGGCCAAGCAGAACATTTCATTAAGTTATGCACACAATACATGAAAGTCAGCTCATATTATCACAATAGCATTTCTGCACTAATAGCTAAGTATTAAGTGGAATGCATGATACATATGGAGAGCAATACCAATAAGCCAGCACCAAAAGGGTAAAAATAAAACATATGTATATTATTTTTTTCATATCAAATGCATGGAAGTCTATATGCATGAATTTTATGTTTCTTTTATATTTTAAATAAGTAAGCAATCTCAGTATCAAAGCTTTGGTACTTCAAAATATTTCAAATTTACATCTATATGAATACAGGAGCAGAGCATCTAATTTGAATTTACTTTTGATAATTCTTTTTAAATGGAAAGTTTGAATTTTATTGGGGACTCCTACAGCTCTTATAACATTCCATACATCAATCGAATCAATCATATTTGTGTATATGTTGCCATCATCATTTCCAAAACACTTTCTTTCTACTTGAGCCCTTGGTATAAACTCATCTTTTATTCCCCTCCCACCCTTGTGAATCCTAGATTAATTATATATTATTGTTGTTTTATATATTATTATTATTTGTATCTTACACTGCTAATTACTTTTGATAAGTTCACTTCAGTTAAACAAATACATAATATAAAGATAATTTCTGTTATTCTAAATTTCTGTTGATTTCAGAATCCCCATAAAGGTGTGCTACATAAAAAGAAAATTCGAAGAAAAAATGTATTTCTATAGTTTCATCAACTCATTTAGTGATAATTCAAAAGTAAGTTAGTATGGATATGATTACGCATATAAACTAATCTCTACATTTACTAGTATCACAGATTTTACTGCTACTGCCTATTTCCTGTTTTATATTTAAAAATTACCAATAAAAATCATGCATCCTATAAAAGCTAATAAAAATGTCTATACCTCACCACAGCCAGAAAGGGCAAAGGCAGTGAGTGAGTGGTTGGTGAGTGTGGCTACAGAGAGCCTGTGTCTACTACTCTCCTAAGACGAGGTGCCTTTCCCTAACAGGGGCCCTTGCTAAGTGAGGGTTATTCTTCCTGCCTCCACGTGACCGGCATTTACCAAAGAAGTGTGAAAATTATTTGTGCCCGTTAAGACCATTATGCAAGTCCTGGCATCATTCTGTTCAGCCTTGATCTCAAAATGAAGCAAATCCAGAGTACTAAAGAAAAAATAAGGTCCTGAGATTTGAGCTATTGGCTCTCACAATTTATCAAAAGCTGAATACTAAATATATCCTGATGTGGGAGAGAGGAAATGCTCAGTATTATAAATTATCCATAGTGCATGGCACATGTTCAATACCTAAGCCCTATTTGTGTTTCTCTCTCCTGGCCAAGTTCCCTGCATGGCAGGGGACGACATGACAAAGTTGGTTGCAATCATTTTCTTGAATGTTGCTCTACGGCTTAGATTTCCTTTCTCTTAAGCATGTGTATGCTTTCTTTCTGGAGTTCCTGAGTTCCTATAAGTGGTTAATGTGCTCAGTTGCCAAAGAGAAGGTTGGAGGTTTGCGTCCACCTAGAGACACTTCAGGAAGTCCAGGTAATCTACTTCTCCCATTAAAAACCTTAGAGCACAGTTCTACTCTAGCACACATGTGATCGATACAGCAACTGGTTAATCCTTTCTTTCTACATAATATGGGAGAACAACAATTACATTCATCGTGTGTGTACTTTTTAAAAAATGTTGTGGTTAAAAATACAGCCAAGCAAAGACCAATTCAATAGTTTCTATATGGATAATTTCACTTAGAGTGATAAATTCTCTCTGAGTTGTGCAACTATCTCTCCTTTCATGAGTTGTTCCTACCACATTAGGGTGAACTCACTACTCCCTAAGCTTCTTAGCTGTTGTCACCTTGATCACATAAAGCCTTAAACAAACAAGAAGTCAAAGCTGACATTTTTAACAAGTTAAACTTAACTGCGGTTTGGTTTAAGAAGACTGCAGGAGATACTTTTGGCTTAAAGGTTAACGACTATCTCAAGACAATTGTTATAGGGCTTCATCTAACAATGGCTCTAGAAAGCCTGGAGGAGGAATCTGTAAGCATTTGAAACTCTGTTTTGCGTTTCCATATTTTCGATTAGGACCCTTACATGGGAACACTAATCAAAATGTCCCGGAACCGTAGCTGGACATCACGCAGGGCAGCTGTTCAACTATCTACCCATTCCATATCCTCCTTCTTCCTAACTTCCTTCCTCGGTTGCTCCTGGGGGAAAGGAACTAACTGTCCAGCCTTGGATGCCTGCTGTCAACTTTTAAGACCCCAGGAACTACACAAGGAAGTTAAGAGTAGAACAGAAGCACTTATCACGCATTTGGGTAAATTAACTGGGATATGCTATGAAATCATAACCCTAAAGCTCCCAACCAAGGAGTCAAATCCCATGAGAATTTGGATTGTATGTAGCCAGTTTCAGCAACTACTCACTATATATATTATATATTATATTATAATATTTATATATATATATAAACACAACTTTTGCCAGTTTGAGTTCCTACAGGTGTAAAGTTACTGACAGATGTGCAACCCTGCACTTAATGTGATTTTAATAATACTTATTATATTATACAAACAATATTAGCAGTAAGCTAAACATTGAGATGATGGACTCAATAATTTCTTAATGTCAAACTCATGATTTCATATTTGGCAGCATAAAATTCGATATGAAGGATTTTAAATATATACACACACATACATATATACATATATACTTACATACAGTGGGACTTACCAAATTTTTAAAAGATATAGCCAGCTAAATTTAAAGCCATTCTATTTATTCAGTCTTTTCAATTTTATCCTGCATTGTTTCCTAATAAAATTTGTCTTCCTGCCATCACAAAACAATGACTTATGAGCTGGGCTACAAGGTTACTTGCTGCCTAGTTTGGAAAGTTCACTGAAGAATTGTACTGAGGCTTTGGAATAACTGATGATGGAGTAAATGCAATGAAATAAAGCAATTCACGTGTCACTTTTTGCTCAGTAATTATTTCAAGATATTATAGTGTATATAAATGCTTTGTCAAAACATGGTATAAGCAATCAGTCTTGACTTTTGCTTAAGTGGTAAATATAATTTAATAATCAAATTCCAAACATGAGCTATTAACTAATGGTACATGTCCTTCAGTGTGTCACACATCACTTAGTTTTAAGAATATGAGTTGTGAAAAGAAAAATAAATGACACAAATTCCCATGTGAGACTCGATGAACTTTTCTCCGTATCTTTTAGTCACTTTTTAAGTGATTATATTCGGAAAGATTCTGGGTAAGTTGACTTAGCTTCTCTGAGGTTTATCACAAGAAGACATTTTAGTTAAATCACTTGTCAGAAAGGCTGGATTCTAAAGCAGTGTCCAAGAAGAGCCATGTACTTTCCTCTCTGCCACCACTTGCTTCCCCGTAATTTAGAACTCTGAGCGTATGTTTGGTTGTCATTGGTAACAATTTAAAGACATTTTCACTTTGGAAATCGATGGACTTGTGTCATTTTATTCTCCTGAACGTAAAGATGGCAGTGGGGATTGTCAAGTTTCAAAGACGGGTACACAGGAGCACACAGAAAACCCTAAGTATAGCATTCAGGGGGAAATCCTGCTTTATTTTATTTTGAAGAAAGAACGACAAGGACATGGGAACGTGGAATTAAGTATCAGCACTGTGCATAAATAATAAACTTTGTTGGACTATAACATAATGCTTTAACATACTGTAAAAAGCCTTTGTCAAGACTGGAAGAACACTGAAAAGCCATGTGCCATTGGGAATGTCAAGGGATTTCCAAGTATTTGGGGATGAAAAAAAAAAGGAACGGAAAATAACAGGTCTGAAGTTAAACAGAAGAGGCAGTTTCTTCCACCAAGTTTAATCAGCCTCGCTATGCTGGCAGACTATGGGTCCCAATATAACTCTCTCAGACTATTTTGAGTTCATGTCCTTCTGTTTATTTTCCATAATCCCCAAAGTCCCAAGCTAATCACTATGGGAATCTTGGTAGGACCTACAAATTAAGTATTTGGTAGAATATTTTTATTCATGTATCAAGGAAACAAGGATCACAAAACCTAAAGATAAAAAAAAATAACACACACATAGAATTTTATAAGAATGTATAGCTGTGTGTTAGGGTCTAGGTATGAAAGGCTGAATCCTACAACATTGTCTTTGTAAAGCAAGGACATTTCGCAAAGGACCTCCATTAGCTTCTGCTATGACCTTAACAAGGAAACCATGGCAGCAACAAAGGGGCTGACACGGTTTAAGAGGCTATTTTGATATAATCCATATAAAAATTGCTAACCCACAAGTCCACATGTTATTGTTGGAAAATAATTCAGTCCTTTAACCTACTCCATTATCGGTAATGGACAGCATCACCGCCCTCACACTTATAAGGCACTGGTCTAAAATGCCTTCTCTCATAAGATCACGACTTCACTCAATGCACCTTGGAGGGAAGATGAAAGGAGGGGAGATGAGGTTGAAAAGCATTAGTATACTGAACTAAAACAAAACACCAAATCTGTTATTATCAAGTTGATTCCAATTCACGGAAACCACTGTGCCTAAGAAAGATGTTGTGCTTCACAAGTTTTCTTAGCTATCATCTTATCAAGGCAGATTGCCAGCCCTTTCTTCCATGATGTCACTGATTGATTTTAGCCACAAATCCTCAGTAAGTAGCCAAGAGCAAACCTTTTGCACCACTCAGGGATGACATTATCCCCTTTCAGAGAGATTTACAGCTTCAAAATTGCAATGCAGCAGTTCTACATTGTCCTATAAGGTCAATATAAGTCAGAATTGACTCTGGTAGTGAGTTTGGCTTTTGTCTACTTAATGAAAGGATTAGAAGAATTATACATCAAAATATTGATGATCATTTTTAATTCTAGCTCAGTATCTGCTACTAAACATTTTTTGCTAAAAAGAAGTACTTTCAAGAAGTAAACCAATTATCATACGCTAGCAAACACTCAACTATCTACTTCACATTAATCACAATAGTTTAATGAGAAAAATGGACTAAAGTGATTCAAACTTTATATAAATGCTTACAGTATTACTTAACTAAGTAGCGATGTTAAGTTTAATAATTTCAAGTGGATGAATCAATAAAATAATACCATTTAATTTGGTAGAGGATATTCTTTACTTGACTATTCTAATTAATTCAAACCTATAATTACTTGACTACTAATCATTGTACAGGAAATTACTGATGTGTTGTCTTTAATAAATACAATCTCACAGTAATAGGCCTCATCAATCAGTAGAGGGGCAATGCCTATATGTGCAAACCAGTCCCTGTGGACTACTAAATGCTCTCTGTGCATTATTTATTTTGAGACCCTTGTTTAAGGATCCCCTGCATATTTGGGTTGTACTACAGGAGTGAACTAGTTTAGCAAATCCTACAGCTCATAACATCACTAAACATTTCCTCTTGAATATTTTGGTAGCAAAAAATAGACTGAGTGGGTCATGTCATTGCTGGAATTTTCTAGTAATTCACCACTATTCCTAGGTAGCTGTGGTGCATTTTAAGGTAACATAAGATATTATGATAAAACAGTAAGTATGCAAATCCTTGAGGTTCTAAATAGGTTATAATTAAAACTCATTGGCTTGAGTTTAAGAATTTCATTAAAATATTTATCCACTTAATAGCTGAAATATAAAATACTGTATTTTTACATTAAAATAAGTCTAGAAATACATCTCTCTTCTCATTCGATTTAAAATGAGAGTACATATTTTTCTTCACATAGACTAAGTAGAGGTAGAGGCAATATCATCTTTCATTGCTGAGAAAATTAGAAATAGAAATTTACTTTCTTCTACAATTATTTATTTCTTCTACAATTTCATTCTAAAAGATAGCCCTAATAAAAAATCGGAGAATCCTTCTGACTATACTAAATTCTGAAACTGTGTAAAGGACTGGAAGCTTATGCCACAAAACAATTAGAATATGTACATATTCGGCACACAATGATGTATAGTGGAGCAGTTAAAACAAATTATGAATCAGTAAGCTGGAAAAACCTCAGAGGCAAATGAATGCAATACTTGGCCTTTAAAGCCTCGTTGTCCGATTCATGTAGTTGCTGCACTTTTCCTAAAATTCTTCTGGTAGCTAGTCTGAATCTTCCTAGAATCCCTTTCCCCGAGGTTTCTCTACTATTAATATAAGTTAATAAAGACATACGTCTACTTCATCATTAATTATTAAATCTAAGGCTGCTAAAGAGAGATCACTTTAAGAAGGCTACTGTTTTGGAAATTGTGTAAATAAATCATTAATCTGTATAAAAATACAAAACTTCTAATATAATTAAACTTTTTCTTTTATTTAATTTTTTTAATACCCTAATATTTACTGTATTATTAAATATCTTTTTAAGCATCAATATTTTTATAGAGAGATGAAATATTTTCTTTGCCTAAAAAAATCAGATTTGAACATCTAGAAAAATTATAGGACCAGTTATACCAAAAACAGTTCTCAAGCTATCAAGTCAGAACACATGGAAAAACCCAAGAAAAAAGTCAAAGTCAACATACAAGATGATAATTCTGTCTCTAAGTGCACTAAAAGGAACTGATAACTCATATTAACAAAAGACATAGACTACATTTTAAAGAAAAGAAAAAAAGCTTATTAGAGGAACATGATAGCTATCTTTAAGTATGTTAACCGCCACTATGTAGAAAAACAGATTAGATTAGGCTTAAATGCTTAACTGTAGAAGTCAGAAGTGGGAGCTCAGAATGTAAATTAGCGAGGACTGATGGCACAGCAGGAGTGTTGGTGGTGCAGTGGTTACTTTTGGGGAAGTTCAGCAGTTCAAAATTACCAGCAGCAGCTTTCTACTCCCACAGAGTTACAGTCCCAGAGACCCACAGACGCAGTTCTACCTGTGCCGTAGGTTTGCTCTCAGTCAGAATCAGCTCAAGGACAGTGAGTGTGGTTTGCTTTTGAAGACCCAGTGGTTAAGTACCGTCAGCCTCCGAGAGGGAATTAAAACCAACCACAAGGAGGTCGTAGAGCGCCTGTGGGTATTAGAGCAACAACAATCTCAGCTGAGAGGAAGTACTAAGAGGTGGAAGAAGGGAAACCTGATGGCTGAGCAGGAGGAGGCATAAAGAAATTGAGGAAAGCTCTAAGAAGCAAAACTATACAGGTATTAATAGAGGTGTGTACTTATGTAAATACATTAATCCATAAAAGTTGAGGTACTGGCCTGTGTGCCTATATTTATAGGGCAATATACTGAGGTTGCGGACAGGCCTTGGGTATCAGCTCATCCCCTCCCTCAATAGGAGAACACTGTTCTAACAAACTGACATCTTGCGATGCTCAACCTCCATCCCCCCACCCAACCCCCTCACACACATGATCACTGAAGACAAAATGGAAGAATAGGCAACCGTGGTGAAGAAAGTAGATATTCCCAGCTATTAAAAGATATAGCATCTGGGGTCTTAAAGGCTTGATGTTAAACAAGTGGCCATCCAACGGGAAAGCAACCAACTCACATGGAAGAAGCTCACCAGTCGATGTGATCATGAGGTGTCATCAGGACTGGAAAACTGGCCTCAGAAGACTCATAACAAACAAACAAAAACATGTTGCTGAGAACAAGGGGGGATAGGAGCAGACAATGTAGACAATGGAACACACACCCCCCTCCGACAAAGGGGGTCACAGGGAAGAGGCAATCAGGGTGCAGTAGAGCACCAACAAATCACACAATACTCCTCTGGTTCCTTGAGGCTTCCTCACCCCCCACTACCATAACTCCAGTGCTGCTTCCCACTCTGGACTGGACGAGAACTTGTAAAGAGGTCTAGGCAAGAGATGAAGCTCACCACCCAGGGAACCCAGGAACAGGAAAGGGAGTAAATAGCGATAGGGAAACAGATCACAATGAATGGTACATTACCACACCCTCCCCTCCAGGAAGAACAGAAACCAGAGGGGAAGGGAGACAGTGGTCAGTGTGAGATATGAAAATAGTAACAATCTATATAGCCTAACCTATCATGAGGCCAAAGGGGAAAGGGGTGGAGAGGAGCTAATCCCAAGCGCTCAACAGAAAGTAAATGTGTAGAAAAGAACGATGGCAATATGCCTGATACCATTAATGTATGGATTGTAACAAGAGTTGTAAGAGCCCCCAATAAAGTGAAGAAGGAAAAAGAAAAGACTAGAACATTGGAAATCCTATGGAGCAGTTCTACTCTGTCTTATGAGGTCACTGGGAGTGGGAATCAATTCAATAGCAACAGGTTTTAGTTCAACTAGCAAGTAACTTTCTAGTATTAAGTTATTTTTAATCAAGATAGGTTGCTTTTACTAGCATTACTCTTCCAAAAGTATTCAAGAAAAGGACTGATGTTGGCCTTCAAGTATGAAATACAGTGGGATCCAATAGTGATTCTAAAAGTAAACTGCCAAATATACTTGATACGAATTGATGTATGGATTGTTATGAGCTCCCAATGAAATGATCTTTAAATTTAAAAAAATCAAGCCCCCCCCCCCCACACCCAAAGAGTAAACTGCATGGATTCTAGGTTTCATTCTAACTCTTAGCTCAAAACTCTTAACTCTAACTGGAAAAGCATGAAGCCCATCGCATCTTTAGTGTGCATCATGAATCTAGTGACAGATAGTCCCAGAAAAGTTACTCCCCAACCCTTACATTCTCATATCAAGCTACAGATTGAATTAACTTGGGGAACATACACAGATTGATGCAACACAATTCCATTTTGTCATTCTTCAGATAATAGTAATTCTAACACAGGAGTTAAATAGCCCTTCTCTAAAAGCTACGGACTTTTAATATACACATAGTTATAAAACAATGCTTTCATTATGATACATTTCTCTGATACATATCTCATTAGTATATAAACATAAATCTTACATTCTAAAATGAAATGTTTCATATGTTTGGTCAGGATTCAATAAATATTTTTGAAGTAATAAATAATAATAAAAGTATTCATGGACTATTGTTTGGGGCATTAAGTAAACATTTCCCTTAGCCAAATACTAAAAATTCTACTGTTAAAAAAAAAGGCTACACTAACCTGCTGACTGAAAAATCAAACAATGCACATCTGACAGTATCTATCAAAGTAACTACACCAAGCAAAACCCCCCAAAATGATACCAACTCAATGGCTTTTGTTGGTTGATACTACATTCAAAAATATTTAAATTTAGCTATAGTTAAAATCCTATTTAGTATACATACTAATGATACGCTTCCATCAAACCTCAAGATTCTATGCAGCTTATTGTTTTTTTCTCTTGAAACTAACCTTACACCTGTTTGACATGGAGGCAATTCTGACTCACCGAACCCTCCTAGGACAGAGTAGAACTGCTTCAGTTTCTGAAGCAGGAAATCTTTATGAAAGAAGACTACCTCATCTTTCCCTAGAAGAGCAGGTTTAAACCAATGGGTATGTAAGGAATTTTACAAAACTTTTTATTTAATCCCATACCCTACATCTAAGAAATCAACTGTAAACAATTAACTTATTTCCTCAAAATTTACATGGCTTTCCCTTTCCAATTTCACCTGACCCATCACGTACTAAAATGGCCTATTCCACAAGTCAGGACTGGAATCTGTGCTGTCCCAGGGAAGCGCACTACTCTCTTGCTCACACATGTACGTAAGGTCCCACGCTCCAGCCTATTGCTTGAAATGGGTAGCAGTGCATTTGTGTCTTAAATTTACACATGCTACATTTCTAGGAAATGTTTTCTTTCAAAAGTTCCATAGCTCAAGTTTGAAGTGTCATTGCTCTTGTTTACATTCTAAACTAAGCAATGATTCCCAGATGTCCGCATATAATCCCCAGAAAGCCCATCAGGAGTCAAAGAGGGATTTTCAGGGCTGTACGTCTTGAGGATTACCTAATTTCTACTGGGATTACCAAATTTTGGGGGAAAGACATAAAAAAGAGAAGAGGTATACTCTAGCCGAGGTGGCGATGAAACATGGTAGTAGGGCAGGAGGAAAGTCAAGGGAGATGGAGGAAAGAGCTAGGAGTCAAAGGGCATTCATGGAGGTCTAGACAAAGACATGTACATGCAAATATATATAGGAGGATGGGGAAATAGATCTATGTGTCTATATTTATAGGTCAAGTATTAAGGTGGCGGAAGGACCTTGGGCCTCTACTCAAACACTCCCTCAATGCATGAATACCTTCTTTTATTAAATTGGAACTCTATGATGCTCACTCTCCCGACACAACAGCTGGAGCCAAAGTGGGTGAACAAGTAAATGTGGTGAAGAAAGCTGATGGTGCCCGGCTATCAAAAGAGATAGTGACTGGGGTCTTAAAGGCTTGAAGATAAACAAGCGGCCATCTAGCTCAGAAGCAACAAAGTCCACATGGAAGAACACACCAGGCTGTGTGATCGAGTGGTCCCAAAGGGATCAGTTACCAGGCATCAAAGAACAAAAAATCATATCATTGACTGCACACCTCCATGATAGGATCGCTGAAGACAAACGGGTGCATAAGCAAATGTGGTGAAGAAAGCTGATGGTGCCCGGCTATCAAAAGAGATAGTGTCTGGGGTCTTAAAGGCTTGAAGGTGAACAAGCGGCCATCTAGCTCAGAAGCAAATAAGCCCACATGGAAGAAGCACACCGGCCAGTGCGATCACGAGGTGCCCAAGGGACCAGGTATAAGGCATCATGCAAAAAAAAAAAAGATATAAGTGTGTGTATGCATGTGTATATATGTGTATATGTATATATGTATGTATATATATGTACATATATATCATATTAAATGAAGGGGGAAGTGCAGAGTGGAGACCCAAGGCCCAAGTGTCGACCAATGGAGATCCCCTCATAGAGGGGTTTAGGAGAGGAGATGGGTTAATTAGGGTGTGAGGTAGTATCGATGAAGAACACAGCTTTCCCCCGGATCCTGGATGCTTCCTCCCCCCAACTACCATGATCCGAATTCTACCTTGCAGGGCTGGATAGGACAGAGGCTGTACACTGGTGCATATGAAGGTTGGAGGTACAGGGAATCCAGAGGGGATGATACCTTCAGGACCAAGGGTGTGAGGGACGATGCTGGGAGAGTGGAGGGTGAGTGGGTTGGAAAGGGGGAACTGATTACAAGGATCCACATGTGACCTCTTCCCTGGGAGAGGGACAGCAGAGAAGGGGGGAAGGGAGACTCCGGATAGGGCAAGATATGACAAAACAACGATGTATAAATTACCAAGGGCATATGAGGGAGGGGGGAATGGGGAGGGAGGGGGGGGGGAAAAAGAGGACCTGATGCAAGGGGCTTAAGTGGAGAGCAAATGCCTTGAGAATGATTGGGGCAGGGAATGTATGGATGTGCTTTATACAATTGATGTATGTATATGTATGGATTGTGGTAAGAGTTGTATGAGTCCCTAATAAAATGTAAAAGAAGAAAAGAGAAAAAAATGATTAGGGCAAAGACTGTACAGATGTGCTTTATACAATTGATGTATGTATATGCATGAACTGTGAAAAGAATTGTATGAGCCCCAATAAATTGTTAAAATTAAAAAAAAAAAAAAAGAAAATGATTAGGACAAAGAATGTACAGATGTGCTTTATACAATTGATGTATGTATATGTATGGATTGTGATATGAGTTGTATGAGCCCCTAATAAAACGTTTAAAAAAAAATTAAAAAAAAAAAAAAAAAAGAGATGCACACTTACCACCACATCGATTGCGGAGCATTTTCTTCAGGTGCTCAATGTTGTTAGCTCGCCATTTCCCGCAACCCCACCCCTGCCAGGCCCCTCTGTAATTACTGATCCTGCTGTTGTATTTATAGAGTCATCTATCCTGGATTTACATATGGAAAATCACACAAAACACAAGCAGGAAGCAAACAACCACAATAAAAGCAAAACAAAGCAAAAAACCAAGAACAACGACTACATAAAACAGGAAACAACCTCAATCAAAAATAAGGGTGAAATGGCTCAAAAGGTTGATCAAATCTAAGGCATCAAACGCAAGGACGTCTGCCACAATTGCCTTTATGGTAGCAATGACGGGCAGCCAGGTTATTCACAGCCCTGGACTAAGGCCAGCGGGGTTCACCAGAGACTTCCTCCACCAGGAGCCCGGCAAATGTCGCCCGTAGACTTGGATGCATATTTGCTCGTTTGCACTGCTAGGAAAAATTCTCAATTCTTTTTATAGAAACATACTGCAAATGTTCCACCAACAGCTGTTCAGAATTATTTTTCATACTGATGGAAAGGTAGAGTTCAATTCATTTCATATTTTTTATTGAATAAAATAATGCAATGCTTTAGGACTGTCATGTCTTTAGGAAAATCCTTACACAGTTTCTTCTGTTGTCATCTTGGTGTTGTCACAGGTAGTTCTACTCTTGTTCCACCATCCTCACAACCGTGGCTGTATTTGAGGCTATTGTTACAGCCTTTTTGCATCAACTTCTTTTGTTTTCAATCATTTTATTGAGGGCTCATACAACTCTTATCACAACCCAACGTCAACTTCTTTTTCATTGACTCACTACATTACCAAATATGGTGTCCTTCTCCTGATAACACATTAAAATATTTTTTTCTAAAAAAAAAAAAAAAGAATTAAAAACTGTAGAGATTGGGTAAGAAATGTTAATATTTAAGTCTTAATATATAGTTACCTACAAAAGATTTGTCATTTGCCAAAATATTTGAAAACATTTGTTATAAAAAGAAATGAGAATTGATATCACTCTATGAAATTTTCCTGAATAGTCTTTTCAGGTTATACTTCCACATGTTTTGTGATGAGAGCTCTAATGCTTTGAAATTACATTAAATTTAGTTTGCATATTTCCTCTTTTGGTGATCTACATGTACTGGGAAAGCAAGTAGTAAAACAGACTCTGTTCTGCCCACAAAAGAAGTGAAATAAAGATTTTAATCTAATGATCTAACAAAATTTCACCCAGAGATTATAATGACATATTTTGGACCCAGGAACTTAGTTTGAAAAGATAAACCATACATTACAAGGAACTATCTATGTTCAGTAAATCCAAAGGCATTTATAGGAGTACCTATTTTTCCTGCTGCATGCTCCACACTCAAACTTTTAAACATTTTAGGGGGAATAATTTTAAATATTCTTGCTCTAGCTTTTTTTTGGTCTTTTCTTATACTGAAATTATAGAAGCTACGCAAATTGAATAAAAAACATGTCCCCCCACCCCATCACTCTTGGCATTGTAAGACAAGAGGTTTGACAATGCAAACTAGAAGACAATAGGATTCTGAAGCTTGCCCAATCACAAGGGAACCAACCCCAGAAACGAATATATGAGACATTAATTTTAACTCCGGGTGGCTTGGTTTCTCATATATCTTTAAAATGGTAGGCGTATTTGGTTACTCTTTAATAGAGACAACTGAGGGTAAAATTGTTTCAGTGGTTACAATTCAGCAAATGGGAAGCATTTCCCAAAGTGCAAAATTGAGTACTTTCTCACTGTGCCCATATAGCTGAAGCACACATACATAACTTTAAAAAAGTAAAATGCTTGTCATGCTTTACAAAGAAAAAGACAGTGGGAAAAATGCATAAAATGAAACTTGGCAGAATTTCACATGCTTTGAATGTACAATTCTAGATGTCCTCAACAATCAGTTACAATAAACTACAACCTACTCTTTGGAGTGTTCTTTGGAACAGGGAGTCTTTTGTGCTAAAGTTACTCATATGAACAATCCAATGCCAAATGTTATTTAATGCCAGTGCTAACTTTTTACTCCAAGTTGAAAATAACAAATGGAAATGTTGTGTCTTCAAACTTCTGGACCTAAGACTAAACAAACACAGTGAAGTGAGAATATATTCTGCATACTATTTTAGCAAGAAACAGAAACGGGCACTTAACTGCAGCCTGTTTCCTCTTCTATAAAATAAGGGAAACTATGCTCGTTAAGGAGAAGGGTGGGTTCTGTGTGGAACAGCTCACCTTAAAATCAGCCATTCCAAACCTCCAGCAACTCCCAGGGAGAAAGCGGAGTCTCTCCACTCCCACCTCCAGTTAGTCTGAGAAACCCGCGGTGGTGGAGGGTCTACTCTGTCCATGGAGCGGGCACTCACTCAATGGCAGTGAGTCTGGTTTTTATTTTTTGAATTTCCATTTATATAATCTAATGTAGATTCTATTAAGGCTATTTTATGCTCGACAACCTAATGTAAATGGCTAATTCTACTTCTCAAGTAGTACCTTCTAAAAAAGCACTAAAAGAGAGGACACTGATGATTGGCTTATAAGAACCATTCTACTGTTCGTTTATTTCATTTTTCTTAATGTTAATGAGTTATTTACCAAATGACATGGAGATCTGGTTTACATATAACACAGACACACATAAAAATGCATGTTTTCAAATTGTCCAACTGGCAAAATGTACTTCCTGGAATAACTATTCTGAACTGAATGATTTGTGGCAATTTTTCTAAAATGCTGAATTTCAAAGATACATTTTACTGTAAGAAATGGAAGTAAAAAATATTTTAAAAAATTGTAAAAGAAATGGAAGTAGTGTGGAGGCAGGGAGTTATGCTGAAAACATGAATCTGATTTCCATTGCTTATAGGAAAACCATGAAATTATGTGAGTAAAAATGGTAGAAACCACTGCATATAAAACCAGCTATGAACAGATTTAAAGACTTAAGATTATGAGAGTTTACTGGATTTATGATTAACAAATGAATTGTGCAAGAAAGCAGTGTTTGAAAAGGATGATTATATATTCTGCTTAAGGTATTATGAATGTCCAGTGACTAGTCAGAAATGTGTGAGAAAGGTTAGGGTAGTGACTAATGGCTTAAAACTTCTACAGCAGAAGAGTGGAGCTTCAATAGTATGAGAATAGATAAATTAAAAGGAAGTAAAGCAAATGACATGGTAAACAAGTAAGAATAAAATAAGCAATCATTAATGGATTTTGGAAGTATTTCAAAAATTTATAGATTATATCAGTTACTGAAAAATACCTTTAAAACCTTTACAGTATCTTACTATGTATGTTCTGTTTATATTTCTTTTAAGGGTAAGATACATTGGAAATAAACACTAGGAAACAGGCTTCAAACTTTATAGCACAAGTGAAGCAGTTGAGTTTATTAAAAGTGAAAACTGATTCATTACATCTGGGTGAGGACCAAGATTCTGAACTTCCCCAAAAGTCCACAAGTTGTAGCAGTATAGCCACTGATCCGAAGACCACAGTTTAAGCAGTAAAGCTTCAAATGAATTTCTAAAATCACTGACCTTGACATAAATGAGATTTGGGGAAAGTATCAAAATAAAACATTTACTCAAACTCACAAAGTTTAAAAGAAGATGCTTGAAACCTAGCTTCCCCCCCTCGTTGAAGGAGCGTCAACTTTTCAAAAGCTATTATATATGTGTACTTAGAGGAAAAGAAAGTTAAAAGAATTCAAGATCTTTTAAGACCAATAAACGTAATCTTCTAAAAGTTCCTAAATCAAAACTTCCCACTCAGTCAGAGAAAGGGAAAAAGAAAGGCTTTGGTGGAGAACTGTAAGTAAAATAGAGACATCATGTCACTGGAGAGAACAATTTGTTTAGTGTTCTGCTTTATTTATTGCCTGGAAACTTTCTAGTGCAATGGATTTATTAACTTAGACAAGCATATTTGAGAAGGTACTTTAAAAATAATCCTTAGCAACAGCTCTGTAGAAAATTCATTGACCTGTAAAAAGAGAAAGTGTGCTCCTGAGAGCCCCATGTTCCTCTGGATGCTGAATGCACTCAGTCGCAGTGCATTAACTGTGTCGGACAATGCTGAAAGCATCTTGGTGTTTGCATCAAATTTCTCTAAACATTTAAAAGCATGTTGTCTTATGAGAACAAAGATAAAATGAAAAGCTTTAGCAAGATAAAAAACAAAAATATGACTTGCAGAATTATGTAAGGATCAACGTAAAGAAGCGCTTAACCTCTAAGTACATTTTACCTCCTGTAACAATCAGCTACAGCAAATGAAAAGTCATTTCTTCATTCAGGTAATGGGCAGTTACGATGCAAAGATGTGCTGTTTTCATAGTTTAATCTCTTAAATCTCATTTCTATTTGAGAAACAACGCAGCTCTTTACATAAACTAAAAGATCACAATCCCTGAACTATCATCGTATTTCTTTAAACAAATTCTCTTTCTGTAACTCTTAAGAGCAAATTAATGACCAATGAATGAACATTAAGATGAGTCAAAATATATTGCGGCAAAACCATAAAACCTTTATTAAATAAAACTATCAAAATATGAAGCCGTTTTTTCCCAACATCTCCTTCCCATTTATGTGTGCACACCTGCTAGAGGTGGTATTCACCCTTCTACAGCCTTTTCCCGGAGAATTCTGAACACTGAAAATGACATCATGATTGAACAACAATTCTGGCATCCTCGAGGGATTAAAAGTATTCCTTTGAAATGTTCTTTGACTTTGGGGGGAAAAAGTCTGAATGGGTAAGATCAATGGACGGGACGAAGTTTCCCAACAAAATTCTCACAGGAACGCCGGAGCTATTACTGAAGAATGAATAGGTGCAGTATCATGAAGTAATAAAGGTTTCAAGGGCAACATTCCAGGCCTTTTCCCTTAATAATGCAGTTCTTATTTTTCTTAAATCTTCTTCATAATAAGCCCCTACGATCATCTTGTGTCCTTTAATAACTCTATCAAGATCAACACATAGAAACACCCAAAACTCATCAATATAACCTTCTAGACCAGCAATTCTCAACGACCCTTTCACAGGGGTTGCCTAAGACCATCAAAAAACACATTATTTCCGATGGTCTTAGGAACAGGGAAACCGCTCCTCTATCCATCTCCAGGAGGGTCTGCCCAAATGTTTGTAGATACGCCACCGACAAGTACTCAGCATGATTAACACCAACATGCCAACCCATCACATACACACACCCCATACAAAAAGAAGTGCATGTGACAGGGTTGGCGCCTTAATGTACTTATGCAGACCAGTCACACATGTGTAGAGAGCAGCTGCTGTGTTGAAAACAGCTACTCTGTTAAAAGCAGCTACTATTGAAAGCAGCAGTATTGGAGGTAAAACAACACTTCATGAATTATAATTACTGAATAAATGTAAAATCATGTACTGTGAAAGCATCAACTACTGCAAAAAAAAAGTATCTGTACCATGGGAACTTAATCTGGACGCTGACTGGTCTTTTTTTTTTAAATCATTTTATTAGGGACTCATACAACTCTTATCACAAGTCATACATACGTCAATTGTGTAAATTGTGTAAAGCACATTTGTACATTCATTGCCCTCATCATTATCAAAATCCCAGAACATTTGAGTGTGTTGTTCATATGGAACTTGTACATGGAAAAAGGGGCAGTTGTGCAAACAGGACAAGAATATACTGCATGGTTTAAAATCAGGAAATGGAGTGGGGGAGGGGGAAATGAGCTAAAACCAAGGGTTCAAGTAGACATAAAATGAATTGAAAATGATGGCAACATATGTACAAATGTGCTTGACACAATGCAGGTATGTATGGATTGTGATAAGAGCTCTATGAGCCCCCAAATAAAATGATTTAAAAATAAACAATAAAATCAGGAAAGGTGTGGGACAGGTTTGTATCTTCTCATCGTACTTATTCATCTATAGGCTGAGCAAATTATCAGAAAAGCTGGTTTATATAAAGAAGACTATCGGATTATAGGAAGACTTATTAACAACCTGCAATCTGCAGATGACACAACCTTGCTTGTAGGGAAGATTTGAGGCACTTGTTGATGAAGATCAAGGATTAAAGCTTCAGTATGGATTACAGGTGTGCCTGGCCCAAGCCACAGTATTTTCAATTGCCTCGTGTGCATGTAAAAGTTGGACACTGAATAAAGAAGAATGAAGAACAATCGATGCATTTGAATTGTGGTGCTGGAAAAGAATACTGATGGTAACATGGACCGCAAAATGGAAGGAGGGCCAGAATGCTCCTTAGAGGCACGGTTAGCAAAACTTCCTCTTACATCCTGTGGACGTAATGTGAGGAGAGACCAGTACCTGGAGAAGGACATCGTGCTTGGTAAAATGGAAGGGCAGTGAAAAAGTGGAAGTCCTTAAAGAGATGGATTGACACTGACTACAATAAGGGACACAAGCATAAGTACAATTGTGAGGATGGTTGCAGGACCGAGTAGTATTTTGTTCTGCTTTGCATAATGTTGTTATGGGTTGGAACTGACTCAATGGGACCTAGCAACCAAAAAAGGCAGAGAAAAAAACAACACCTATGTGCTGAAAACTGCCATCTCGATAGCTTTGTCATATACACATTTTTTAAACTACAACTAACCAACAGCTAACTCAGAGCCATTTTCCCCATGTTGTTGTTAGGTACCTCCAAGTCATCGCTGTGAACAAAATACTGTCCTATCCTGTGTCATCCTCACAATTGTTCGTTAAGTTTGTTTGTGCCCACTGTTACAGACATTGTGTCAACCCATCTTCTTTTCCACTCTACTAAGCACGATGTCCTTCTCCGCTGACTGGTCCCTTCTGATAACATGCCCAAAGTATGTAAAACATTCTGGTAGTCCATGGTATATTTAATATTCTTTAATTCAATTCTTCTCTGGGCTTCCTTATTCATTGTCCAGCTTCTGCAGACATAAAAGGAGACTGGAAATACAATGTCTTGGGGCAGGCATAACTTAATCCTCAAGGTAACATCTTTGCTTTGCAACACTTGAAAGAGATCTTTTAAAGATTTACTCAGTGCACTGTGTCACTTGACTTCTTGATGGCTGTTTCCATCTGCATTGCTTGTGTACCCAACTAAAATGACATCTTTTACAACTTCAAACTAACCTCTATTTAGAATGATGTTGCTTACTGGTATAGTTGTGAGGTTTTGCTTTATTTGTGTTAAAGTGTAATACATACCAAAGGTTGTAGGTTTTGATCTTCATTAGTAAGTACTTTAAGTGTTCTTTTCTTTCAGCAAGCAAGGGATGTGTCTTCTGCATATTGCCATGTTCACTGTCACATAATCCAGTTTCTTGGATTATTTGCTCAGTGTACAGAGTAAGTATGAAGAAAGGCTACAACCCTGACATACATCTTATTTTAAGCCCTGCAGTATCCCCTTGTTCTGCTTAAAAGATTGTTTCTTGGTCTATGAAGGAATGGTTTTCAAAAAGTTCATGGTAAGTGGATATTACTTTTAATAACTATGCATGGAATAAAAAGATGAATATTTTGGACCAAAATAACATGTCTGAATAGGATTCAGTTTGAGGCACTAAGAAATACAAGACATCAATTTGGAAGAGCCCTTATCAGAGCAACACAAATTTGGCTAAAATTGAAGCAAGAACAAACATCAAATGTATGGTGAAGCTTGAGTAGAAGAATGGTGACATCACTGATGCGTTACAAAAAGTGTACAAGAACAATGCCCACAGGTATCAACAGTTTACAAATGAAGGAGTCCTTTGAGGAAGTAAGGAGACAACATTGTCCAAGATGAAACCCTCAGAGGAAGACCATCCACATCAATTTTCAAGGAAGCAATCTTGTTTGTTCTCTAATTTAAGAGGACCAATATTGAACTGCAAAAACAGCAAACACTATAGACATATCAAATGGTTCAGCTTACATATTTCTGACTGAAAAATTAAAGTTGAGAAAATTTTCTGCTCAATGGGTGTCAAAACTGTTGAGCCAGATCAGTTGTAAACAAGAAGAGCTTGTTATCCATAACTTGTTATGAGCCACACAGTTGAATGCCTTTGAATAGTCAAGAAAACTCAAATAAGCCATCTTTCTAGCATTCTCTGCTTTCAGACAAGATCTATCTGAATTCAGCAATGATATTCCTCATGCCTTGTCTTCATTGTAAGGCCTCATAAACTGTAATAAGCATAAGAAATTTGGTGCTTAAAATGAAGCTGAAATAAACATATCCACTTTCTCCAGGAAAACACACACATACACATTAAAGAGAACTCAAAATCAAGATGTATACTGCATTATATTTAGGAATATTACCTTATATCTATGCACACTCTAATTTATCAAATCAAATCAAAAGAAATGTAATCATACCGAATAGATAATGTGTTTATAAAATGATTATATTAAGTTATCCCTCCTGGTGTAATTTGGTAAATGTGAATTTATGTAAATGTGAAATGACGCTTTATCAGTAATTTCATTCAAACAGGAGTGGGATTAAGGTGTTGTTTAACATGCTTCTTAGAACAGTACACTTATACATTTTATCAGAAAATTGATTTTGTTCTTATAAGAACCTCCGTGTCTAGAATAGAACTGTGTCCACAGTTTCAAGGTTGTGCCCTTTCGTAAGCTGATTTTGAGGCTTGTCTTCCAACATGCTTTTGAGTGATTTGAACTGCCAACCTTATGGCTAGTAGTTGCACACGTAACCATTTGTGCAAGACACAAGTGTGTCAGGTTTATAGAATTTACATGGTCATATATTAAATATACAAGGGGGAACCAAAAAAATCCCCAGAATACCATTCCCCTTGTATTTAATTTTTTTAAAACAAAATAACCTTATCCCCTTCAAAGTACTCTCCATTACACTTAATACATTTATCAAATCTGCAATTCCAATCTTGGAAACATATTTCAAGCTCAACTGTTTGAATAGCTGACAGCATCTCCTGCATTTTTTTCTTCACCTCTTCTATGTCCTAAACATACTGCCCTTTCATGTCCCTCCCCCCTCTTCATTCACAGAAATAAAAAGTCGCAAGGAGCGAGGTCAGGTGAGTAAGGTACAAGAGGAAAGAGACACATGCAGATTTTTTCCAACAATTAGCACACTGAGATGGTTGTGTGAACAGGTGCATTGTTGAAGTGGCAAAGCCAGTCCCCCATCTGCCACAAGATTAGGCCTTTTGGGTTGCACAGTGTTAAGCAATCTTTTCAAACCTTCTAAATAGAAAGCTTAATTAACAATCTGACCTGGTGGGATGAAATCCAAATACACTATCCCCTTCACATCAAAAAAAAACAACAAATGAGCATCAGTTTCACGGGGGTATCCCCTCGCATATCTTCCACATAAGAGTGTATTTATAAGGCATATATAATCCCTTTTTAAAGGATCTAGAGATGAACACAATGTGTTTCAGCAGCAGCAAAAAAACAAAAAACCCTATCACTGCTGTATTTCTGCAAAGGGTTAATTTTTACCTAATCACTAGGTAAGTTAAGCATCTGTGGTAGATACACTGGCAAACTGACCCCTACCTCAAATCTGCTGGCCAATCTTTAGTTTCTAACTATGGTTGCATGAATTACCAATCAGATTTTTACTTATGGAGGACGTGAAAAGATTTTGAAATAAAAAGTTAGCACATACAATAAAAAAATAGCTAGTATATTTATAATTTAATATATTTTCAATAGAAAATATAACACACCTATAGCAACTTGAACCCTAGAGAATGAGTTACTCAAAAGTTTTCTGATAGTTAAATCTAACATTTTCAATGGCCCAAAACTTATTAATTGCTTGATTATTAAGATATATCTTTTCTTAGAATATTTTACACATAATTTAACCTCTTCTACTCTAGTTGGTAGGTACCACGGAGTTATAAAGTGAACAACTGAGGAAATAAGAACATCCAGACTTTCTCTAGTAGTGTTCTTAAGTGTTAGTGTCCAAAATGAAAGAAAAGAACAGAGAAGGGTGGGGGCTGACCAGATCTCTTCTTCTATTCCTTCAAAGACACCGGACAACTATCATAGCTGAAGTCCTACTTTAAACTCCTTGCTCCCCCTCCAGAGTCCCTTCCTAAGGCAGTATCCCATTATTAGGCAGTAGACTACCTATTAAGGAGCTCTGGTTGTGAGTTGGGATACTAATCACAAGGTCAGCAATATGAAATCACAAGCCTCTTCTCAGGAGAAAGTTGAGACTTTCTACTCCCATAAAGAATTACATTCTCAGAATCTACAGGGGCAATTCCACCCTGTCCTGTAAGGTTGCTATGAGTCAGGACTGACTCAATGGTAGTGAGGATTTTTTGTTTTTATACCCATTATCCTGCTATCACTAGATCACATTCTAAATAGTAAATAATTCTCTTTCTATTAATAAGTATGCAAATAGTTACTCAGAAATGCAATTATGATGGAATAGATAGTCTAAGAGTTCTGATATTCTACAGCATGCCAAGTTATACAACAGATTTTTTAAACGCTCACTCAAAGTATATTATCTAATAATTTAGATTCTAGTAACTTTAAATATAAAAAGTCTGACAAACGGCTGTATTGGGATGTGAAAATGATAGGGGAAACAATTTTTCAAAGATTTTAAAACCAGTATACTAGATCTACAAAACTTCTTTTCTAAAAACGTAAATGCCAGGTATTCTTCCTATTGTTTAGAGTAAAAGTTATCGTGTTACAAATACACCTGAATTTGTTTCACATTATGGCACTGACAAGTCTCTATGAAGTGGCTAAGTAAATAAAATGTGCAAGATTCCAAATAGTTGATAAATTCTTAAAATACTCTTAAAACTTAAATATAAGGTTCTCTATTATTTTTATTAGCTTTCAAAGGAATAGTGCCAGTGCCAGTTGTTCTCCGAGTTAATTCCAACTTTTGGCAATGCCCTGTGTATTGAGTAGAACTGTGCTCACAGGACTTTCAATCGCTGGTTTTAAGCAGATTGGCAGGTCTTTCTTCCCAGGCAGCTCTGGACAGACCCACAGCACCACCACCTTTCAACTGGCAGCCTGCACAGCATTAACTGTCTGCACCTCCTACAAACTACCATCAAGGAGCACCTGCCAAGTAAGGAGATGTTTTATCTAAAACTTTACTAGCTTTATTTGAATTGTTGCACATATTTAGACACATGACACCTGCCTCTGCTTTTGTATTCTTGAGTCAGACCCTCAAAGTTGAGGAAGGACCTTGGTGTAAGTAGATAAACTATCAGTGCCTGGCACTTAGTAGTATCTCAGTAAATGGTGACTAACAGATTAATATAACAAATTAAGGGAGTTCCTGAGTAGTATAAATGATTGATCGCTAACCACAAAGTTACAGGTTCTAAGCCCACCAGAGAAAAATTCAGGAAAAAAAGCAAGTTATTGTAACTCCTATGGAAGAGCAATTAACACTTGGAAAAATATGGGATCACCACAGTTTGGAGTTGAATCAACCATAAATAGTTTGGGGCAATCTATTATATTCCATTTATTAGATTTGAATATATAATATCAAATAAGGAAGCTACAGAATGGCAGGTACAATATTATATCAGTTTCATAACTAAAACCACACAAACCTACTACACTTGTTACTAAGAGTATTCAAAAATCAGGTTGGACAAGAGACACAAACTCTTCCTAGAGAAAGCTTCCATACAGTTGTCATACATTCAGGGTGACCCCAGATGAGTCAGAGAACTATGCTCCATAGCGTTCTCAACAGCCAGTTTTTCAGCACATTGCCATGCTTACTTCCAACCTCGCGGTAGACTAGACCTCTGACCTCTCTCTGGCTGGCAGCTGAGCAGTTTATATGTTTATAACGCCCAGGCAGACTCACATGGGGAGCAGCACTGCACAAATCAGCCCCTTGAGTTTCCTTCAGTTACTTTTAAATTTCTGATGGTACACATCTCTACATTTCCACATGCTTCAAAAACAGAAAATAAGGACATAACACCTTTAGCAAATATAACCAATTCTCTTATGCTTAATATAAAAATATTACCAAATTGTCAATAAAATCAAGTCAAAACTTGATAAATCATTTATTACCCTGCATTGCTTGTATTTGGGCTTGAGATTAAAGGTCTTTCTCAGAATTTGAAAGGTTGTTTATCAAGTAAGTATCCTCATTTGCATATAAGACTTTTGATATTTTATTAGCTGATCTTTCACATGCTTAGATGAGTAAGGAATCATAATTATGTTCTGGTAAATGTCACCGCAGTAGCTGCTTTATTTTAGGACACATTACTAATCTGTAGTCTGTCTTTAAAGAGGCCAAGCCAGTCGCTCAGATTAAGCAGACGTGCCCTGTTAGCCTTACAATACACTAAAACACTGCACACAGCACAACACGTAAACACTCATAGGCAGAGCCACGAAAGGTGTGGGTAAATGGCAAGTGGCCCTTTGCTAACAAAAGTCTGCCAACTAAAAGCATGTGACTTCCACAGACACACAAAGGAGACAGAAAATTCCCTCCACTAGTTCTCCACCGGCCAATGATAAAAGCCAAGTAAAAAAAAAAAAAAGACCAGCTATTAGTTTATGGTTAATATCCACCATCAAACAGGTCACTATTTAGTCTAGTTAAGAAGGAACATGATATTCTTTCTACTAGAAATAAATTATTGTAAAAGTCTTCAAAATAATCACTCATCTCAGATTATGATGCCTTTGCCTTCAATATAAGTGAGAAGAGAGGAGGCAGACAGGTGGGACTGGATATGTCAGCTTCTGGATGGAAAAAAAGGAATATAAACTTTTATAAAGAAAGGATTGACTTATATCATCTCATGATCGAGAAATAATAGATCATTTGAACATAGAAATCTTTTTTGTAGCGTATAATTTGGGTTCGTTAGTCAAAAGCAATGTTAAATTGGGCTCATAAATTTTCTTCTTTACAAATGTCCCAGCTTTATCTTCGGTTTTAATTGAGAAGAATCAATTGTAATTATACCTCACCAAAGCCAGTATAGCATGAGAAAGCTTCAGTCTCTCTAACTTACATCCCATTAGGAAGCATTCAGCTTTGTCCTAATGACGGGCTTTGCAATAGAACCGTTCATCCTCTTCACTCAAGGGAATAAGCAGCCAGATAGATCACTTCAATGGCAAAAATAACAAATGAGATAGCAAATCACTTTGCCATAGCAACAACTTTTAACATTCTAAACAGGTCACTTTCCCCTATTTAAATATAAATGCGGTCTAAAGCAGCTGCTACAATGACTGACAAGTCCTCAATCAAAATTTATTACCATGAGGGGTTTCCAACTCCAATGTGTAACAATATTCTCCATTGAACAGAAACAGCTTCATGTAGCATCACGCTATGGTTCAGCTACCACTGCTACCCTAACGCACAGCGGCCCCACACAGGGATTTCAGCCTGTAAATCTTTACTGAAGAAGAAAACCTCACCTTTCCCCAACAGTGGCTCATAGGTTCACTCTGTGGCTAGCAGTCCAACAGTTATCTGACAGGGTCACCAGGGCTCCGTATTTTTAAGCTGTAGATTCTTAAATTGCAATATGTCCACGTAGTCTTAACCATGTCTTTAATAATTCATTCTACACAATCAGGAGAGGAAAGAAATGAAGCTATGCGTTTGCCATGGCATTATAAGATTAGGCTTGAAAAATTAGATTTCATGAGAGCTATTTAATTCTTCTCGAAGTATTTGGTCAAAATTTATTGACAATAGAAGCAGATAATCGACACTTTTTAATTATTAGCCTTATGCTGCTGTTGTTAGGTGGCACCGGGTCAATTTTGACTCATAGTGATCCAGTGTGAGAAAATAAACTGGCTCAGGTTTTCTTGGCTTAAATTTTCATGGAAGTCCATCATCAGATCTTTCTCCCAAGGAGCCGCTGGATGATCAAACTACCCATCTTAAATACCAGAGCCCCTATTATCCGATTATAAAATAGGTTTCTCATAGGAAAATACACTGAGAATGAAAGTTGGAAACTTTTCTGACAAATAACATTCAAGGGGGTACCAAAAAGAAGCATATTTTTTTCAAAGCTATGCTTTTAAATTAATTTTTTTAAACAAACCAACCTTATCACCTTCAAAGCACTTTCCAATACACTTAATGCATAAGTCAAATCTGCAATTCCATTCTTGGAAACACTTTTCAAACTCTTCAGTTTGGATGACTGACAGCACTTCCCGAGTTTTTTCTTCACCTCTACTATGTCATCCAATTGCTGTCATGTCGCTCTTCATTCACAGAAACAGTAAGAAGTCGCATGGAGCGAGGCAGGTGAGTAAGGTACATGAGGAAAGAGGCATGCTGTTTTTTGCCAAAAACTGTGGCAGAAATGGCTGGGTGAGCGAGTGCATTGTTGTGGTGGCAAAAACAGCTCCATCTGCCACAAATTAGGCCTTTTTTCGTTGCACACTGTATTGCAATCTTTTCAAAACCTCTAAATAGAATGTTTGATTAACAGTCTAAACTGGTGGGAAAACTTAAAATGCACTATCCCCCTCACATCAAAAAAACACGCATCATCTTGATCTTTGATCTCACTTGATGAACTTTTTAGGGGTGAGGGGATGATGGCATCTTCCACTGGCTTGATTGTTTTCTTTCGGAGTCATAAGAACAGCACCATGTCTCGTCCCCAGTAATGACCTTGGGAAAAGTCTGGGTCGCTTCAGAGCTGCTCTTTCAAAGCATGCCATGTTTCCACTCAATGATCTTTTTCGTGGTCAGTCAGCACAAATTCACAGGGGCCCTTCTCATTCTCAAATATTCTGTTAAAATTTAGTGAACCAAGCTCCAACATAATCCAGATAACTTCCCCATCTCTTCAATGTCCACCATTGGTCTTCGAGCACAAGTGCACACCTTTTGTCAACATTTTCATCTGTTTGAGAAGTCTATGGACATCAGAACAAGGTTTGTCATCAATCGACAGGTCACCTTTTATGAAAGGAGAAAACCACTTGCACACTGGAGTTTTTCCCACAGCGCTGTCCTTGTAAGCTGTGTTCAACAGCACAACCATTTCTGCATTTTTCCCGAGCAAGAAACAAAATTTCAGAGCCACACCATGTTCTCCTCAATGGGCCATCACAAAAAGCGAGGTTCAAGCAAAACTGCTTTCACACACAAAAAATTCACTGTGACCAGAGAGAGCCTTCCTAGTGAGAAAAATAACACACTATGAAAGCTCTGCCCAGCAGTTTTCCCCTTTTGGGGGGCGGGGAGGGACACCCTTCATATACACATAAAGATTTACCACTTGTTCACTCAATGCTTGCTGTGAAGGGCAATGCAGGTGGACATAACTGACCTTCTCTGACTTCTCCATCTCCACAAGGCAAGAGTCAGCAGACAAGTCCCACAGCCCATCCTTCTTCACCTACTCCCAGGCCAACTGCTTTTCCACACCACTCATCAATGAGGTTCAATAACTCATTGTAATGGCCACCAGACTTACAAAAAGCACAATTGAGGAGGTTTATTGAGGAAGTCAATATGATGCCACAAACTGAGTCAGCAAACCATAAGGATAGCCAGAAGCCACGTAAGTCACTCGCCAGTCCACAGTCTCTCGGCCACAAGGTCATGTGGCTTCGCTTTCATGGGCCAGGAAGGCAGAACACCCTGCAACCCTGTCCCACAGTTCCACAGACTTGGGCACTGCTCCTCTGAGCGTCCATGCCACAGTCTGGTATACCCTGTCCCGATGTCTTCATCACTTCACACAGAGATACTGATCCTGCTCTTCCAAGGTCCTTGAGTTTTTTCTCTCCACATACTGCTCATACTTATAGTCAGGTGGGGGGTGGGAAGTGGGAAATGACAGCAAAAACCAACCAATCTCCCCTCCCCCCGTTAGTGTGCAGATGGCCTGTTTGCAGTCCCACCCAATCATTTAATGGGAGTTAGAGACTCAGTTAAAAGAGCCATATTAAGAAATTTCACTCCACCACATGCGAAGGAACACTGACAAAAGAAATCAAAGACCTAAATAAATGGAAAGATATCTCGGGCACATAAGATGGAAGACTTAATATGTTAAATATTAATTAAAAATCTACATATTCAACATAATCCTAACTAAAATCCCAAAATCTTCTTCACATAAATGAAAAAGCCAGTTCTCAAATTCATATGGAACCAGAAGAAGTTCCAAATATCAAAGTAATATAGAATAAGGGTTGGAGAACTCAAAAACTTAATGCCATCTAATCAATTCTGACTCATAGTGACCCTTTAGAACAAAATAGAAGCACTACTGATATAGTGGTTACGAGTTGGGCAGCCATCACATGGGCAGCAGTTCGAAACCACCAGCAGCTCCAAGGGAGAAAGACTAGGCAGGCCTTCTACTCCCGTCAAGTCTCAAACACTCAGAGGGTCGCTAGGAGGCAGCATTAACTCTATGGCAGTAAGCCTGGTTTTCCTGGAAGACAGAATAGAATTATAAATCTTTATGGGAACAAAAAGCCAAAGCAGCTGGCTAACCTCACAGTTTACAGCCCAAGTGTGTAAACCATTATGCCACCAAGACTCCCAAACTCCTCCTGGGGAGACCCAAACTCCTGACTTATAAAGCAGACTAAAAACCACAGTAATCAAAACAGGCTGGTACTGATGAAAAGATAGGCAGAGAGACCTATGGAATAAAAGTGAAAGTCTTTAAGTAAACTCATACATAAACAAGAGGAACTTCAAAAAGAGCCTTTAGAAAAATTCCATTAGCTTTTAATTCAATTTTCCCCGACTTCCTTTGTTTTTGTTTTTTTGAAGACTCTTACAGTCAACAAATTTCTGACAAGGGTGCCATGATCATGCAATAAAGGAAATTATAATTTCTATAATAAATGGCTCTGAAACTAAATCTCTATGTTTCACACCATATATAAAACTAACTCAAAACGGATGAAGGACTGAAATATAAGAACCAAACCATTAAAACTCTCAGAAGAAAATATAAGGTTAATGCTTTGAGACCCAGTTTCCACAATGGGTTCCTAGATATAAGACTCAACGCAAGGCCAAAAAAGACAAACCAGATAAATTAAAATTCATCAAAATTAAAAATGTCTACCAAAGGACTTTATCAAGAAAGTAGCCCGCACAGAGAATAGGAGAAAGTACCAGGTCACCGTATATCTATGAAGAGTCAAATGTACATAAGATACAAAGAACTGTTACAACTCGGTGACAGCGACAACCCCCAAAAAGCAATGTTTAAAATGGCTTGAATAGACATTCCTCCAAAAAGATCTACAAACTGTCAGTACACGGAAATATATTCAACCATATTTGTCATTACAGACCCACAAATCAAAACCATAAGGAGTTATCATACCCACTAGAATGTCTAACAGGCAGTGGTAAATCAAGGGTAGAATCCTCACCGTCCATCAGAAGATTGAAGTCTGATTCAAAACCAATGCATCTCACGGCAGTCACCATTAATCTCTTAATGGAGCTTGCATGCTGCTATGTCAAACAGGCTTCAGTGGAGGTTTCAGAATACAACAGACTATGAAACAAGTCTTTATCAGTCTATTTTGAAAATCATCCTATGAAAATCTGATAGATGACAGTCCCAATCTCTTTGTGTTCAGGGCAGTCATTAGCACTAGCTAAAAGCAAGATGACTAATATTAGAAAATGGAAAAAACAAGTGCTGGTGAGTATGCAGAGAAATTAGACCCTTCAACCATTACTGATAAGAAATTTAAATGGGGTTAGGATTAGGATTAAACAAAAAATAAATAAAAGAATTTTAAATGGTATAGCAGCTGTGGGAAACAACTAGCCATTCCTCAAACAGTTAAACATACAATTATTCTATGGTCCAGAGACTCCACTCAAATTATAAACCCAAAAGAAATAAAAACAAAAACACAGGAATCAAGTGCCCACCAATTTTCAATGTAGCATTACTCTCAATAGGCAAAAAGTAGTACAAGCCACCTATACACCGAGTTGAATAAATGAACAAATTGTGGTATATCCATACAATGTACTACTACTCAACCAAACAGAGAAATGAAGTTCTGATCATGCTATAACATGGATGAAACTTAAAAACATTCTGAGCAAAATAAGTCAGACATGAAAGGACAAATACTCTATGATGCCACTTATACAATATAGACTAGACATAAACAAAGAGATAAAAGTTTATTACTCCTTATCAAGGGCTAAGAGGAAGGGGAAACTGAGTTATTACTTAAAGTGTATCAAAGTTCCAATTAAACTAAACCAAACGCATGCAGACAGGTCGATTCAAATTCATGGTGACCCTGTAAGAGCTAGCACTGCCTATCAGGTTTCCAAGGCTGTACGTCTTTCTCAAAGCAGACTGCCTCATCTTTCTCCCAGCCAAGAAGGTGATGGTGAGTTCAAAATGCTGACCTTTCAGTTAGCAGGCAGGTGCTATAACTGTGCCAACAGGGCTGTATCCGTTTAGCGGGAGAAAACATATATTTTAATGGTGATGATTTCACATAACTGAATTGTACACTTTAAAATGGCCAAATTACGAGGGAACCAGTGGAGCAGTCTGGGAGGCTGGCCCCAGCACCATAAATTAAGTGGATTCCTGCCCCTCCCCCGAAAAGAACTTGTTCCAAAGGACGACATTGACTCTGCAGCTCCGGGAGATGGACATATCTGATCAGAGCACACGGGAGCAGATGAAGGGGCAGTAGGAGAGAGTGGAGCACAGCCTGGCCCACCAGGCCGTGATGATGATGTTCCTGAGTAGAGCAGCCAGTCCACAGAGAAAACAACATGGCTGGCCCTACTATGAGACATGATGCCCCTCAGTGACTAAAGGCGATACAGGGGACAGCACCGGAGACACAGTGTGGGAATTGCACCTGACCTGATCCCACCACACCGAGGCGAAGCACTGGGGGAGTGCAGCGGAACAGCAAGGGAAAGGAGTGGCAAGGTCCCCAGGGAATGCTGAAAGTAGACTTTGGGGCCAGGGCGTGGTGCCCCAACAGACTGGACTGGAAAACGCTCCTAAGGGCCTGCAAACGATCCCTGAAATAACTACAAGCTTTTCTCTTGTGAACTGTTTTGTTCTGTTCTTTGTCAGTGGTTTGTTTTTGTTGTTTTGTTGTCTGGTTGTATACTGTTGCTTTGTTTTCCTGTCTTGTTATCGTGCATGTTAGTGACTCCACAGGTCTGTCTCAATAGGACAGGCTGGATGAACTATCTGGAGGAAAAACAACGGGACCGACAGTTCTGGGGGGACTTGGGGTGGGGGGGTAGGGGGGGTACGGAAGTGGTGTTAACAAACCCAGGGACAAGGGAAAAACATGGGACCCCAAATGGTAGAGAAGGGGGAGTGGCAGGCCTGGTGGGAAATGATTAAGGGTAAGGTTGCTTAGAGAAGAGGTATACTCTAGCCCAGGTGGCGATGAAGCATGGTAGTAGGGCAGGAGGAAAGTCAAGGGAGATGGAGGAAAGAGCTAGGAGTCAAAGGGCATCCATGGAGGTCTAGACAAAGACATGTACATGCAAATATATATAGGAGGATGGGGAAATAGATCTATGTGTCTATATTTATAGGTCAAGTATTAAGGTGGCGGAAGGACCTTGGGCCTCTACTCAAACACTCTCTCAATGCAAGAATACCTTCTTTTATTAAATTGGAACTCTATGATGCTCACTCTCCCGACACAACGGCTGGAGCCAAAGTGGGTGAACAAATAAATGTGGTGAAGAAAGCTGATGGTGCCCGGCTATCAAAAGAGATAGTGACTGGGGTCTTAAAGGCTTGAAGATAAACAAGCGGCCATCTAGCTCAGAAGCAACAAAGTCCACATGGAAGAACACACCAGCCTGTGTGATCGAGTGGTCCCAAAGGGATCAGTTACCAGGCATCAAAGAACAAAAAATCATATCATTGACTGCACACCTCCATGATAGGATCGCTGAAGACAAATGGGTGCATAAGCAAATGTGGTGAAGAAAGCTGATGGTGCCCGGCTATCAAAAGAGATAGTGTCTGGGGTCTTAAAGGCTTTAAGGTGAACAAGCGGCCATCTAGCTCAGAAGCAAAAAAGCCCACATGGAAGAAGCACATCGGCCAGTGCGATCACGAGGTGCCAAGGGACCAGGTATAAGGCATCATGCAAAAAAAAAAAAAAAAACACAACGATATAAGTGTGTGTATGTATGTGTATATACGTGTATATGTATATGTATATATATACCATATTAAATGAAGGGGGAAGTGCAGAGTGGAGACCCAAGGCCCAAGTGTCGGCCAATGGAGATCCCGTCATAGAGGCATTTAAGAGAGGAGATGGGTTAATTAGGGTGCGAGGTAGTACCGATGAAGAACACAGCTTTCCCCCAGATCCTGGATGCTTCCTCCCCACAACTACCATGATCTGAATTCTACCTTGCAGGCCTGGATAGGACAGAGGCTGTACACTGGTACATATGAGGGCTGGAGGTACAGGGAATCCAGGGTGGATGATACCTTCAGGACCAAGGGTGTGAGGGACGATGCTGGGAGAGTAGAGGGTGAGTGGGTTGGAAAGGGGGAACTGATTACAAGGATCCACATGTGACCTATTCCCTAGGAGAGGGACAGCAGAGAAGGGGGGAAGGGAGACTCCGGATAGGGCAAGATATGACAAAATAACGATGTATAAATTACCAAGGACACATGAGGGAGGGGGGAGCGGGGAGGGAGGGAAAAAAAAGAGGACCTGATGCAAAGGGCTTAAGTGGAGAGTAAATGCTTTGAGAATGATTGGGGCAGGGAATGTATGGATGTGCTTTATACAATTGATGTATGTATATGTATGGATGGTGATAAGAGTTGTATGAGTCCCTAATAAAATGTAAAAAAAGAAAAGAGGAGAAAAAAATGATTAGGGCAAAGATTGTACAGATGTGCTTTATACAATTGATGTATGTATATGTATGAACTGTGATAAGAATTGTATGAGCCCCTAATAAATTGTTAAAATTTTAAAAAATGGCCAAAATAGCAAGGGTTTTGTTACATATATATTTTTACCAATTCAAAAATATTACTGGATGCCATCAATTACATTTAAAAGAATACTTCTTCACACAAGGTATGAAACATTTATCTTAAACTTAGTTCAGATAGTTACCTCAGATTTAAATAGAACACATTTATAATTTATGCCACACAATCCAAGGTCATCTTGATATCAACAAAATATATTAAACACTAACTTGAGTCAAAGATTATTACCACTGTCTTTAAACAGTCTATTATTCAGTAAATTAACTATATATTTAAATTTTTATTTAAGTATCTTACTATATAAATAACTGTCATTGTTTGTGATTATTCCCTTTGGTATTTGACCTCTCCAAAAGGGGTTACAAATCTTGTCTTGAAGAAAAAATGTTAAGGTGTGTTTTTTAAATGTTGCTAGTTAGCATTTTGAGTATGACAAATTCCCAAAGTACTTCTTTCTTTACCTACCATCAAGACAGAAAAATAGAGAATTGTATAACACTGAGCTCATTCTACTACATAGCGACATTTGAAAGACATCAAAAATAGAAATATAAATTTACACAAGTATAAGTTATTTCACCTTAAGTACCATGATATGTTCTGAATCATTTTGGCTGGGCCAAGAGTCTCAATGGTTTGGCAGTTAAGACTTAGTAGTTACATTATTTGACCTAACACAGCATAATTGCCTCCATCATGTGAACTGCTAAGTGCAGCCAATCAGTCGTAAGAAGATTGATAATGAGATGCACCACTCTTAGGTCATAACCTTGATCCAGTCATTTGAAAAGGTGTTTCTTCAAGGGTATGGCCTGCTTCCAATAAGTGGATGCTATGAAAAAATTTGCTTGTTTTTTTGATGGATCTAGATTCTTCATCTGCTCTTTTGGCAAGACAACTGCTAGCCAAATCTGGGATTATCAGCAGTCTGCCATCTGTCCCGGTGACCTTGGATTGATTCGCCTTTATAACTACAAGTCTGTCATCTTCCTGTCAATTTTGGGTTCAACAGCCAGCACTCTCCATGATGAGTCAGTAGAAGCCTTCAACCCACCATCTGACCCACTCACTCGAAACTTGTACAGACTTAAAAATTGCCTGCTTCCATAATTCTGTGAGCCACTTTTGTGATATAAATTTCCATATATACAAAGAGAGAGACAGAGATTGAGATTTTCATTGGTTTTGCATCTCTAGAGAGCCCAGCCTTTAAAAAAAACTTTGGAAAAGATTAAATTAAATGGAAATCATGCAAACTGTCAAAGAAAAATATTAACCGCACACATCTTACTATGAATATTCAGTTGTTTTATTTTGTATTCTGTTTTTCTGTCTGGTTTCTAATATGTATTGAAATGGCTACACAGAACTCAAACAAAATCCATGATTAAAGGGTTTATTAAGGAAGTTAACAGGTTGTAATATCAGTGTGAAATGTTCAGGATTGAGTTGTTTTGTCAGAACCTGTTTCAAAGTTCTTAGAGGTCTGCTAAATGACCAAAAGGCCATACCACTCTGTTAATCCTCAAACTGAATTATTCATTGTTGTAAATCTTAAGGTCTCTAGGTGTGTAAAATTTGATCATATACTTTGATTTACTTGAAATTATTTTTTCTCAAATTGGAAAAAACTATATGTGAGTCAAAATGATTTTAATCATATTCATCCATGCCACCATCTGCAAAATTTAAAATAATAAATGCTAAAAGTAGGCTTAGATATTTTAATTTCTATTTCAGTAAGCATATTTATTCATTCCTAATTATTTTATGACTGATCTATCTTTCCTTCTGAGTCAGAATTGACTCAATGGCATGAGTTTGGGTTTTTTTAGGTTATTTTTTAGGCTCGACTCAGGACTATAAGGGGTTTATAAAGGAAACAAATTTAATCATTTCTTTGTAACAAGACATTAATAATTATAAAATGTACATTGTTAGAATGAATAAACTAATCAGGTTTATTCATTGTTATAAAATATAAAAGTGTCTCCTTAATTAAGAAATACTCCTAAAGACTTTATAAAACTAAGTCTTCTCAGTAAACAAGGTTAATCTGTTAGCGTTAAAAGTAAAAATGCAACTGAGAAGCTAGGGAATAATCTAATGTTTTATAAATTAATATAATTAAGTCCTTTGTTTCATATATTTTGAAGCTTTGCTAACACATGCCTAAGTAGTTTATTTACAATTAAAGTATGGTTTTAAATATATTGGTATTATTAAAGTCTAGCCCTTAAAACATGATAAGTCAGTCCCATCTTTAAACTGGGAAGAATTCCACGAGATTAGCTGAGGAAAGAATGCTTGCAGCTGCAGCTCCTCCCCCGCCTCTCACAACTCCGGACAGCATGAAGCGTTTAGAAAGCCAGGTCAGCAAGCTAGAAGTGGGAAGTGACTCCACAGGCAAACTAAGCTCTAGGAGTTTACTTTAGAAAGAGTCCGGAACAAAAATTTACCCTTCAAAGAAATACTAACTGGGGTTCCAGAAAGAAATTGAGCATGGAACTATGAAATAAAATGACAATTTTTAATGTGAGAGATTATTAAGGGCATGTGTTTAAGAGACAACTTTGTAAGTAGGTCAAAATAAGGTCTTTTATACACAGGCTTTAGGAACATGAGATATGAAGTCAAACTGCCTTCAGAAACTGATTCCTCATATCAACTGTATAATCTAGAGTAAATTACACATAGGTCTTGAATGATAAATTAATTCTGATACTCAATCAGTGTAGAATTTGTAAGTTGGACCAGTTACATCGGGTGTGTACCTAACTTGAGGAAAAGGTTTGTCTTTTTATAGTCTCTAGCAGTGTGTCCCTTTAATACAGTTCCTCATGTTGTGGCGACCTCCACCCCCAATCATGAAATTATTTTCATTGCTAGTTCATAAATAATTTTGCTACTATTATGAATTGGGCAACCCCTTTGAAAGGGTCATTTGACACCACCACCCCGCAGGGGTCGAGAGCCACAGGTTGAGAACTGTTGGTCTATAGTGTACTTTTCTATGCATAAAAGAATTAAATAAACACTTCCAGGCTGTTTGTTATTACTAACCATTGTACATATCTCTAATATTCAAAATAATAGATTAGTTCCCAACTAAGGGCTTTTATATAAGTCAGTTGTTTGTTACTAGATAGGCTGTATTTAGCTTACCTGTCTCTCAATTTGCTCACTTCTAAAGGAGTCCTGGTGGTGTAGTGGCTAGATACTTGGCTGCAATATACAAAGTGTTAGCAGTTCAAAACCACTAACTGCTCTATGGGAAACAGGGGCTTTCTACTCCCATAAAGAGTCTCAAAAACTCAAATAGGTAGTTCCACCCTGTCCTATAGGGTCACTATGAATCAGCATCAACTTCATGGCAGTGAGTTTGGTTTTTCGGGAACACCTGCTAGGTTTGTAGTAAATATTAATGTATTAAGACATGCAAAAAGGTTGATTGTCGAGAGCTAGCTAGGCTTGACACAGTGCACTACAGTTAATGGTTTGTTTTAAAATCAGTAGCTATAGTCTACAGACTTTTTAAAAAAACATTAGAGTGTGTTAGTCTGGGTAAACTAGGAAAACAAGTCCATAGAAAACTCATATGTATAAGAGAGAGTTTTATATAAAGGGTAAGTGTACATTAAGAAAGCATCCCTATAAGTCTAACATTAGCCCATCTGTCCAACACCAATCTACAAAGCCCTCCTCCATCTCACAAAACAGACACGGTGATGTTGACTGCAGGAGGAAAGCCAAATCAGTGAATGTGTAAGCATCTCAGCGCTGGCAGGGGTCTTCACACGGCTGCTCCAGCACCCAGGGCTGCATCGGGGGGAGGTCCATGCGGCTTCTCCTCAGAGATGGCTTGCAGGAAGTGAGCTTTGCCAGTGAAGCAGGGAAGTGGCTAAGGCAGCGACCATCAGAGAGCTGAGAACTAGAAAGGCGAGGCTCACCGAGCCACTTAGCACTCTGCCCTTCAATTAATCCCACATGTGTTTATCGGCCAAGTTGGCACAATAAACTCTAACTATCTCATAGAAACACTGTTCTAGCTACTTTCTGAGGAACAACTGGTTATTCCAGTAAAATGTTCAAATCTGAATGAACAAAAACCACATCAACCCACTAAGATCATCTGTGTGAGAGATCTAAGACACCAAAAGGCTACTTTTAACACTCTCAACACTAACTTTTCAAACATGGTTGATGAACTACCTATAAACTTGAGTATAAACCGACCCGTATATCAGCCGAAGCACCTACTTTTACTACAAGAACTGCATTAAAAATGTGCTGAAAAACTCGGCTTATACATGAGTATATACGGTAATATTACTTCTAGGAACTGAAGAGATGGATAAATTTGGGTAAATAATTGTTCATCACATTATCACTTATAATATTGAAAAATTGGAAGCAATGTAAATGGCTACTAATAGTGGGCTGTCAATGCAAATGAGGAGCACCACTAGACCATCATCACCATCATAACGATGAACAATTTTTGAATGTTTACATCCTTCTCACTAACAATTTTCAAATTTTACTAAATTCACAAATGCTTTGTGTGCTTTTGTTCATTCATTCATTTCAAAGATGAAGTAATAACCATATCTTGCCCTAAACCAAGTGGCCAGAGAATAACTGAACCAAGATTTTGACAGAAGTGATTCCAGAACCAATGCTGGTAAGCACTATGCTCTTGACTAACACTGTAAAGAATTGGGTTACTATGAGTTGGAGGGACTGGATGATACTGAGTGATTTTTTTAAATTATCTTGATTGGATTAGGTTACATTGTTAGCATTTGGGGAAATGAGATTGCGAGACTGAATCCACTTGATTCTAGCAATAGGTTTTTTATGTTTTATTTTAAATCTTTATTTGTAATATCTATCTCAAATGTCTATATATTATAAATACCTAGCACGTATTATAAATACCTAGAACAGCAAAATCAATCATTCAACGTCAAATGATACTCGTGTTTTTCTTGGACTTTGATTTAACAAATCAAGGTTATAAAAATCAAGCTTGGCTGCATATCAAAAATCATTTGAAGATTTTAAAACATAATAATGCCCAATTTCCAAGCCAAGAGTTCTAATTTCAGAGCCATCTCCATTTGAGTCCAATTAAACTAGATTCTCTAAGAATGGAGCTTAGGCACCGGTTGTTTCGGTTTTGTTTTAATTCCCCAAGTAATTCTAAGTGGAACAAGGTTGAGAACCACATCTCTATAGAGGATTTGGGGAGGGGGAAATTTACATGAACTGTCAGTAGTTTCAGCCAGAAACCAAGAATTCTATTAGCAAACGGATTAGATAAGGGGAAAGATTGATTTTTAAGAAAGAAAAAAAGGATCTGGACCTAAGGTTAGGGTCAACCAATGACATTATAGTGTGATCTACAGGTTTATGATTTCGAGGGTCAATGGGCAGAATTACACCCCTCAAGCGAGAGAGTTCAAATGTTCATTTTTTAGGATACTGACTGGAAAATATATTTTAGAACACTGATTGAAAACATTTAGACAGTGAACAGAAGAGAGGATGCTAGAAGAACCAAGTATGTTTCAATGATTGAAGAACTAGTTAATCACTCAGCCAGAAACCCATTATGGTTTTGCCTAGACTTCAAAAACTGCTGCCAAATACTTCCATAATGCTCTGGACATGATGCAAAATATACATCTGAATTAATCCCACAACAAAAGAAATACACTGAAAGAGTTATATAGCGCATATGCCTGATGAGAAAGACTCAAAAATTTAAAACTCTTTGCAAACGCTAAATGACTACAATTTAATAGATAAACTAAGAACACAATCTTATATGATACACCTTTAATATTATATTCCCAAGAGCCCTAATGCTTTTTAAAAAAAAGTTTAAGGATCAAGAGACAGGTAAATTCTCAGTAATAAGCTCTAACAAAAAACCAATATCGTTTTCTATAATCTCCTTTTGCAAAGAGACTCCTTGTTCAAAGAACTTATTTGTATACTAGAGTTCTAGTCCTAAGTCCCTAAAGAATGGAATGCATTCTACTGCTTTTCAAAATGATCTAAAGTTCAGTGAGAAACTAGTTTCGTTGCTAACTAATTCCAGCTTACGGCAGACCCCCTACGTGCAGAGCAGAACCACTCCATAACGTTTTCAAGGCCATGACTTTTGGAAGCAGTTTGTGAGGTGTGACTCCCAAGGCACGGTAGAGCAGTAACAAGAAGGTGATGATTACAAACATTAGGGTACATGAGTCTAACCCAATAAGAAACAACGTTAGTATGGGTACAGTATGCATTTCAGAAAGTAATACCTTGCAAGGGTGCATTCAATGAAATTTAAAACCCTAATGTTGAGACACAACTCCTTAGAACCTTGACAGCCCTGGTGGAATGGTGGCAATGGGCTGCGATTCAAATGGGGGCATTTAGAAACCACCAGCAGCCCCAAAGGAGAAAGACGGGGCTTTCTACCTGGGTGAACAGTTAGCCTCAGAAACCCACAGGAGGTCGCCATGAGTCAGCACTGACTACTGATGGCAGTTGAGTTTGGTTTTTGGTTGTAAACACTGTTCATAATTCCTGTGACTGTCACCGGAGTTTAAACAAAGTTAAAAAAAAAAAAAAGGAATGGTACAGCACAGAAAAAGGAGAGAAAGACGTGCATGATTAAATGGCATTAAAGAGCCTGCCAGTCAGGGTTTAATCAAGAAACCAGAATGCATTCAAGATATTTCGAACAGATGCAAACACTAGCACAAGGAACTTCTCAGCAGAGCTTGGAACCCTGGAGAGAGAAATCTCAGTATCTGAATTCCCAACAACCTTTACCAAAGATGGAGCCCAAAACAAGCAAAATATCCTGACTTCTCCATTCCACCTGTCTTCCAGTCTTCTGTTAGTATATCCCAAATAGACCCAATCCAAGTAGAAGCCTTTAGCATCAGTGCCTGAAATGAAAACCAAAACTCACTGCCACTGAACTGATTCGGACTCAGAAGAACCCTCTGAAAGGATTTGGGAGGCTACGTAACTCTCTAAGAGCAGCTGCTAATGAATCTGAACCGCCAACCTTGCCAATAGCAGTCCTAGCAGTCCAAGGTTTGCCCAACAGCACTCTAAGGGCTCTTTGAGAAGAAATGAGGTGAAAAGTGAGATATGGATGTAAAAGCATATGATGATCTGAAAAAGAAAATCTCTTCTGATATTAGTTGATAGTATAAAGACCTTAGATTTCACATTCTTTAATTTCATATCCTTTCAGACTGTCTTTTTTTTAAGGAGATGGCCCTATATTTCTCATTTTATTGTTCCTTTACAGAATCTACCATATCTAAAAATATCAGTGTTGTATCTAAGTAGTTCAAATACTATAGGAGTCTTAGAGTCTTCTATTCTAGTAGTTAGATTTTAATAAACAAATCCCCTGATGAGCTTAAAAAAACAAACCCAGGAAAACATTTTTCAAAAAGCTCCATTCCAGACCAATTAAGTAAGAATTTCCAAAAGTATGGTCCAAGTTTGGTAATCTTCTAAAGCTCTCTAAAGTGACTCTAACACGCAGCCAGGGTAGAGACCAAAATAATGGTCTCTCCAAAATAATGGTTAAGTTAAAATATGCTCAATGACACCCTTAATGTTATAGCCAGAAGAGGGCAGCAAGGAGCTACTGTGGAAAACCATGCATGAAAAGCAAGCTACAAGTTGGAAAGGTGCCCTGGTACCTGTGCATTGGGCTGCAAACATCGAGGCACGCAGTTTGAACCCACCAACTATTTCATGGGAAAATGATGAGGATTTCTACTCCCATAAAGAGTTAAAGTCTCGGGAGACTAAAGGGGCTAGTTCTACCCTACCCCGTATGGTGACTAGGAATTGGAATGAACTCAATTGCAGCAAGTGAGCAGGTAATTAGGTAGGTAGGTAGGTAGGTAGGTAGGTAGGTAGGTAGGTAGGTAGGTAGGTAGGTAGGTAGGTAGGTCAGTTCCCTGGTGGGGTAGTGGTCTACACATGGATCTGTTAACCACAAATCAGTAGTTCAAACTCACAAGCCACACCAAGGGAGAACTTCTGATGAGGCTATTTACTCCAGGAAAATCTAAAGTCTTGGAAACTCAAAAGGGACAGTTCTACTCTGCCCTATAGCATTGGCTACAAGTCAGAATCAACAGGATGTCGATGAATTTTGTTTGTGCTATTACGTAAGGAGCAGGGTGCTTGGTAATCCAGTGCTTAAAGCACTTGGCCGGTGACCCAAAGGTGGTTCAAGCCTACCAGACACCCTGTGGAGGAAAGATGCAGCAGTCAGTTTCCATACAAATTCACAGCCTTGGAAAACGTGTAGGGCAAGTTCTAAACTATGCTACAGAAACCACTTGGAAACCACTTGGTGGCGACTGGTTTGGGATTGGGTTTGAACTACGGAGTATGCTATGGGAAAGACCCTACAGAGATTCAAGTGTTCTGGGAGAAATGCCATGCCTCAAGCAAGAGGGACGAATGAATGGCAAGCCAACAGAGAGAGAAAAGCCAGAAAGCAGATTGAGTTGAAGGAACAAGAGAGAGCCCAGAAATGTCAGAGGCATGCCTGGCACAAAAGGACCCCTCACTGGATAAAGAGGCTAAGATTAGTCATTAGCAAGCAGAAGGTAATTCTTCAAGAGAAGCAGAGATCAGAACAATTTCCTGAAGCGTTCATCTTCAAAAATAACAATCCCAGCTGAGTTAGAAAAACAGTGTGACTCTGGAGGTAGTTTTAGAATTCACAAGTAGGGTAACTTTAGCATAAAACAGTAGCTAAAAGAAATCTCAAAAAGAATAATAATAATTTAAAAAAAGAAATCTCAGATAGCATAATGAAGAGGCATGGTGAGATGACAGAGTGAGGGACCAAAAAAGAGAATAGTGTCATTTAAAAATAAAAACTATGGCATGTTTTACCGAGGACTGTGCATATACCCTCGCTGTTCTGGACGGCACTTAAGACAAAGTGAATGCTCTACTTCAAGCACTGGTCAACTATTTATACCCTATATGTTTTACTAAAAAGGAAAGTTCATAGAATCTGTTGCACAGAGTAGTGTTTTTTCCCCCAATGATCCTTAAGGAAGTTGAACTTTCAAGGCTGGAGCAGCATGAATGCTTGCATATTATATAACTCTTAGAACCATTTATCTTTCTGTTCTTATTTTCCATTCACTGTGATCTCAAATCTACCATCAGGCTTGGTGAAGTAGACGGCTGTCAGGGGAGAAACCCTTAGTGAAATAAATTGGCCTATCAGATGCACCGATGGACTCCCACATTCTGGCAACCCTGAGAATGATGCAGAACTGGGCAGTGCTTTATTATGCTGTATATAAAGTCACTATGATCTGAAGTTGACTTGACCACAGTTCTCTATCTACTCTCAATGACGTTTTAGCTTTAGGATCTTGAGCACATTTTTGTGTTTTTGACAGAAAAATGAACTGTGAAAAAAGTATTAAGATTTTTCTCAAGATTTTTTTAACTCCAACTAAAATTTAGCCACTACCCTTTAGTTTATTCAAGAATAAATAAAATAGCACCACCTTTCTCTATGGGTTGAAGAACAGTAAAGAACCATAATCTTGGAAAAAGAAAAAATGAAGTCAGTTATGAGATGCTTTCACTTATAAATGCAGACGTCTAGCTGATGTCTAGTGAGTCCATAGCGTCTCCAATCACCTGTGTGTAACTTTCATATTTTATTATTGAATAAACTCCATCTGTATTACCTTAAAAGTACTCACAATACTATGCTGCAGCTTTTTCTAATGTGCCCTGTTTGTTTACTACTTTTATAATTCCACAATAGAATTTCACATGCTGTATTATGCTTCAATTTCTTGAGGGCAAAGACCATGCTTAATCCATTTTTCTGTTTTTCAACACTGAGAACAGTCTGACTAGTAGAAATACATATGGTCCCAATAAGATCTTTATCCATCTCATCTTACATATCTTACAGGGCATAAAACTTATGTACAAACTGTTTAAAGCACCATTATTCATAGCACCAAAAGAGGGGAAATCCAAATGCCTTTCAAGAATTAATGGATAAACAAAATTGTGTCATAGACAGATAATGAAATACTCAGACATATAAAGAAATACTCAGACACAAATTAGGAACAACATTCTGTTATGTACTACACATTGGATGACCCTCAAAAACATGATGCTAACTGAATGAGGACAGACATGAAAGGTCACACACTGCAGGATTCCTTTGGCATGATGCAAGCAGCGCTAGGGTTGTAACTGACAACTCCTACTTCCCTTTGAAGCAGGCTATATAAATTTTCCCTTACTATGTACTGACCACCCGACACACACTGCCAACAATCTCATCACAATCACCTTCACATGCTTCACGTGCTGCTCTTAGAGTCAGGGAAACCAGGTTCCCGCCTTTTCTCTCACTAAAGCACATATTCCCAAACTTATTTGACCTACCAGCCCCTTTAAGAAAAAATTACTATTCAGTGCCCCATAGCAATTGAAAACTTTTGTACAGGATTAAAGGTAGGCCTTTACTGAGAGAGAAAGGGGCGCTTTCTACTCCCATGAAGAGTTAAAAGTCTCGGAAACTCACAGGGGCAGTTTTAACCTGTCCTACAAGGTCACTATGGACTTCATAGCAATGTTGGTTTGGTCTGGTCTGGTCTGGTTCGGTCCAATATTCCCCAGCAGGCAGTATCGCCCACTTTGGGAAATACATTAAGCTGTGGCAAAATAAAAGCTGCATTCACCTGTTCTAACTTACCTACACATTTTTTAAATGACACAGACAGGAACTGATCTTGTTCATACCTCGGGAATGCTTGCCTATCTGAAATAGACAGACCCAAAGAGAGAGACAGTGGCTTAAAGGTTACCAGGGGCCAGGAGGAGGGAGGGAGAAAGAGTGGCTTTGTAGGGTGATGAACAAGCTGTGAAACTCGAGAGAGCTGGTGGCTGCATGTTTAATGGCATATCCTAAATACTGTTAAATTATACACATTAAAATGGTTGTATGTGAAGGTCACCTCAATAAAAAAATAAAGATTAGCTGTACAGTGGAGTCCTGGGGCATGTGTTACAAGCTGGGCTGCCAACTCTCAGGTCAGCAGTTCAAAACCAGCAGCCACTCCACTAGATAACAATAAGGCTTCGCCACTCGCATAAAGAATTACATCTTCGAAAACTGCACACAGGGACAGTTCTACTCTGTCCTATAGGGTCGCTATGAATTCAGATCAAGCGCATAGCAGTGAGTTTGTCTGTCTTTTTTAATATGAACAATTTAAATTTAGACTTATAACATGAATACCTATGTAACCCACCACCAGACTGGGTAACAGAACTCTACCGAAAGTAACAGTACACCAAAAGTACTTCAAGTGTTCTTCCTTGACATTCCCTTCTGCACAGAGATAAAAACTATCCTGATTTTCAGTATGCATTTCCCAGCATGTTTGATAGTTACAGTAGCTGCATTACTCACAATGTGGATAGGGCAAGTAGGATTGCCTGCTCCAGGGAAGTACTATGTGTTCTTTCTGGCTTTTCACAAAAGAAAATTCAGAACCATTTCCAAGAAGAATCCGTCTCTCCAAATGCAAGATCCCAACAACAGAGAAGCATCCCGAGAGCACCAGTGTGTACGATATTATTTTACTTGGTGGGAAAATCATCTAGGCAGACCTTACAAAGACGCCAGTTTGCAACTGAAACTACAGATTTCCCTAAATGCATCAAAAGTCAAGGCAGGGTGGTAAAACAGAAAGATCAGAGGAGGAAGGTGACTGGGAGCAAAAGTAACATGCGAAGAGAAATGTGAAGGAAAAAATGTACCTTCTACCACCACTTCCCTCAAGGCACGTCCACAGGTGTCGGGTATTTTCACAAAAGTATTACTGCTATTCTTCTATCGTCATGGGGGCCAACTGGTAACGTGCTTTCAAACTATCTGCCAGTTAACAATATCTAGGCCATGCTATGCTTTGAAGAGATTGTGAACTTGACTGATTCCTTACACGCACTAAATTAGATACAGAATTATTTCAGAAAAAATTCTAGCTTTACCTGAAGTTTCTCTACTGGCTCATTTCCCTCTGAACATAGGACAACCTTGGGTTCAAAAGGAAGTCTGACAGTCCTGATTTTCCAAAAGCCATAGTTGTTCTTGAACAAGAGATTCACGCCTAGTCAGAAACTCAAAACAACTCATGTACTTTTCTAGCCCAATTCTAAAGTCAAACCAAACCTCAATCTCTCTGCTCTCAGGTCCATTCCAATCCATAGCAACCCTGTACAGCCTCCGGGCTGTCAATCTACAGAACAGGCAGCCCCATCTCTCTACTAAGAAGTGGCTGCTGTGTTTGAATCACCATTCTGTGGTTAGCAGTCCAATGCTTACATGACAATGCCATCAGGGTTCCCTATCCTTATTAAAAAATAAGAGTCAAATAACACGTTATTTGTGTGTGTCACATACACACACAACAGATATATAGCTGAAACAATACTGGGCACAGTAATGTTGTTTTTCAAATAAATATCTTTTTATTGTTTAAAAATCCCAGTTCGAGAGCTTTCACCAGATATTTATAGCAAATACCTGAATTTAGTTGGTCACCAAAACAGGAAGAAGGCAGAGGCAGGAAATCTGTGACTGAGTCAGTCCCAAGCAGCTGTCTTCTGAGACACTGAAAGCAAGTGTGCCAGAGTGTGCTGGCAAACACGAGATAGGCAAATGATTCTCGGCTAATACTTAAGGCTACTTAAATGGAAAATAACAAATCCGAATAATCTACCTCTAATAAATTGTGGGTGGAACAAACTTGAAAGTATAAAAACTACTAAAATGCTATTCCCCTGTCTTAAAATACATCCTTCCGACTAGTAACTTACAGCTCCCTAGCTGAGGTTCACCAAACTACCACCTTCTAGAAGAGAGGGCTATCGCAGACAATACAGAGGGGTGATTCCGGAAGTGTCTTCCAGGCGCACACTGGCCAGTCTGCCCCTCGTGAAACATCATGATACAGTGGACCGCATGCTGGGCTGCTAAGCAATGGGCCAGCAGCATGTCACCCCAGCAGCCACTGCCCCGGAGAAAGAGAAAGCTGATGTCAGTCCCACAAGCCCGCTACAAAGTCACTATTGTCAGTGATTTTTCTACGCTTAACTCCCTATTTTGAAGAATGTGAAGCCTAAAAGGAATATATACCTTTACATCCTTCATTGACAGATCAAACCGTCTCAATGTGTACAATTTCACCCATCAATAGGCAGAAATTAGCTCTTTTGGGGGGGGTAAGCTATGGAAAAATCAAATTATTATTTAAAAAGTAAGAAACCCAGATCAATTAAATGATAACATTTTATCACATTTGTTTTGTCTCTTCACACACACACACACACACACACACACACACACACACACACGAGGATTGCTACCAGGTCTTAAAACACAAATGAATACTTAGTAGGTGATTTATTGAAATTATAATACATGGTAAGATAGATTTGTGTTCTCTGTATCTGTAATACAAATACAGATTTGTATCAATGGGCACTCTGTACACACACATATACATTTTTATTATTTGTTAAAACCATCTGAAAATTAATTCAAACACCATGACATTTCAAATCTAAATATGCCAATATGTATCCCTTTCCAGGAGTCTTGGGTGGTGTATGGTTATGTTGGGCTGCTAACTACAAGGTCAGCAGTTCAAAACCACCCACTCCTGAGGAGAAAAACAGTACTTTTTACTCCAGCAGAGTTATGTCTCAGAAACACAGGAGGTGCACCTTTTCCTACAGGGTCACTGTAAGTTACAATCTACCCCACTGCAGTAAGTTTGGTTAGGCTTTTTGGTTCTGGATCATTCCAGCGCCCCCCAGGGAGTAATACTACCCACCTTGGGAAACAATGCTCTATCGCTGTGGTTCTCAACCTGTAGGTCATGACCCCTTTGGGAGCTGAATGACCCTTTCACAGGGGTTGCCTAAGACCATCAGAAAACACATATTTCCGATGGGCTTAGGAACCGAGACACCGCTCCTCTATCCATCTCCAGGTAGGTCGACCCACATGCAGAGAAACCCACATAGCTACCTCCCCCAAAAGAGCCATGCTATACCATGCTTCAAGGCAAAATTTCATTAATTTGTCATTAGAAATAAATGTTTTACAATATATAATTACATACTGTTTTTGTGATTCACCACTGTGTTTTATGTTCAATTTGTAACAAGGAAAATATATCCTGCATATCACATATTTACATTATGACACTTAACAGTAGCAAAATTACAGCTATGAAGTAGCAACGAAAATAGTTTTATAGTTGGGGATCACCCACAACATGAGGAACTGTATGAAAGGCCGTGGTATTAGGAAGGTTGAGAACCACTGCTCTAGTGTTACCTCGATCAAATATTTCTAGGGCGCTTATTCTATTTATGAAATTTTCTATTTCCATTAGACTTTCCACATTGTGAGTTGATTTTTTTTTTAAAGCAACTGATCACTTTCCAACTACGACACTGAAAGCCTAGTATTCTTAAGTGCCAAAGGATAGTTAAGTGGATTCTAGACCTTCTAAAGAGTACCTCAACATCACACTACTTTTCAAGCGAAATTCTACTTACAATTTTCTGATTCAAGAGAAAGAGAAAGTGAGAAAACCACTAGCTTTGGGACAGCGCTGTACAGGAGATTTTCTACACTGATGAAATGTTCTGTGTATATACTGTCTACTACGGGCCACAAGTCATGAACGGTTACTGAGTCCCTGATGTGCAATTAGCAGAGCCTGGAATGGGATTTACATGGCAGTCTTAAAGGATTTTATCATTTTGAGGGATAGCCTGCCATATAAATTCAAATACATTAAACACAAATTCAGTCGTTGAAAATAATTGTGTGGTAAGAGAAACAGTGACTATCAATTGAGAACTTCCTATATGCCAAGTGTAATATTAGATGCTTTACATATATTCTCAGTTGAGTCTCCACTGTGACCCTCTAATCAATAATTTTGAGAAATACTTCATAATGAAATTTTCCATTTACTTACAGCAAAGCTCTCTTGAATAAAATACACTCATAAAACTATGGCCACTTAAATGGTGAATTAAATCTGCTTTTTAATGTGCTAAAGATTTTAATACTTAAGTAAAAGCATTAGTTGGAGGGAACCAATAGCTAATAAAACCCCCTAATTGCAAGACTCTCAAGAAATGGAGCAACACTTTTACTTTTCAGAGTGAAAATACATGGCACGGGGGAAACCTTATTTGATTTCTGGTGCCGTAACAACGTAACCGCACAAGAATATGGACTACAGTGTGTCTGGAGCAAATTAAGTTTTTCATGTTTAAAACAAACCATAATTTAGGTCACAGGCAATTATAGAGAACTGGCTACATAAAAACCTTTTGGAAATTTCATAACTATCCAGGAATACAAACTCAGCTTTAAACAACAAATGCATAGTATTGCAAAAAGCTGATATTTTTTTACACTGCAGCTTCTAACACTGTAAGACATATACAGAAAATGGTCCTCTTCTTAATAAAGTAAATACCACATATACACGTGTATAAGCTGAGTTTTTCAGCACTTTTATGCAGTTTTTGTGGTAAATCAGGTACCTCAGCTGATATTCAGGTCGGCTTATACTCGAATACATACAGTAACTTAAAGATCCATGTGTTAAGTATACGAGGAGGTAACTCCCCCCCCCCCCCAAATCGAATTGTGCTAGGTGGAGCAGAGCTTTTGTAGTACCCATTTTCCCCTCTAGGCGAGCATCGAGCAACTCGCTCTGCGTAAGTGCACCCAGTGGCATCACCTGGGAGGGTTCTCTCTGGCGACAGTAAATTTTTTTGAAAGACCAGTTTTGCGGAAACCTCGTTTTTGGTGATGGTCGTTTAAAAAAAAACGGCATGCGCCATGAAATTTTGTTTCCTGCTTGGGGAAAATGCCGCAGAAACTGTTGTGATGTTCAACACAGCTTACAAAGAAAGCACTATGGGAAAAACTAAAGTGTATGAGTGGTTTTCTTCTTTCAAAAAAGGTGAAATGCCAACTGATGGCCTACCTTGTTCTGCACATCTGTCAACTTCCCGAATGGATGAAATGTCTACTCTCAGTGCATTTGGAGTTCGTTCCACCAGGTCAGACTGTTAATCAAGCTTTCTATTTAGAATTTCTGAAAAGATTGCATAACAGTGTGCAACAAAAAAGGCCCGATTTGTGACATACAGGGACTGGTTTTGCCACCATGACAATAGACCTGCTCACGCAACCATCTCAGTGCACTAGTTTTTGGCAAAAAACCTCACGCCTCTCTTGTCCCACATCTTACTCAGCTGACCTAGCTCCATGACTCTTCTTTTTGTTTCTTTGAATGAAGGGGGTCAAGAAAGGACAACAATTTGATGACACAGAAGAGGTGAAAGAATAAGACGAGGGAGGTGCTGTCAACCATCCAAACCAATGAGTTTTAAAAAATGTTTCCAAGAATGGAACCATACATTTGTTTGACAAATATACTAAGTGTAATGGAGAGTTCTTTGAAGGTTATAAGGTTGTATTGTAAAAAAATTTGAATGCACAGCTTTGAAAAAAATCCAGGTTTTATGATCCGAATTCTACCTTGTAGGACTGGATGGGGCAGAGGTTGTACACTGGTGCATAGGGGAGCTGGAGGCACAGGGAATCCAGGGTGGATGATACCTTCAGGACCAGGGGTGTGAGGGGCGATGTTGGGAGAGTGGAGGGTGAGTGGGTTGGAAAGGGGGAACTGATTACAGGGATCCATATGTGACCTCCTCCCTGGGAGAAGGACAGCATGAAAGGGGAAAAGGGAGACTCCAGATAGGGCAAGATATGAAAAAATAACAATCTATAAATTATCAAGGGCTCGTGAGGGAGGGGGGAGCGGGGAGGGAGGGGAAAAAAATGAGGACCTGATGCAAAGAGCTTAAGTGAAGAGCAAATGCTGAGAGAATGATTAGGACAAAGAATGTACAGATGCGCTTTATACAATTGATGTATGTATATGTATGGATTGTGATAAGAGTTGTATGAGCCCCTAATAAAATGTAAAAAAAATGCAGGTTTTTTGGGGGTGCACCCTTGTATTCATTAAAATCCTAAAAGCAGAACTATATAATTCCCTGATTGAGTACAATTTACAACATTTTCACCAAGTTACATGTCAAATTTTAGTTTAAAAACATATTAAGGTCAATATCATGAAGCGTTCATGATCCTATGTTCTTTCCTCTGAATCTTTACATGCCTTATTCTTCTGCTTGGGATGTCCTTCTCTGATTATCTCGTCTTCTCCAAACCCTTTACACATGCTGCTCAATCTGCCAACACCCCCTTACCCCCTTAAAGGAGGCCAACCGTACCCACTTATGTACACCACTTGCTGGTTCGCGGCATTTCCACACCAGACACACTGAATCGGAGGCTGTCTCTTAACAAGACTCCTGGGTGATTCGTATGTACACCTGTGGATCTTGTTAAATGGGAGATGTACTATAAATCAAAAGAAACTAGACAGCAACAGGTTTTTTGGGTTATGTTGTCATCTTGCAATAAAATCTCAGAAACATTACAGTTCTTGGCAATAAGAATTTGTATATCCATAAAAAGATTGTTGGGGGGGGGTGATGGAGGACAGGTTTCATAGTCTCTTTTTTTATTCTTAATTTTCCCAAATACTGTGTGTGTGTGTGTATGTGAAGCCAATCAAATTCTCTTGTTAGAAAACACTGGAAAGTATAACTTGTTATTCGTGTGCAATGTTACCATTAAGAAAGTTATTGAGTGATATTTTCTAGCTACCAGTTTCAAAAGCACAAAATATAATCCAGTTGTCTAGCCTGGGGTCTCTAGTCACTGAATGAAGATGCTCTTGATACGACAGATTGTTTGGCCAAGTAATCTCAAAGTGGTTGGCTAATGTGTTTGGTAATGGACTCCTAATATATACAAAGGGGCTTCCAATGTTCAAGAAAAAGATCCATTCTCCTTTAATTTTATTTTTCCACAAACTTTTTGAAGCCCCTACATATAGCCACTTATCACTTACCCTGCTAAGACAATTGATTTAGTCGGTGCAGAATTTTAAGTAGATCAACATGAAAAGATCAACATACTAAGACCACTAGCTATTGTCAGTGGTGTTGTTCATGGACTCAAGGTTACAGAGTCCATTCAGCTCATAGTGGCACCAAGGCAAGTGCCCCACAGGGTTTCTAAGCCATAACCTTGAGGTGAGCACATACCAGGGTCTTTCCACCATTGCTGCAGGACTCTGAACACTAACCTTTCATTAGCAGCACAGTAGTAACCATTAAGCTCCTCACTGTCCTCACCAGGGTGGTAGTGCAGTGTGCTTCCTCAAGGCAACAGCCACAGTCCTACAATGCTGGGCTTTTATTTGTAGTTCTTCTGAAGCCTATCACATTAATAAGCATGGTTCTCCCTTTAGTTCAAGGTACAGAGAATCTCAGATGAACAAACTCTGCCTGCCGGGGACAAGAAATACCCAATCAGGTTTGCTGGCTAGGGAGGGTTCTTCCTCCTGAGAGTTTCTAAATCAAATTATCTTGCAATACCTTACGTCTAACAAAAGTAAGTCTTTCTCTTGGTAAGACAAGAAATTCCAATATTGTAACTTTAAAAATAATTTTTTTCTTATGGTTCTGTGGAGATCCAAAAGGGAGGTAACTATAGCAGAGAAAAGGGCTCATTATCAGTGAAGAAAAATGTATTTATTATTAGAGAGATGAAAGTATTGGGGGGAGGAACGTAGCTACTCAGCTTGAAGTAGAAAACCTGTCTCTATACCCTTAATACATGAATCCTATCTCATTTGCCAAAAATGAACAAACAATGTTTTATATAGTCCTGAGATGTTAGAGGCTGTGCTAACATATAATGGTAAAATATTCGGCTGCCAACCAAAAAGTCAGCCATGCAAACTCACCAGTCGCTCTAAAGAAGATGTGGCTGTCTGCTTCCATTAAAAATTACAACCTTAGAAAGTCTATGGAGCAGTTCTACCTATAGTTTATTATTAATCAGAGTCAACTCAATGGAACAGCACAGCAACAACCTACCATGTTGATTTTTCTTAGAAAAAGTACAAATATTTTCATTACTTCTCAAATATTTTTACTTCATTTTTGAACCTTAAAAATGTTTATGCTTTTTGTAGCACCTCCTTCAGCATTATTTCAGCCTTTTTCATCTATCAAGTAGAACAGCATAGAGAACTAATCTAATCAATGATAACCCATCTTTACTAAGCTTTGAAGATTAAAGTCCAAATGAATTCTATTCATTTCTAAAGTTTAAAATGGATTGATCTCTTATTTGACAGAGTAGTTACAAAAGATGAAAGAGTTGGCTCCTTTGACTGATGTTGGCAGTGTTAATTGGGTCTGCCAACAACCTAGTTCCATAAACACTGAATTCTGTTCACTCAATGGTTCCTTGTCAACAAGCCATAATCACATTTTGACACACATTAGTAGGTTTTAACAAAGGAGATTTAATCCTTTGTGTTCTCTTATACTCTAGGTTCACAAGTTTTCACAATTTTTTTAACACAGTCTTTAAACAAACAGTAATGAACTTTCAGATACAGAGGATTTAAAAAAAAATTCCAGATGAGGCACTGGTTTTAAAAACTATTTATAACCTCTTAAAGAGGTTATCGAACTTGTGCTCATAAACATCTCCTCCCCAAATTTCATTTATTTTGATTTATTGCTTTGGAGATTCACTTGGTTTATGAAATGTTTTTTGAAAAGAAACTACACAGTGGTTACCTGAGCAGAGAATTGGGCTGAGGGGAAAGTACTAGATTTTAATAGATCAGGTATATTTTATTCTAAATGTATGAAAACATCAGTACTTAATAAAGCCAAGTGACAGATGCCGGGGTGAGTTGTTTAGGTGCTGACGAGTTGGCTTCCACTCCTAAGACCCCATGTACAACCGACAGACCACCGATCATGCTCCATTCTCATGTTGTCTGTTACGTGTGAGTTCAGTGTGTAGCTGCCGTGCCAACCCATCTTATAAAGGGTCTTCCTCTTTTTGCTGACTCTCTACCTTGCCAATCATGATGTCCCTTCTGCAAACATGTCCTAAGTATGAAAAACAAGTCTGTCTTGTCATCCTTGCTTCTACAGAACATTTTGGCTGGCCTTCTTCCAAGACAAAGGTACTTATTTTTTTATAAGTCCGTGTTATATTATTATTCTTTATCAACACAATTCAAATGTGCCAATTAGTCTTCACTATTCCTTATTCATCGTTCAGCTTTCACGTGATTGATTATAAAAGATCGCTACTGGCTGCTAATACAGCTGGGCTGTTAACAGAACCCACCAGCCGCTCCACAGAGAAAAAAATGCAGCAGTCTGCTTTTGTAAAGATATAGTCTTGGAAACCCTCTGGGGTGGTGCCCGTTATACAGGATTGAAACGAGTTGAAACTGACTCTCTGGCAATGAGTTGTGGGAACGTTAGGGTGGAATGTAACCCCTTACTCAGGTCACCGCCCTGATGATTTTTCCTCGGGGAAGAGACTATGAAGGGGTCCTTTTTCTCGCTGGTTTAGATTCTACATCTGGCTCATCAATCTCCAGTTGTATGGACTTGGCACTGGCCTGCCATATTGCCTGCCAGCAGAGCCTGTTATCTGACTTCCTGCCTGACCTGTGCACTTTGGATTCATATACCTCTGCATCCACCAATCATGGTCACCTTGCTTCATCTTCCTTTTGGTTCCTGGTTTGTCAGTCCCAACAGCTACAAGAGTTAGGAAAGGCCTCAGGTTTAACAAATGACCCACACACTCGAACTGGGTTTAATCATGTCAAGAACGGTGTGAGCCACTAAAAAGGAGGTGGGGAAAGGAAAAAAAGAAATGGGAAGCGGGGGCACAGGGCAACTACTCCACTCAAGGGGAGGTTACTGTTTATAGCTCCACAGGGAAAGAGGGACCAGACTTCAACCCAGTGCTCCAAGATTTGAATGCAACATGCCAGCGTCTAATAGGGAACCAGTGGAGAGGTGTGAGGGGCTGGCCCAAATCCCAACTACATGGACACCTGCCCCTTTCCACAGAAGAATTTATTTCAGAGGACAGCACTGAATCTGCAGCTACAGAAGAGAGACATGTCTGATCAGAGCGCACAAGAGCAAATGCAGGGGGAGGAAGAGAGAGTGGAGCACATCCTGGCCCACCAAGCCTCGAGGACAATATTCCCGCTCAGAGCAGCCAATCCACAGAGAAGACCACATGGTCGGCCCCACTATGAGACACGACATTGCTCGCTGACCCATAGCCCTACAGAGGACAACACTGGAGACACAGTGTGGGAATTCCGCCCAATCTGACCCCACCACAGCGAGGCAAAACACTAAGGGTGTGCAACAGAATAGCAAGGGAACAGAGCAACGAAGTCCCCAAAGAATACCAAAAGTAGACTTTGGGGCCAGGACTTGGTGCCCCAACAGACTCAACTGGCAAACACTCCTAAAGAACAAACAGTCCTTGACCTAACTACAAGCTTTTCTTTCTTGTGTTTTGTTTTGTTTTTTGTCATTGGTTTGTTGTTGTTTTATTTTGTTGCTTGGTTTTGCTCTGTCTTGTTTTTGTGCATGTTATTATCTCGGCAGGTCTGTCTAAATAAGATAGGCTGGATGAACAATCTGGAAGAGAAAACGAGACCAACAGTTCTGGGGGGACATGGGAGAGGGGGAGGTGGGGGAAAAGGTAGTGGTGTTAACAAACCCAGGGACAAGGGAACAACAAGTGATCCAAATCGGTGGTGAGGAGGGTGTAGGAGACCTGATAGGGCATGATCAAGGATAATGTAACCAAGGGGAATTACTGAAACCCTGGTGGGGACTGAGCATGATAGTGGGATAAGAGGAAAGTCAAAGGAAATAGAGGAAAGAGCTAGGAGGCAAAGGGCATTTATAAGAGTCTAAATAAAGGCATTTATATATGTAAATATATTTATATATGAGGATGCCAAAATAGATCTATGTGCGTATATTTATAGGTTTAGTATTAAGCTAGCAGATGGACATTGGGCCTCCACTCACGTACTTCCCTCAATGCAAGAATACTTTGTTCTTTTAAACTGGCATTTTATGATGCTCACCTTCCAGATGTGATCGCGGAAGACAAAGCGAGTACATAAGCAAATGTGGTGAAGAAAGCTGATGGTGCCTGACTATCAAAAGATACAGCATCTGGGGTCTTAAAGGTTTGAAGGTAAACAAGAGGCCATCTAGCTCAGAAGTAACAAAGCCCACAAGGAAGAAGCACACCAGCCTGCGTGATCACTAGGTATCAAGGGATCAAGTATCAGGCATCATCAGAACAAAAAAAATTTACCATTGTGAATGAGGGGGTAAGTATGGAAGGGAGACCCAAAGCCCATTTTCAGGCCACTGGACATCCCCTTACAGAAGGGCTGCAGGGAGGAGTCGAGCCAGTCAGGATGCAATACAGCAACAATGAAACATACAACTCTCCTCTAGTTCCTAAATGCTAGCCCCCCCACAACCCCACTATCATGATTCCAATTCTACCTTACAAATCTGGTTAGACCAGAGGATGTACACTGGTACAGACAGGAACTGGAAACAGGGAATCCAGGGCAGATGATCCCTTCAAGACCAGTGGTGAGAGTGGCTGTACCAGGAGGGTGGAGGGAAGGTGAGTTGGAAAAGGAAAACCGATTACAAAGATCTACATATAACCTCCTCCCTGGGGGACGGACAACAGAAAAGTAGGTGAAGGAAGATGTCGAACAGTGCAAATTATGACAACGTAATAACTTATTAAATTATCAAGGGTTCATAAGGGAGGGGAGAGCAGAGAGGGAGGGGGGAAATGAGGAGCTGATGTCAGGGGTTTAGAGAGCAAATGTTTTGAGAATGATGATGGCAATGAATGTACAAATGTGCTTCACACAACTGATGTATGTATGGATTGTGATAAGTTGTATGAGCCCCTAATAAAATGATTTTTAAAAAGAACTGTGTGAGCAACTTTCTTGATAATTTTCAAATATATATTTATACTATATATTATATGTGCATGATATATATATGCATGTCACTAGTTTTGCTTCTCTAGAGAACTTTGCCTAACACATTGAGGTCCACAACCTTTGCTCTAGAATTCTAACAGAACAAGCCTGATTTAATATTTTATTAATCTTAAACAGTAACATATAACACAGTGTGAAATAAAAAAAGGTCAAGATTTTTTAAGAGTCTGCTTTTTGGGGGGGTTGGGGGTGAACAACATATCAAACCAAAACCAAATAAACTCACTGCTATCCAGCTGATTCCAACTGCTAGTAAGCAGAACCACCCTGCGAGTTTGGTTCTGTAAGCCTTTACTGAAGCGGACGGCACCTTTGGGGACGCAGCTGGGGCATTTGAAACACCCACCTTTCTCACCCGACATCCTCAAATTTAATGCACTGTGTCATCAGGGCTCCATGGAGTAAGACGCTTTAAAAGCAATCCTGACATACTTCTGCTCAAACTAATTAATTTTCTCATCACCAAAGTAATTCACAGAAAATCCACCTGGCAAGAATTCAGCCACACGTAGTAGAGAATGGAAGTATGCTTTTTACAACTGAGTACTGTGCATAGTTGTACCTAATCTGTGCCCCAAAATAGGTATGTGAGGGAAACTTTTCTTTTTCTTAAAGAGGTTACATTTGCCTCTCGTTGCTATGGAAAACAAAAGTCCAAGTGGTACTCGGGAAACCAGGTCATTGGCATCAATGAGAAAACACCAAGTTTGAGAGGAAATCTCAAGAAGCCCTCCTACACATTTTATATGGCAAGAAATTAAAATGAATCTATTTGCATAAATACTTCAAAACTATATATATTTTAAAAAGAACATTTAAGTTTTACATATGTTCGAGTACTAATTAGTATTCAGAATGAAAGACCATACAGAAACCCAAATCAAGTCTCTCCCTTAAAGGAAGTTCCCACTACCAACTGAATTCTTTTTTTCGAAGCAGCTTTTACTGTCATAATAATAGTCTGCCTTTATAGTGCTTTTAATATTTTCTAGTCTCTCTACGAATCAATTAATTCATCCAACATGTCTGTGAGGCATATACTAATCAGTTGCCCACACATTATTCTCAACTCCTTATTTCCTGAGACTGTGTGAAAAACTTACTCCTAAGCAGTTACTGAACTGTGCCAAGGTAAGTCAGACAAAAGAATATCTGGACACTTGCCAACATTTGCTGCTTTGCTTTGTTTAGTTTTTTAAAACTAATCCACCTCACTCCAGCCAAAAAAAAAAAAAGAGAGACTGAGGTTATAACATGTGAACATTTATCCTACTGCGTTTTCATAACTGGGCTATCACAACAGCTATGCAGGGAGTCACTCCTTGCCAAAAACGCTGTCAAAAGCGAGTAAAAATAAAGAGCTCAACTGAGGAGAGAATGAGCAAGCTGAAGAGAAATGGACAGCAGGAATTATTCTACAGCAGCTTCCCTGAAAATGATTGGTATTTCAAGTAATGGGAAAGAAGACCCTCACTTAATAATTAAATAAGTACTTTAATCAAGTCTAGAAAATTCCCACAAACTCACACAAAAAACCACCTATGCAGCGTTTAATTTCGAAATATTAAGCCTATACAAGAAAGCAAGCTCATCTACCTTCTCATGAACTCAAAAGAAGACTTTCAAAAAAGAAGTCTCCACACGCTGTCCACTTTCAAACATGGCAGAAGTAATACATTTACGTACTAGGTTTTACAAATGTGCCTTTCCTTTGACCAGAATACACAAAGGAGATGTAAAAGGTACATGGAAAAATGGAACTAAAGATACTGAAAGTTCTCCATGAAGTTTCTGACGTCCCTATGTTAATCTTACTTCTTTCCTTCCAGAGGAGCCAATCAGTGGTAAAGGCTTAGTGCTCGACACACAAGTCAAACATTCAACAAATAATCCAGTTAGATAACAAAGAATGATTACTGTCTTTGTACATACGGCTCTATAAAAAAATACTTTACAAATTTCTCCTGCTCAGGTTACTAATATGTGAACAACTTAATACAAATCTTAAGAAATGTGCAAGAGAAGGTACTAAAAATCTGGTAACAGAATATCAATTACTGCCAATGGAGAAGATATAGGTGCCTAAAGAAACCAATATAGTGTCACAAAAATTCTAATTAACTGCTATTTGATAAGGCTGTCTATATAGGGCAGAAGTAAAGGCCATGTGACAAGATGAAATATAAGAATGACATAAAATTTTAATTAAAAAGTCAGACTAAAGCTAAGAATACGAAAATGACTACACACACTTGGCGGCGGGGGGCGGGGTTGGGGGGGGGGGCGGGAAAGAGTCCTACACTATTTTAAGAATGGCCAAAGGTAGTAAGTGATCTCTACCTTCACAAGTGCGGAGGAGGAAAATCACCATCAGCATGAACCCAAAATTAATTCCTACAGGACAGAGGTCAGACATGCTCTCACCCTCCAAACTTCACTAATTCCGACACCAACCGTTCCTCCCACAGTACTATTTTTCTGCTGGGTTCAATAATTTGTTGCAGTGGCCCCAAAGAACTCACAGACAATACTCATAATTGTGGGTTTACTAAAGGAATTAACCACTTACATGTTATCAGAAATGCTTGGGATACAGTTCTTAGGTCAGGGCAGCCTCTTCTCAACCAAGCCTGAAGGCACACCGCACTCTGGTTGTTGGCCTCTCAGCCACATAGCTCCTTGTCTTCTGATCTGCTCTAGCAAGTAGCACAAGGGCCTTTTAATTCTACCAATAAATACCCAAAAAGCACTTCACTCAGCTCAGAGGCTCTCCTCTCCAGATCCCCAAGGGGACAACCTACCTTCCCACATTCTTTGGTGTTGCTGACTGTTTCTTTTCCACATCTCCAATTCTCACTGTCTCTGGCATCACAGCTCTCTGTCTCCTGGGTCGAGATGCAGCACAATACATGCTCCTGGCTATTTTTTCTTAAAGATAGTGAGATCCACTGGGTTAGGCCCAGTTGACTAGAGAAAAAAATCCAGTGTTACTCATATATGTGTAAGAAAGAGCTTTATAATAAGTAATTATATATCAAGAAAATATCCCGGATCAGTCCAACTCAGGTCCACAGTCCCTCCGTAGTCACAAACAATGATGCAAACTGCAGGAAGATCACAGGCTGGTGGGTGCAGAGTTGTGTGGATCCAAGGTCAGTGGAAACAGCACAGGGCTCCGGAAGTTCTCAAAGTCAGTGGCATAGGCCCAGCAGGCAGGAAGGCAAAGGAGAGAGAGCAGGTCCCAAGGCCCTCCTCACAAGAAGGCCACACTCCCAAAACGACAGCATCAGGCTGACTGACAGGTTAGATTCTATCCATACACTTGTACACATCTTCAAGTTGACAACAAATATCTAATTACTAACACCCACCCTTTCCACTTCTGAGAAGTGGGCTCATTTTAAACCTAGCTTGATAACAAAACTGACGGATCCCCATGTTAGCATTCCATACACCATATTTGCATGGTCCCATTCCAAATAAGTACCATTAGCAAGCTACCCAATTCCCTGGGTAAGTCACGAACACCTCACATTTGCAGGTTCTACCCAGCTCTAACTATAAACCTAAAGTCTTATTAACTTAACAAAATTACTCTGATATTCCATTTGAATTAGGCAAGTAAAGCAATTGAGGGTCAATTTAAACAACCGGCATATATAGCAAAGGCTCATACTGAAAAGATCATTCCTGCCCAAGTACTATGTCTACCAAGTCCTATGTGCAAGGACCTAGAATTAGAAACGCACTCAGTATCTTAAACTGAAAGTACTCCAGAAAAAGTCAAGCTTCAAGTTGTTATCTTAAAAGATTCTGTAGGCAAACTGTTGAAGGATGCAGGAGGCAACAAGAGAAGATGCAAAAAAACACAGTCACTGTTCCAAAAAGAACTAGTCAACATTCCACTATTTAAGGAGGTAGTAAATGAGCAAGAACCAATGGCGGTGAAAGAAGACCAAACAGCATTGACAGCATTTCCCCAAAACAAGGCTCCAATTGATGGAATAGCAATAAGGCTTCTCTGTAATAACACGGCATTGTAGCTGAAAAGAACTTTAAGTCTCAAACCCTACAAAATGAGTCTCTAAGAAACCAAAGGAGCCTGATGCTATACTGGATTAAGAGTGAGTTGGGCTGGTAAAGGAATCCATCAGCTGGTTGGCAGGAGAAAGATAAGGCTTTTCACATTCATAAAGATTTGCCACCTTAGAAACCTACAGGGGCAGTTCTACCCTGTCCAACAGGGTCCGATGAGTCTGAATTGACTTGATGGCATTGAGTGTGGTTTGGGAGTTTGAGGAAAAGCCAAATATAAGGGAAAGAAGAACAAGGGCAGCAGAGGAAACTTGAGCCTCTGGTACCACACCTACAGCAAGGAATAAACAAAGCTAACTCCTAGCCTGATACGACATCAGCGTTCAACAAAAATCGCAAAGCATGCATCTGATATGGAGGGATTTGGGAATTATCAGACCTGGGATTTAAAATAACAATGATTACTACTGATTGCTATGTAGTCTGAGATGGTTTGCGCTCAACTGCTAACCTAAAAGTTGGAGCTTGAACACATCCATCAGTGCTGCAGAGGAAAGGCATAGCAATCTAATTCTGCTAAGAATATAGCCATGAAACCCCTATGAAGCAGTTCCTGTAACACAAGTCACATCATTGCAACAGCAATGAGTTTGCTTTTTTATTTTGTTTTGGTTTTTTTGTTTTTTAGTTTTTTGATGCACATTCTAAAGATGCTAATAAAAAAAGGTGAACAGCATGCTATGCTAGATGGGTAATGTTTAAGTCCAGTTTCATTGGTTGGGAGATGATTAATTCATGTTAACAACACATACTTGGTTAGGAAGTTAAAAGTTTCCACATAAAATTGGCAATTTGGGGAGTGGAGAGAGGAGTACGGGTGCCCTAAGACCTAAACAACACAGACGACTCTTCGATGTGGCTATGAACTTTGGACATATTCTACTTTGAAGCAACAAGGTCCCTTGATAATTCTATTATCTAGAAGATGATTCCCCAAAGCCCAGATCAACATTTGGAAATTAAGTTTTAGTTTCCATCTGTAGTACACCTATGTAGGGCTGGCAGAGGGTTAGTTAAATTTTACAATTTCCAATTTTGTCATTATTAATTCTGGACTGTAAGACCACTAAGTAATGAATTATGAACAGTCTTCTAGTACAGCTAGCAGGCAAATAAATAAAGCCCCTCACTAGAAAAAATGTATTTCAATATAAAATACCTACTTTGAACATGTTGCCAAGAGAGGCGAGTCCCTGGAGGAGATCATGCTTGGTAAAGAGGAAGGGCAGCAAAATAGAGGAAGGTCCTCCACGAGATGGACTGACACAGGGGCTGCAACAAAGGGCTCAGCCAAGAGAACCATTGGGAAGATGGCACAGGACCAGGCAGTTTCCTCTGTTGTGCATACGGTCACTATGAGTCAGAACTGACTCGAGGGTGCCCAACAACTAACAACTAGACAATCAAATCCAGCATTTCTTCTTCAATTCTTTCCTCCTGCTGATTAGGGAAATCAAAAAGTTATTTCAAAACATAAAGGTTACCACAGTTTGAAAATAAAGTCACAAATCACTGCTCTATTCATACAATTGAACATAACGGCTACATGGCGAATCCTTCAGTAAGACTGATGTGTACTTATAAACAACTATGATTTCTAACAACACGATCATGTCTGGGGAAAGAAGTGATTAGCCAGCTTCTTTCTCATAGATACTCTCTTTCTGGTCTACCAAAATTGGCAAATGGCAAATGATTACTCACTGAATTAACAGCCTTTGAAGCTGTTCTGATCCAGCAATTTTGCTTTTCTAAAGTTATTCCTATGATTCTCAGTAATAAAAGTACAGTTACTTACCCTTCCCTATATTCAAGTGGAAAAAAAACACTAGAAAAGCTCAACTTCCTAAATTAAAATAATACAGACCACATTTACGGTATGTTTTTCCTCTATTTGAGATTATGACAATGAATCACCATAGGAAAATGAGTAACATAGTAAAGGACACACATAAAACTTTTTCCAAAGTGGAGAATTAAACTTGGAATTCAAGGAGAAACACTTGGGGGAAAATTCCTTTACCATAGTTCAAATTTTACTTTTGTATTGTGTAAAAACTGAGAAATTGACAAAGGCTTAATTAGTAGGAAAGTGTGGAGGATAACTCAGTAACATTAAAGAGCCAGGGTTTTTTCTTAATTTACACCAAGGCAAATAGATTTTCTTCCTTACAGGCAAAACATGAATTTCCAGGAATTTTATACCTGCCTGAGGAAAGAAATGTTAACTTCATGTTTGATCAGCTGTTTAGCTGATCTGAATGTCAAATCGTTAACTCATGTAACTTCATTTATCTGAACAGTCATCAGATAAGAAGTGAACGTGCTCAGCTCTTACCGAAGGACTGTCAGGTTGAGTATACCCAGAGATACCTCAGAAGAAAAACTTGGCCATCAACTTCTAAAAAGTCAGCCACTGAAAATTCTACAGAGCATAATTCGATTCTGATACCCGTGGCTCACCATGAGTAGACTGGTTAACCTGTTTAGTGGGGCCCCAGGAAAATCTACACCACAGGTTCCCAAACTTATTTGGCCTACCATCTCCTTTTCAGACAGAAATTTACTCAGTGGTCCCCTAGCGATTAAAAAATCAGTCTCCCAAGATCATTCCAGCGTCCCCAGGGAAACACTGGTCTATACCACCAAGAAATGGCAACAACAAGAAGAAAGTGTTTATGTATTATCACTATTATTAACAATGTTGTGGCTATTGGCTATGTAATCACCTTCAATTCATCGAGATCTTATATTCAGCAGAATGAAGCAATGCTCAGTCCTGTGCTACCTTCATGATTTGTTGCTATGCTTACCTGTAGTATTTTTATAGTTTGTAAACATTTTCATATTCATAATATCATTTGTAAGTCATTTGACCACCACAAATCTCTTAAGGAAAGAGCAAGCATTCTTTTGAATAGATGTAAAACACTAAGAATAAGTATTTTAGCATCTGTTATTGCTGTCTGTTTTGTATGAAGGTTCAGAGGTCACGATGGTTTGCAACTGGTGGGAAATATAGAAAATCATTTTTTTAAATAACAGCTCCAGTGGTAAAGAAGGAAAACATGCAAAATAAAGGTAAAAAAATATCTAAGGAGGAAAAAGCCAGAGTGGTCATGAGGAATAAGGAATATTAGGCTCTTGTCACAGGGTTAATTAGTCACAGATTTCCAATCTAGGACAGTTCTATGGTAAAATAACCTATGGATCAAAGAAATACACAAGAAGCTGGAAAAGAGGTGCTACTATAGATAATCAGGAATATTAAGTAATCCCAATCTATTACAAGCACTCTGCAAATGCCCTGGTGTTAAAATGCTCAGCTGCTAACGAAAAGATGAACCCATCACCCACTCTCCGGGAAACAGATTTGGCTGTCTGCTTCCACAGGAGTTGCCACCTTAGAAACCCTAGGGAGCCACTGTCCTTGGTCCCGTCGGGTTGTTAGGAGGCCCTGAGTGGCACAGTTCAATGTTCAGCTACGACGGAAAGGTTCACCATGGGTAGGCATCTCGGGGAAAAGGAGTGGCAGTCTACTTCCCAAAGATCACCATCATCACTGAAAACCCTATGGAACACAGTTCTCTCCTACAACAAACACAGCTGCAATAATGTACACAGTTCACGGAGTCAGGCCACAAACTGCCATGTTTCTTCCAATGTAAGAATGGTTGTACTGGGAAAATAGCAATTAACAATAGCAACAATAATTAGGAAGAAAGTCATGAAACTACTCACAAAAATTGACACCTTAGCTAGACATAGTTACTCCTGTCTCTTCTTTTGTACAATTACCTAGATCACTGAACTATCAAAAATCCCTAGGACAGGTTCAATGCCAAGTCAACAGAACATTATTGAAAACTTCCAAGATCAGAACAAGAAAGTTACACATTCCCTTAATTTTTCCCCACTGAGAATCTTATTTCGACACTAAAATGCCATGATACATACTGTCTGTACTTTCTTAACCTTCAAAATATGAAAAGGAAAAAGCATATTTGTGTGTGTGTGTGTGTGCGTGTTTAGTGGACAATGGGGAATGATATTGATTCTATTCTATCTAACAGAACAAGGAAGCTATCAATATCATTTCAAGGTAGTCATTCTAATAAGCCTTTCGATGGAAGAAACAACTAAGCTGTTTTCTGTCCAAGGTTTACAAACACTAAGAACCAAATAACACTTCACAAAAGACATGAGTGTATTTTCGTTGAAAAACAGTAAAACTGTTGTAAGGCAGGCAGGCAGGCAGGCAATTGGAGGCAGCTTCCTAACCTCCAGAGCAGAGAGGCTGAAGACCAGACGCTTGGCTACTGGCTGAGAGGTGTTCTGGGGACCAGCGACTGTATCCTAACCATATACCAATCTTGGCCGTGGTAACCCGTTAACTCCCCTAATCAGTGCCCTATAGGTGAGTAATGTCCGTGAGTTTAGTGTGGCAATCACAATGAATTACCAGACCAGCACAGAAGTAGAGCGCGGTGGGAGAAGAGTTGGTATCAAAATAGGGGACAGAAGAATGGAGTGTGGAGGCATGGCTGATTCCTGCCTCGTGGCAACAGGGAAAGCAGAGGTCAAATATGGCACCCCCCCATGCTGTTTTGTTTGTTTTTTTCAATCATTTTATTGGGGATTCATACAATTCACACATCCATCGTCAAGCACGTTTGTACATGTGTTGCCATCACAGTTCTCAAAACATGTGCTTTCTGCTTGAGCCCCTGACATCAGCTCATTTTCCCCTCCCTCCCCGCTATTCCTCCCTCATGAACCCTTGATATTTATAAATTATTATTCTGTCATATCTTACACTGTTCAATGTCTCCCTTCACCCACTTTTCTGTTATCCGTCCCCCAGGGAGGAGGTTATATGCAGATCCTGTAATCGGTTCCCCCTTTCCACCCCACCCTCCCTCCTCCTTCCCAGTATCGCTGCTCTCACTACTGGTCCTGCAGGGATCATCTGTCCTGGATTCCCTGTGTTTCTAGTTCCTATCTGTACCAGTGTACATCCTCTGGTCTAGCCAGATTTGTAAGGTAGAATTGGGATCCTAATAGTGGGGGGCACGGAAGCATTTAGGAACTAGAGGAAAATTGCATGTTTCATCATTACTGCACTGTACCCCGACACTCCAACCAGGACTCTCTAATGAGACTCCCTTCAGAGCAGTTGGTAGTGGTTCCCAGACGCCATCTAGTCCCAGTGTTCATTTAACTAATTGTTTCTGTGTTTCCACGGTTTTCTTGACTCTTCTTTCCTCTAGCCAAGGAAAAATCAATAGTCACACCTTAAATGGCTTCATGTATTTTTAAGATCTCAGTTGCTACTTACCAAATTAGGATGTCTGTCCATTGACGTTGTTGTCCCTCTAAGACTATGGTCCTGAGTCTCCAGGTCTAACAATTCATCCCTTCAAAGTAGTTAATTATATCTAAAAAGTTGTCATAAATTTTGCCCCCTGCATGCTCCACCATATTCAGAGATATTTTTGTAGCACAGGTAAATACACATGTAGAAATGTCCTTTTTTTAAAAGATCATTTTATTGGGGCTCTTACAGCTTTTATAACATCAATTGTATCAAGCATATTTGTACATATGTTGCCATCATCATTTTCTAAATATGTACTTTCTATTTGAGCCCTAGGTATCAGCTCTTTTTTCCCTCCTTCTCCCACCTCCGTGAAACCTTGATAAATTATAAATTATTATTTTCATATCTTACTCCAACAGCTGTCTCCCTTCACCCATGTTTTTGTAATTCTCCCCTTGGGAGAGGCAGGGGGTGTCAGGCAGGGATATACCATATATACTAGAAGATAAGCCGATGCAAGTATCAGCCGAGGCCCCTACTACCACAAAACTGCCTAAAACGTGCTAAAAAATTCGGCTTATACACAAGTACATATGGTATATATCCATATAGATACATAGGGATAGGTTTATATAGCAAGAAGGAATATAACAGCTAATTAGTCCACACAGCAGTACAGAGAGCTCAGTTCAACTCATTTTCACGGAATGGTTAATATATTGGAAATCCTTCAAGTCATGTGAGCTGCCAAGTCCAAGGTCAAGGAAGCAGACAGCAAGGCAAGGCAGGCAGAGTCTGTCCACAGGCAAAAAAAACAGCAGGGTAGGTCAACAAGAGTCAATAGCTCAGGAGCTTAGCAGGCCCGGAGGGGATATCAAACTCAAGCAATGCAAGGTAACAGGATCCACCAGCCTCAAACTCAATTGATACAGGTCTCAAAGGAGTCTCAAACTCTAGTGACATGATCCATGAATCAGCTTGGCCCACAGGTAGTGTAGCACACAGGTTGAGGCAGAGAACTCGCTAAAGCAGCAGCACACACTGGTCTGATCACCAGAGAGCAAGAGAGAGATGGGGGTGGGCCTTGCAGAACCATTTATCTCTTTGCCCTCCAATCAAACGGAGACCTCATTAATCCCACATATTGCTATTGTCCAGGTTAGCACAATAAACGTAACTATCAAAGAGAGAGTTATGTGTCAATCATTGAGATCAGTCCCTCCTTCCTCCCCATACCGTCCCCCTACCCACCTGGTATCACTACTCCCATTTCTGTTCCTGAGGGGTTTATCTGACCTGGATTCCCTTTGTGAGTTCTTATCTGTACCTGTGTACATGGTCCAGTCCAGCAAGAACTGTAAGGTAGTACTGGGGTCATGATAGTGAGGGTTGAGGAAGCCTCAAAGAACTGGAGGAATATTGTGTGTTTCATCAGTGCTATACTGTGCCCTGGTTGACTCATCCCTTTCTTGGGACCCTTCTGTGAAGGGATGTCCCATCGTCTACAGATGGGTTTTGGATCTCTGTTGACACCCCTTGTTCTCAACAATGTTTTTTGTATGTTTGTTTTGGGTCTTCTGATGCGTGTTACCTAATCCTGTCGACACATTATGATCACACAGGCTGGTGTGCTTCTTCCATGGGGGTTATTTGCTTCTCTGTTAGATAGCTGATGTTGAGCAGAGACCCAAAGTCCGCTTACTTCCTCATAGTATTGCCATATAAATATATGTACAGAGACCAATACCTCTATTTTTATGAATTAATACATTTCCATATGTACACACCTACACTTGTTTCTCTACACAGAGCTTTGCTTCCTAGATCATTCCTGTTTCCTTTACCTTCCTCCTGCCCCACCATCACACTCGCCCTTCTTCTAGTTCTTAGTAGTTTCTCTCAGCTAGACTTTTGTGCTCCTACATTACCAGGATCGTAAGTCCTCCTTGATTTTAATTCCCTAGTTGTTCCCGTCTATGGCACTGTTTGATCACAGCTCCCTTCCCCGCCTCCTCCTCCCCGCCCCAAGTCCCTCTAAAACTGTGGATCCCATTAGTTCTCCTTGGGCTTTCTTCTCACGTCTATCTTATATAGGTAGGAAAAACAATAGTAACAGAGACAAACCAAAAACCAAAGCAAAGATAGAAGAAAAAGAGAAAAACAAATAGGCATACATAATTCCAAGTCTGTCCTCTGATCTTTATGACTATCTCCTGGGGGTGTTCCAGGAACTGCCCCTGGGGGCTCCACAGGGGCTTTGTGGCTTGGCTTGGCTCCCATTTGCTGATCTGTTATGTTCCCTTCCTGGTTGCCCCACTGTGGGGGGGGGGGGGCGGGACTCAGGCCGGACTCATTCCCCACGTGTGTCCCCAGTATTGTCCTCTGTCACAGTATTCTCCAGCGAGAGGACATCAAGTCTCAAACAGTCCTCCACGTGCCTTAGCAGTTCCGTGCAGGGACGTCATCCTCAGGGCTTGCTGTGCCAGTATGGGTCTAGTGCCCCGCCCTCTCTTTTCCCATCGTGGCTTGCTTCCTTGTGGACGCGGCAAGCCGGCCTGTCTCCCCAACCAGTAACTTTAGTGTAGTCCTCTGTAGCACATACTTCTAGGGAGGAGGTCAGTTTGGCTCTCCTGGGCTGGCCCTGCAGACCTCTCTCACTAGCGGCTCCATGTGGCCATGTAGCCCTCGAGGTTTGGCACACCATGGTGGGGTCTGTACTCAAACTCCCATTTCTCTTAACTTTCCGACTCAACGACAGGAGCACGGAGCAGGTGATTCCACCTGGACACCATGCTGACTCCCAGCATCCAATTTCTCAGAATGTGCTTGATAAAACCCATATATATTCACCAGTAAAGGTTCCTCCCTTACCTGTTTAGTCTGCCTATCCAAGTATCCACTCATAAGTCAGTGCTTGCACAATTTAAACTAAAGATCATATTGTACTGAACATGTTGCTATCATGGTGGGTCATTCCCATCCGTCAAGAAGGTGACCAATTAGCTCAGAAACCAATTATTCTGCTACCGAGTCAGTTTTCAACTCACAGTAATCCCAGGCGACACACAAGAACTTCCCAATAAGGTTTTTTAGGTTATAAACAGCAGAGAAGAGATCTCATCTTACTCAGTGATCACCCAATTAAAAGAGATAGAAAGAAACAAATGCTGAAGAGGGTGTGAAGACCTTATACACTGCTGGAGAGCTTGTAAATATGTATAACCATTGTGGAGAGCGATATGGTCATACCTAAAACTGGCCATAGGAATGCCATGCAATTCAGCAATATCTGTGATGGGCACATACCCCAAGAAGTAAGAGTCAGACACGAACAGATGTGTGCTGTCTGATGTTCAGTGCAGCACAGTTCACAATAGCAAGCAGCTGAAAACAGCCCAAATGCCTCTTGTAGAAAAATGGGTAAAGAAATCCTGGTACATTTACACAATTGTACTATGCATCCCTGAAAAACAGCAATGAAACCATGAAATATTTGATGACATGGAGGGACCCGTGAAGTCGATGAATCACAAAAGGCCAAATATTGTATGAGTTCACTTCTATAAGGATAAACATCAAGATGAAGGAAAGGTGGTTGCATTTGTTACTACTCTTTAAGATTTCAGATGTCCTCAAACTGAAACGTCAATGTCTCAGAATGAAAAACCTGGAATCAGATGCTTATGGAAGCAAAGTGCTCAATAAACCCAAGCCTAAAGGATAATGCTGGCCAATGTAGCTTCTCTGACATTTCCCTGGGAATCTGCAAGGGCCTCCCTTTCCCCTCCCCCGCTTAAAGCATGTGCTAAAACTACAGAATACTAAAGAAAAGGATTGACCAAATATGTGTGTGTGTGTGTGTGTGTGTGCGTGTGTGTGAAGCAAAAGTGATAGGGCAGCAATGACAAGAAGTTTAGAAGGAAACACCTCTTTCCCCTTCTCTTGCCCCTTCCCCTGGTTGAGAGCAAAGAGCTTCAAGTCTGAGGGGAAAGTAGGTTCACAAGACAGAAAGTACCAGAGATTCTGACTCACCACATGGAGGTCAACCATCCACAAAAAATTAAACTTTTAAAGACACTTAATACCCAGGGTGGGGGGAGGGTTGTGTTTAGTCAATAGAAGTACAGGCTTTGCTTTAAAAGTAGCTAGAACTATTCTAGTTCAGAGAACTCAGTGGGAGTGTTATGCAAAGGGGTTTAATTTGACACTGATTTATATTTTAAGGATCACTTTAACTGCTAATACGAAGACCCATCTCTAGGGAGGCACACGTGGAAGCAGAGACTAGTTAAGACAAGGCAGTCGTGTAAGGCGGAGACGGTGGTGGGTTGAGTGAGGGTGAGGAGCAGTGCCAGGCCAGGCCAAGCAGCACTCACCGTTGAGAAATGCTTTGAAGGGAAAACCAGTCGGGTTCTCCTTCAGAGTCCACACAGAGCTCCAGAAAAGGGAACGAGCTCCCAATGATGGGAAGGATGGTGCTGCCAGCAACTGAGCTTCGGAAGGACAGAAATGTGGGGCAAGGCAAGGGATGGAGATTCAGAAGAGTCATTTTGAACATACTGAGTTTGAAAAGTCTAGTAGTTATACAAAGGCATTTTTGAGTGGGAAGCTGATTATGAATCAATGTTTAGGAAGCAGGTCTAAACTAGAAATATGTATTTGAGAGCTGTCAACATATAAACACCAAATATGGGCGAGTCTATAGGTAAGAGTTTCAAGAACTGAGCCATTAAGACATTCTTGGGTTAAGATGAAGAGAAACAAAGAATCCAACAAGGGAGACAGGAGAAGTGGCCAGTGAAGTAGGGAGGAGACTAAGATGTGATATCCTAGGAGCCAAGAGAAGAAAATGTATCAAGAAGCAGGAAGAGATAAATTGGGTCAAATTCTGCTAGTTTAGGTCGGACTAGATGAGGACCAGAGAACAGACCGCTGGACTCCGAGAGGTTACCAAGCCATGGTCTTGTCAGCTCTGTCATACGCATGGGAAGTTGGATAATGGAAAAGGAAGGCAGAAGAAAAATTAATGTATTCAAGTGGTGGTGCTGGCGAACAAAACTGAGTACTCTGTGCACTACAAGAAGGGACAAGGCAGTTACAACACAACCACACCGATTTAAAAAAAAAGAACCCCCAATTAAAAAAGAAAGAAAAAGATTTGTTGAGCAATTCACCAGGAAAAAAAACAAACAACCTCAATACTCTATAGATGCAAGAATGGTGAGGCTTTACCTTGATTATACTTTGGACATATATCAGGAAAGACAAATCCCTAGGAAATGACATAATGGGTGATAGAGTTGAGGGTCAGTCAAATGGGAAAATGCTCAATAGAGGATGGGCTGGCACAAATGCCACAACAATGAACTCAAGCTTGCCGGCGAGCATGAAGATGGTGCAGGAGTGGGCAGGCAACATTTCATTGTTATACACAACGCCACCAATTTGAAGACAACTAAAAATAAGTCATGACCTTACATGGTTACAGAGAGGCAAAAAGCTGAAGGGATGAAATCTGATGCACAAGTGTCCCAAAAGCAGCACTGACAACTAATCTAGAGTTAGCAGGCAGAAACGTGCAATTTACTGGTAGGTGGCTGTAAATAACTAAGTCATAGTGAACCATAATTATGAAGTCCATCTATAAGAACATCCCTCACATGCGGTCTTTCTGAAGAACAGTATTTGAGTACTCATTACTATTTCAATTTCACTAAGTGCCAAAAAGCTATTATAAGGCTTAACAGAATGGTGGCCAGACATCCTGGAATTACTTTAATTGAGATCAACTGTTTCAGGTGACTACTCCACTGCACACTAGATGTTCAGGACTCATAAGTGAGGCACCAATTTGCAATTCTAGAATAACTGCATTATCATTAACCCAGTCTCCAAGCAGGAGCTATTTTGTGAGGCTGTCAAAGAATGTCAAAATTTACCATTCTTGGGAATGGTCTTTCTTACAGACTATAAAAACGACCAAGTTCCATGGAGCAGTCTCGACCATGGCTCTGAAGTCAGAACCCAAAAGTTTTAAGATCAGAATAAGAGGCCCTAATGGCACAATGGTTAAAACATTCAGCTGTTAACTGAAAGGTTCTAAGTTCAAACCCAGCCATCACTTGGCCGGAGAAAGATTTGGGATATGCTCCCAGAGAGATGACAAATTAGAAAACTTTACGGGGACAGTGCTCTGTTATACAAGATTGCTGTGAGCTGGAATCAACCTGACAGCACACAAGAATGAAGAGCATAATTTTAAAAAATAGTGATGTCTACATAATCCATTTTGAATTAATATCCCCATCTAAAATATAATCCATACATTTACTTATATGGCAGTATTACAAACATATCAACAAAAATTACTTAAAATCCTTACGCTCCTAGAAAAAAAAACAAAATTATCCAACACATAATCCTAACATTTCTGTAAGAGGAAGGTTTTATCACACCATTCTAAAACAACCATTAGATAGAATTCTGTTTTAATAGCAACACATTCTGTGTTAGGTATAGTTCTAAGCAATAACTAATATTCATTTTGACTCTGTTGTTTATTAAAAATTTAGTAAATTTAATCAAATGAATCTTTTCCACATTACTACTCTTCCCATGGAATTCTTTTTTCATTCATTAATGTGCTTGTCCCTAAAACCTAACTTTCAAGTTGCATGTTATGTCAATATTAAAAACAAAAACCACACTTCATTGACTATAAAACATTTACTCTACGCCATTAATTCTTACTGTTAAGAGGATCCCATATTCCTTCTTTGAAAATCTGATGAAAACTATGAATGTATTTCAGGGAAATTTTAAACAATCTCTGATGGTGGGAAATAATAGAGTACAAAAATTAGGCAAAAAGATTTGAAAATGTAATAATTAAAACGATTGTAACATATACTATGTTGAAAAAAGGGCCAACTAATACAACATTTGGCACAAGTGGCTTTTCAGTGAGAAAAATTACAATAAACTTCTACAACTATAAAAATTTTAATAGGCTAAATCTAAAAAGGAAAATTGTAACACATTGCAATAATATATAATGTGTATAGTATAATTGAATAGAATCATCTCAAGTAGAATATTAAAACTACTGGAATATTTGACTTTGTAGCTTTTAAAGCTTCTATATAAGTAAACATAAATAAACTCAAGAGACAAATGATAATCTTGGGGAAAAAACAGGTGCAAGACATATGACAAGTAAAGAATTATTAAATTAAATTAAATTTTTTGAGGTTTAAGCAAAACTGCTTTTATGAAAAAATTCACTGTGACCAGAGAGAACCTTCCCAGGCACTGCCACTGGGTGCACTAGCTCAGAGGCAGTTTCCGGATGCTTGCCTAGAGGGGGTGGAGGTGGAGTGTGCGGTGCGAACTACAAAAGCTCCACTCTGCCCAGTCCAATTCTGGTTTTCGGGGGAGTACACCCTCACATTATCAAGAAAGCCCAGTGCCTGGAAAAGGACATCACTTGGTAAAGTCGAAGGTCAGTGGAAAAGAGGGCAACTTTCAATGAGACGGACTGGCACAAACAACAGCAACTGTGAGGACGCTGCAGTACCTGACAGTGTTTCATTCTGTTGTACACAGGTTGCTGAGTCAGAACCAACTTGTTGGCACCTAACAGCAGTAGATTAAATTTTAATTTCCCTAATGATTAATGATGTTGATGACTTTTCTATGTTTATTTTATATATATATGTATATGTTAGTTTTAAAATTTTTTAAGTTTAGAATGTGTAAGAGATGCATAAGTTAGCTAACAGAAAAGTATACCAATGAAAATGAACCAGCAAGTAACAGGGAAATAAAACAGACGTAAGAGGATTCAACCTAATCTATAATTTGAGAAAATTAATATGAAAGCATATCATTGCACAGCCACAGAATAGCAAAAAATAAAAACTAATAGTATCCACTGTTTGTGAGCATGTGGGGCAGTGTGAACTACTATAAATTGGGGGGGGGTTAATACACACTTATTTGGTTAACACATTTTAAAATCTGTTAAATTATAAAACATCTAAATTCTTTGTGCAACTAGTATCACATATAAGCGTCTACCCTACTGGCAGCAACACATAAAGAGATTACTGGACATAAAAAGGTGTTTCTTGTAGTATTGTTTATAGTAACAAAAAAGAAAAAAAATGTTTTTTAAAAGGAGGAAGTGAGATGGGGAAAGATACAAACTAAATGTCCATTACTGACATATTGGTTTAATAATTTATAGCACATGAATGCTCTGGAATATTATACAGCTATTAGAACAAGTCGAGTTTATATATATTGATCTGGAAAGATGTTTATATTATATAAGGGGAGGGAGGGAAGCAAGCTATATAGCAAGGTACATTGATCCCATAATTAAAAGAAATTTTTAAAATTTTAACTGTATTGTATTTTCTTTTTAAAAATCATTTCATTGTATGGTATTTAAGATCTGTTTATACATTTAATTTTCTAGTGATCGATGACTACACCTTAATTTTAAATACATCTATTGATCTATCGCATGTTTCACCACTACAATATTCTCCAGTCGAGGTACATATAAGACATTATAAGACCACATCCTTTAAAATCTCCTACAACACAAAAAATGATGAAGGCTAAAAACAGCTTTAAATTCAAAATGCTCAATAGTTTTTCTGAGGTCAAAATTAAAATGTTTTTTAATGTTGTAATTTTACACTTACAGAAAGCAACCACAGGTTTTTTTCCCCTTGCAGCAGAAATAAGCTATCTATTTCAGTTGTTTTATTGGGTAATATAATTATGTTCATTACAGAGATATAAACAAGGGGCAGACATTATACTAAACCAATTCCTTTGTGTCAGAAATTGGATTTTCTCAAAATGATATTCATTCCTTGCAATAAATGCAATTAAGGAATGATATTACAGTTTAAAAATCATATTCAAATGGCTAAATCTTAGCCTAACAACAATGCAAAGTCTCACGCAGCACAGTATAACGAAAGGAAAACTAGATGTGGAATCAGACACACCTGGCTTCCAATCCTAGCTCTGCATTTACTGGCTATGTGATCTCCGAAGTTACATAACCAGAGAGCCTTTTCAGCATCTGTAAAAATGGTTCCCTATAGCATCCTGGAAGATTAAAATTAAAAAGTCACAGATGAAAAGTCCTAATGCAGAGACTAATGATTTCCCTAAAGTTTCATCTGCCTTCTTTCCTAGGGGTCTAATTCCTAATTGGTAACAAGCTGTAGACTGCTAACAACAAAGTCAGTGGTTCAAACCCACCAGTTGCTCAGAGGGAAAGATAAGGTTATCCGCTCCTTTTAAGATTTGCAGACTTGGAAACCCTATGCAGAGTGGGTCCCTAGGAGTCAGAACTGACTCAATGACAGTGAGTTCTAAAGACTTTTTTTAAAATGCAAGACGACAGGTAGAAACGCAGTTACTGTTTTTGCATCTCCAAATAGTTACTATATCCTTCAAATGTTTTTTGAAGCCCCTTTTCTTGAGTAATTTTTGAGGACTATTTAGTTTGGTCTACACTTACTATTTCTGACCCAATTTAGAGGCGGAGGGGTTGTTATTATTGTTTAATTATAAGAAAACATGTTACTTCCTACCTGTGGCTTTTTTTTTACAACTTTAGACAACTTTCTTTTTAAAACCATTCCTGCTGTCTCTATGGAAACCACTTGAAAGTATTATGTAAAAAAAAGCTACAAGAAATCAGAAATTGAAGTTATTCACTCTATCCCATTAATAGATCAACTCCATAAAAATTTCAAAGAGCAATACAACAAAGCTTATAAATTTCAATTTTCAAAACTTCCTCTAAGAGTCAAGTTTGTCTATAAAACTGAATCGTTAACAGATCAGACTGTCACCCACAACACTGCTAAAAGTATATAAACACAAACCACATTTGCCAGCTTTCAATATGTTAAGGGAACACTTTATTCAAACAAGATACATTAATATAACCATGGTAAATAAATTTGGTATTGCTTCAGAATTGTATGGGGTAATTTTAGGGAATATCTTCATCTCTTCAACTTTAACTGTATTTCAATCAGTTTCATGTAAGGCTCTTTGATACTCTGATCCAATGCTCCTTTAAAATGATTCAGTGGCAAAAAAAAAAAAGTTTTAGTGGCTTTTATAGTCTACCAAAATTGAAACTAGGTAGCTACGGTATGTAACATTACAATTGGTTCTAGACATATTTACGTAAAGACCAATCATCATCCACGGCAGCATTTAGCTGTTACTCATAGTAATTCCTTGGCCTAAATCATAATTAAGGCAGTTTCTTGTTTGCTTTTCTAAAGGTATTTGAAAAACATATTCATAGAAACACTTCACATTACCTTTCCAGGCTCAGATTACAGCCTCTTCAGTTAAGTGTCACGTACATTTTCAAATAAAAAATTTACCGCTGACATTCTTTTAACATCCATCCTGCGCTCTTCCAAATGCCAAAGTTCCTCACTAATCTTAAAGTACCTAAGATCTGCATTTTTTTCTGGTTTTCCTTTCATCACTTACATTCCAAGCTTTTGTACTGTTAGTTCACTGCACATACACCATAAATGTAAGCCTCACGAGAATCCCTCGCCTCCTAAATTCACTCCATCAATTGGCGAGAAGCAACGCATTTATACCCCACTATTCATAAACCCCAAAGTTTAATGAGTTTAGCGCCACTACTAGGGAAGCATTTAAAGCCCCGATGCCTGGTTTCGGTACCTGGTGGAAGCTTTGTACGTGCTTCCCGGACGATCTTCGCAGCCTACCTCTCCTGCCGGTTGTGTGGTCCCTTGCTGCCCCCAGCACCGGAGTGCATGCAACTCACTACAGTGTATTTCTTTCGCTTACCATCCCTCCCGGTATCTCCCTTCCATTTCTGCGCATCCACCCTTCCCTTCCTGAACCCCCCTGCAAAAGATTGCGCACCCAGGTGCCCACATCTCAAAGAAAGAGCACCGTTCCCCTGACATTGTCGAGGTTTCCGGACGACTTTAGGTGCACCGGCGAGGCTGACCGCTCCTCTCCCTCCACACCGCCCGCTCCCTCCCGAGTTGGGTTTTTGCTCGCGCTCCCTACATGGAATGCCCACTTTGGGGCAACCCTTCTGCTGGCGAAGTCCAAGATCGCAACCCCGGCCCGTGACCTCTCGAACCCAGCACACCCCTCAAGCTTAATCCACCGCATTCTTGGAGCTTGTGCTCTCGAAATGCCCCCCGTGCCAGCTCCCCGCATCCGACCCCAGGTTAGGCGAACGCCCATTTGCTCCGGGTGCCATGCCTCCCCGGCCCGGCCCCTTTCGCACACTCAGCCCGGAGTGCGTGCCCCGGCCCCTCACCTAGCTTCGACCGGGACTCCTCCAGTTTCTGGATCTGGTTCTCCAAGAAGAGCATCGCCACGGCGAAGACCACCACCGCCAGCAGCTGCAACTTGGGCGGCATCATAATCCTGAGGAGCCCCATGAAACCCGCCGCTCGGGATCAAGACATACCGCGGGGGGCGGGGAGCGGGACCCCGGAGGCGAGAGAGACGCCGGGAGGAGCCCACCCGGCCGGCGGAGAGGCTAGGAGAGCGCGACAGAGAGAACCACCGCAGCGACCCCCCTTCGCGCCTCCCCAGTCCCCCGCCCCCAGGCACCCGGACCAATGCCGCCGGCACCCGCTTTCCCTCGGCAGACTCGATGGCCAACCCCTCCAAAAGTCCAAGCAGCCAACAGCGCGAAGCGGCTGCCAGGCTCTTGCCGTCCTTTACCACCTCAGTCCCGACCCCCGCGCCCGCCCGCCAGCCAGCCTGCCTCTCTGGCTTCCTTCCCTCCCTCCTTTGCTCGCGGCCGCGCGCTCCGCCACCAGCGCTGCGGCTGCGGCTGCGCCGCCCTCGGCCCCGCCCCCTCCCATCCCCCTCCGCCACCACGCGCACGCATCCACGTACGCTGCTCGGCAACCAGAGGCTCCACCCTTCGTGCCGTTTGCTTGTGCTTATTGGCCCGAAGAACCGCGGCACATTGCTCGGGGTTCGTGTTACGGTTGGTTTCCTCCGCCACAGGTCTCAACTAAGACAGCATTCGATTGGATAAGCTGGGAGAAGGAGGCAGGACGAAGCTAGCGAAGGCGGGGCTTCGTGGCCGCTTAGACGAACGTGGAGTAATGAAAAGGAGCCTGAGAAGCGTACATTTGGGGAGTTTAGGAAAGTGCCTGATTTACTTGATCGAGAGGACCTGACAGCTCTCTTTACAGCGTGTCATCTTGAAGGTTTTATTTGCCCTTAGATAATATCCTTCCCTACAAGTTGAGATATTTGATGGCAGCGGTCCTTCGCAGTATGTTTTAAATCAGGCTCTGGAGTAGACGCCTCAAGCTGACGGGTCCCCTCCCTGGCTGCGGCCGCAGAAGTGCGGAAGAAGGTGGTGATGGCGGCTGACCCGGGAGGACGGCTTGGGCCGGCGTTTAGGCTGAGACTGCTGCTGGTGTCTGTGCTGCAAGCGGTGAGTGGAGGTCCCCTCCGCAGCCTCCTCGGGGCGAAGCGGGGGTTGCACCTTGGAAAAAGAAAGAGTGGGGCCCGTTAGGGAGCCACACTTGAAGAAAGAGGGAAGACGGAGCTTCCTGAGGGATTACTGCGTGCGGAATTGCGACGTGGCCTAATTCTCCGATCGCCACTGAAGCACGCGGGCCACTAGAGTTTAGCGGAGCTCTCCTCCTGGACTTCGGACGGTGTCTGGGGTACTGAACTACTTTACAGCACGCCACTTCAAAACAATCTGTCCATCACGCGGAGTAAAAATCATAGAGCCGCGATGAAAATTGGACAGGAAGGAAGGTTGTTTCCAAGCAGAAGTGGAAGGGACTGCCGTTCCTCGTGGCGAGGCTCTCAAGCCCAAGAAAAGCCATCAAGTCTTTGGTTTAGGTCTACAATTTCTAATTTACGCCTCCTAATTGTAACTGTTTACTCTAATTGGTGTAGACAGCCTTTTACCTCGGTCATTCACGTACCGCTAAGCTCCTTTCAGTAACGTTTGTAGTTTTAGACGCTACTGGACTCAAAGGAGCTAATTTATATTAAAGTGTAATTTAATGTAATTTTTCATTGATTTATTTTAAACGATAACCACAATCTCTCAGAAGCATACGGTTTAATCAAGGACCCGGATTGTGTGTGTGTGTGTGTGTGTGTGTGTGTGTGTGTGTGTTTTCATTTTGCCCAGTTAGCAGAATAAGTGCATTCTCAGTCATTGAGTCTTTTAACAGATTTTTCTAATAATTGCCAAAACAGGAAGATAATAGTTAACTTCTTACATAGCCAGGCAATTAACCTGTATTTCTCTGAATAATAAACCTTTTTTTTATTTTCCAGTCACTAGCTTTTATATGTCTTGTCTAAGTTGAAGTCTTTGGAAGAGTACCCTCTTTACTGAGACTGCTGAAAAGTTTGCCCATGGGAGACCTTGTTTATTTGATGCTTCCAAGGTTTGAGGGGAACTGGAAACTATACTGTAGGACTCTATAAACACCTTTCTTTATTAAAGGTCTTGGAAACTATACTGTAGGACTCCCTAAACACCTTTCTTTATTCAAGGACTTCGAAGCAATCCTTTCTGTTTTGCCTTTCAATTCTGGCCCAACTGTAGATTCATTGTATCTGCAGTTAACATCCCACCAACTCATGATCATCATCATCCTCATTCTCTCACTTCGATCAAGTCAATGCTGACTTGTAGGGACCGCATAGGACATGCTAAAACTGCCATTATGAGTTTCTGAGACTGTTGACAATGAGAAGAGAGCCCCTGTCTTTCTCCCAGGGAGCAGGCTCCGTCATCATCATTATTGTTCATATGTCTAGTGCCTTAAAAACTCCTTAACACTTCTCCCCACATTTTCTTCCCTTTAAGGTTTTTTTCCATTGTTAATTTAGTTGAGTACACTCCCAGGCAAAGAGGGGGAAAAGGACAGTTATTTCTTGCTGCCTTCTGCTTTTCTTGATTTTTTGATTGCTTCGGTTATATGGCTATGTTTCCTTAACTAAAGTGACTTAAAACAAGTTCGCATACTTAACTGATTTCCTCTGGCTTTATTTATGCAGCTGTGTTGCGCTGGCGGGTCAGCTGAATACAAGTCCAAGATGGCTTTATTCTAGATGCTGCTGTCAATTGGATCAGTTTTATTCTCCTGCCTGTTTGATTCCCAGCCTCACTGAGGCTGGACCCGCTTCTTAAACATGGCAGTCTCAAGGTTGCACCAAAAGGGTGAAATACAGTAACACCTGAGACCAAGCCTTTGAAGTCCTTTCCATCACTTCCACCACACTGTGTTTGCAAAGCAAGTCACAGGCCCAATCCAGTTTTCAGGGTGGGGAAAGAACTCCTTCTCTACGTGAGAGACGTGAAAGAGTCAGGAATGGCAGAGGTACCTTGCAATGAGGTATTCATACCAGGACAGGAATATTGTCTGTGGTTATTAGACAATACCAGAGTGACCACAGAATCTGGACCAAAGATTTAGGTGCCATCTTCGACTCTTTCATTACAGATCCAAGCAATTAACAAGCCTGTCGATTTACCCCTAAATATTTCTCAAGCCTATCTACTTATTGTTAACCCCTTAGTTGATGCCACTAATAGCTTCCTCCTAAAAAATAACGGCCTCCTGGTCTCCCTTTGTTTCGTGTCTGCTTATACTCAAAATCCAGAGGTTTAGTGACCAACAGATTAGCAGTTGAAACCCATCCACTGCTGTCTCAGAAGCCCTAGGTCGCAGTTCTTCTCTGTCTTCCACGGCTGCTGCAAATCAGAATCTATATGACAGCAGTATGTTTAGAATATAAATGATTGGCGTTGCAAGTTTCCCAGTGGCCCAATTCAAAAATAAGTCCTTTTAAATTCATTCCTTGCATTCTCCAAACAAGCTGTGGTTTGTTACTGTTGTTAGACACCATTGACTGAACTCCTACCGCGTGGCAACCCCACGCATAACACCGAAATGCTTCCCCGTCCTGTGTATGTTTGGTTGAAAATTAGGTTGTAGTCATCCATAGAATTTCATTTGCTGAATTTTGGCTTTCTTCCTACTCTTAGTCTGGATACTCTATTAAAACATGTTCAACACCACAGCAACTCACAGGCTTCCACTGACAAGTAAGTGGGGGTTGCATGTGAGATATATCGTGGTGAGGATTCTACCACTGAACCACCACTGCCCTCACAAGTACTTATTAAGTCCTTAATCTCTTGAGCTTAATCCACTTAATTCGATTTCCACAAATTGAGACTTTGCCTTGAATTACCACAGCCACTTCCTTACTAGTCTGCCCATCATTCCTTTTCTAATCCAATCTCGGCTGCATCTCTCTCTACCGTTGTACAACTTACATACATGCTTGAAACGCTTCTGTGCGTCTCTTTTTTAAATACACCACACCTCCTTAACCTGACCCATCGCTGTTTGCCTGTTTTTCAACATTTACTGGTGGTGCAGTGGTTAAGTGCATACTAGCTAACTGAAAATTTCATACTTTGACTCCACCAGCAGCTGCTTTACCAGGAGAAAGATGTGGCAGTCTGCTACCAAAAAAATTACACCCTTGGAAGCCCGTCGGAATGCCAGGCCTTTAAACTTGATGTTGCCTCTGCCTTGTAACTTCTTCCTAGCTTCTCTCCACCTCCAAGAAAAGGATGACTGTGCTACATACCTTCTAGCCCTTCAGATCTCCAAGAATTCACTTCCTCGGGGAAGCATCCCTATACCCCATTTAGGAGTGTCGCTCGTGTCAGTACTCGGTTATCTCTAGCACTTCTGATGGCATTTGTATATACTGAATTGTGTCCATCAAAAAATGTATTCTAAATCCTAATGCTCCTGTCTGGGTGTCCTTTGTTATGCTAATGTGTTTCTGTATTTATATCTCCCTGCCCAGGAGTCAATTTTGACTCCGTGCTAGCCACTTCCCTAAAGAGTGGAGAATTTGAATCCAGCTATAAGGTTGAGAATTTGAACCCAGCAACCGCTCCAAGGGAGAAAGATATAGTGGTCAACTTCCAGAATGATTTACAGCCTTGGAAATTCTGTGGGGCAGTTCTACAGGTGCTCTGAGTTAGAATAAACTCAGCGTCAGGTTTTCGTTTGTTTGCTGTCTTAAATCAGTCTTCAGATATAAAACATTTAAGCAGGTCCCTATAAAGATCGCCAAGGAGCTGGCAGTCCTATTTGACCTCCGAACTCTCCAGCGCCTTCCTTCTCTTCAAGGGGGGACACTGTATAGAGGCATTCAGAATGGTTCGGCCCCTGACCTACCAGCTTAGACTGTCCTATAGTAAAGCTTCTAACAAAACTAGGCTGTCCCGAACCCATGGTTTACTTTTATACAACAAAGGTTGGTAACGTACCAGAATCTGCCTGACTTCTAGGAGTCTGTGCTGTGAGACCTAAAATCCGAAATCAAAAACCTATCAGCAGGGTCTTTGGTGGTTCCTTGCGTGTCAAATGTGCCCGAGACAGGATCAAGCGTGTGTTCCGTATTGAACACAAAGTGGTTATAAACGTTTTGAAGGCACAAGCACAGAGTCAGAAAGCTAAATAAATACAAATGAAGCTTGTTTTTTTTTTTAATAATAAATCAAATGGAAGTTTAAAAGATTGCCAGGGAACCTAAGAACAGAAGCTGAAAGATGATAAGGACTGGCCCTGTTGCAATAGAGAAAGCCTTCCCCTAGAGCCTGCACCCTGAATTTGGGCACCTAACCGACATTGTCAGAAAATAAATTTCTGTCTGTTAAAGCTATCCACTTGTATTTGTATTGTAGCAACACTAGCTAGCAAAGAGGAGCCTTGATGGCATAGTGGGTTACGCGTTGGGCTGCTAATCGCAAAGTGAGCAGTTGGAACCCGCCAGCCCCTCCATGGGAGAAAGATGAGGCTTTCCACTACAGTAAAGATTTACACAAGGGCAGTTCTGCTCTGTTCTATAAGGTCACTGTGAGTCAGAATTCACTCCATGGTAGTGAGTTTGTAAGTTGAGACATCTAAGACTGTATTCTTTCATAATATTCTTTTGTAAGATATGAGTATTCTCCCATAGACCTGACTGCCTCCTCTTACAGAGGGCCCCTATCTCTTCTCTTTAGTTTTACCCCTACTAGGATACATATACAGTTACCTGATAGCTAAATGGAAGTTTTTGAATCAGATAATCAATGAGCAAAGATTCTAAAGGATAGACTCGAGGCTTTCTTGTCATTACCACTCCTATAATCCAGTTGTTTGTAAACCCACTGCTATCAAGTATACTCCATGGAGAAGAAGACAAATCATGGCTGCCCTTTATAGGAGAAGGTGGGACATGCTCCCAGATTATGAAGGTTGTAAGTCTTTATGGGAGCACACAGCTTCATCGTTTGTGGAACAGCAGATAGGTTCAAACTCTTGACTTTCTGGTTAGCAGCCTTGGTAACGTGCTCAGACTTTTGCCTAAAAGGATAAAGTTACAAATAGTTCATCAAATGACCCTGCTGCCAACCCATATCCAAAAGAACTCATGAGTACTAGAAGAGAACAAGGCATTAAATAATGCATTGGAACGGGATCGAATCTCTGAGCCTCTTATTTTGTCAGTCCTACTTGAAATGGGGAAAGTTAAAATGTTGAATGGCTATCCCAGATAAGATCAAGTCCTTAGAATATTTGCCTTTCATGAGAGCATGACTTTTAAAATTTAGCATTCAGGCTTAATATGCACATTTTAAAAGGCTGTGCCATCATTTAATGCTAACAAGAAGATCGAATAATTTGAGTATTTATTATTTTTGTGTGAAGTACTAACAAATGCTGCTAATGTCTTTAGACTCAAAGCCTTGAGTGCAAACTCTGAAAGAACAGTTAGAAAATTCACTCATTAAGCTCAAGATAGCTTATATTGCTCCTACATTAACTCCTCCTGCATTAACTCCCACTTGAATATTTAAATCATTTAAATGGCATTTTGTAGTTTTAGGTTTGCATTCACAGTGAAGGGTGGGAATGGTACTAACATTAGTTACCCACTCACTGTATATTAGGCAGGGTCCGAGATGCTCGCCATCCATTTACTCCTTTATCCTCAGAACTCCGTGTGATAAGCAACAATTATCCCTCTTCTGAAGCTAAGAAGTAGAGTTGCTCCATGCTGGTATTTGAATAAAGATTTCATCAGACTCCAAAATACATGCCACCTCTCAGTAGGTGATCCGTAAATGCTAAAATAAAACCACACAGTGCAATCGCATGTTTATTCATTTGAGATCCTTATTTTATAAAACACGCTTCAGTGACAATTCCTGACATTCTTTAAGCCTTTCGATTTTCAAAATGATTTCATTTTGCCTGTCTCAATTACCATGGCTGCGTAACAAAATGTAGTTGTTTAAAACAACTGGGGTGCTTTGCTCAAGGATTTCATGAGTCAGAAATTCAGACAGGGCGCAGCAAGGATGGTCTGGGACTGCAATTGTAAAGATTGAAGTCTGGGACCTGAGCTCATCAGCTCGTGTGTTTAGTGCGGTCACTGACGCCGGTTGTCAGCTGGAGGAGAACTTAGTTGCTCTCCACATGGGTCTTCTCACGTGGTTGCTCTAGTTTGGACATCCTCATACCGTGGTGGGGAAGCTCCACAGGTACATATTCCTCGAGAGGGACAGCTGTGCCTTTTATATCACTTCATTATGTTAGTCCAAATAGTCACAAGGCCCCCATTCAAGGGAAGGGAACATAGAATGCCAGTTGGGTTATAAGAACATGAGGGATGGTGTAAATATATTGGTGCAGCCATCTTTGGAAAATAATTGGCACGTTATTATACTTGACTTTCATATTTGTGAAATAGATCAGGCAGATGACTTTACTAATGGAAAACAACAAAGCAAGTTCTTACAGCTAAACTAGAGGTCTAGTACAAAAACTAACCATTAAACATTTAGACACTCCCACAAGATTGAAATAAATACTTCATCGCTTCTTTTTACTTGATCCGTTTTGAAGATTAAATACATTTTACTTCCCTGAACAGAAAAAAACCTGTAACTTCTACCAAATTAGGGTAGGAGCTAACAGAAGATAGTCATGTGAGAGTTGCGAAGTATGCCAAAACACTTAAGACTTTTAACATCTGAAAATGTGCTAGATTTTAATCTACTAGTCAGTGTAGGACAGTTGTTCTCAACCTTCCTAATGCCGGGACCCTTGAATACAGTTCCTCATTGTGTGGTGACCCCCCCCAACCATAAAATTATTTTCATTGCTCCTCCTTAACTGTCATTTTGCTACTGTTATGAATCAGGCGACCCTTGTAAAAGGGTCGTTGGACCCCTAAAAGGGGCGTGACCCACAGGTTGAGAACCCCTGGTCTAGGAGGATCTACAAACTTGTCAGTGAACCATGTAGCCAGCCAAACCTAAAATAGTTACTGTCTTTCCCTTTACGGGAACAGTTGGTCTTGGTCTTGAACAGTATTTCCTAAAGTGGGCGATACTGCAAACTGAGACTTCTGGTCTGTATGCAGTCTTTCAGTGCACACATGTGGCTGCAAAGTAGAACTGAAATTGAAAATAAGACTCATCATTCCGTTTATAAAATTTTCAAAGAACATTCAGATAATGGTGATATATGTTTTTAAAAACATTTATGGCTCTTGAGTAGTTTTAAATTGTTGTGTGGGGTAGGATTGGCTCATCTGTCTTAAAGGTTTTGCTTGCCCCTGGTCTAGAAAATCAACCAGTGGTCAGTCTAAAATCCCATACATGAGACTTGCTTTGTCAATTTCATTTTTTAAATATGTGAGAACTAGCACAGATACAGTAAATATAAGGAAACTTTCAACCAGTAGTGACCCTGGATACAACTGAATGAAACACACCCCAGCCGGGAGCCGTCCTTGCAGCCATGCTGTGTCTGAGTCCCGTGGTGCAGCCACCATGTCAGTCTGTCTCCTTGGGGTTCTTCTTTTCTCAGGCCACTACTTTACTGAGGATGATGTCTTTATCTAGGGATTGCTCACTAATGATAAATATAAAGAAGTATGGGAGGAGGGAGCTAGAACTGGTTGTGATTTTGTGTGTTCAACTCATTTTAAAAATGATTTAATCATAGAAGTGTATGATATGTGTATACTATATCTAGGAAAGTCACCAAAGAAGAAACCACACTTGACCAATGGTTACCGTGGGTGAAGGAGAAAGAAATGTTGGTTAGGGACATTGAGTTTATGTCAGTAGTGGTGGGATAATTTGGAAAGGGTTATCAATCATTATTGTACAACAAGAAAAGTATATTCAGTAGCACTGAATTATGCAAAGTAGAAGTTGTAGAATTAGAGAAAAATTTTTGTGTATATTTATGCCACAATTGGGAAAATAATTACATGAATAACGAGTATAAGGAAGAAGAAAATGTTCTAGAATTGAATATGGTGATAATTGTAGTACAACTCTTCTTGATGTGACAGAATTATTGAATTGTGGGTCAAGTGCTAATAAAACTGTTCATTTTTTTTAAAAGGTATGCTAGAAGCTGTTTCCAAAGAGCATTCTGGCTGTACTTCCTCCAAAGCAGATTTTGGTGTGCTGTCAGTCCATGGAGCGTTCCTTATTATTGCACACTGCCTAATTTCAAAGCACCGATTTTTCTTCAACCTTACTTTTTAATTGTCGGGAACACTCATTCATATGAGGCTATTTTAAATACCCTGGCTTATGTCAAGTGCTTTCTAGTTCTTAAAGTGCTACTTTATCTTTAGCAAAGAGATCTTTTACAGCAGATTTATCCAATGCAATAATTTGATTTACTGACTATGGCTACCATGGGCATTGATTATGGATTCAAGTAAATTAAATCCTTGATAAGGTCGATATTTCAGTTTGTCATGATGTTGTCTATTGGTCCACTTGTGAGCATTTTTGTTTTCTCTGTGTTGAGGTGCAATTCATACTGAAGACTATAGTCTTTGATTTTCATTAGGAAATGCTTCAAGTCCTCCTCGCTTTAAGGAAGCAAGATTGTGTCATCTGCATATTCACTTGTTCTGTTTCTGATGCTATTTTCTTATTCTAGCCAGCTTCTTAGATTATTTGCTCAGCACACAGAAGAAATAAATTCGGTGAAATATACATCCCTGACACATCTTTCCTGATTTTAACCACATAGTGTCCCCTTGTTCTGTTCAAATAACTGCATCTTGGTCTACACACAGGTTCTACAAGAGTACAATCAAGTGTTGAGAATTCCCATTCTTCATAATGTTATCCATAATTTGTTATCTGCACAGTCGAATGCTTCTGCATAGTCAATAAAACAGATAAGTATCTTCCTATTAGTCTATGCTTTCAGCAAGATTCATCTGAAATTGTCAGTAATACCCCTCATTTCATGTTCTGTTCTGAAACCAACTTGAATTTCTAGCAGTTCCCTATCTTGCTGTAACTATCTTAAATCATCTTCAGCAAAATGTTACTTGCATGTAACATTAATAATATTGTTCAATAATGTCCACATTCTTTTGCAGCACCTTTTTTTATTGGCTCAGTGGTTAAAGAGCTTAGCTGCTCGCCAATAGGTTGCCAGTTGGAAACCACCTGCTCCTCTGTGGGAGATGTGGCAGTCTTTAACGCTAAAGTTTTACAATGGTGGAAACTGTGGAGCAGTGAGTAGAGAAATAATGCATTCCCTCAAACGAGCTCACAATATTGCTTAGGAAGTCAGTCAGTCTTAGAGGTGTATATGGTACAGGGTCATGAGTGGTGCTCTTATATAACTGTTCAGAACTGTATCTCAAGAAAAAAGTACTATGGCTAAAAATTGGGATGTAATTTTTTAGGAGGAAACTTTCTAGCAGATTGATATTTTTGAAAATAAGTAGGAAGTGACGAGGTAGAAAAAATAGAATAGAGCCTTAGACACTTGCGTTAAGAGTTTTATACTGTTGGTACTCTGGAGTGATTCACAAAAGATCAGTGGTCCTCAACCTTCCTAATGTCGCGATCCTTTAATACAGTTAGTTCCTCATGTTGTGGTGACCCCCGACCAGAAAATTATTTTTGTTGCTACTTCATAACTGTAATTTTGCTACTGTTTTGAATTGTAATGTAAATATATGATATGCAGGATGTATTTTCATTGTTACAAATTGAACATAATTAAAGCATAGTGGTTAATCACATAAACAATATGTAATTGTATATTGAGGGATATTTCTTTCTAATGACAAACAAATGAAATTTTGCCTTGAAGCATGGTTCTAGCATCGGTAACAGTCTTCACACCAGGTACGATATGTTGGCGTATCTGCGTGTGGGCGGACCCACCTGGAGAGGGATAGAAGGGTGGTGTCTCAGTTCCTAAGAATGTGTTTTCCAATGGTCTTAGGTGAGCCCTGTGAAAGGGTCGTTCAACCCCCAAAGGGGTCAAGATCCACAGGTTGAGAACCACTGCAATAGATGCAAAATGGAAGTGATGAGCGAGGGCAGACAGTGACTAAGACCTTTTAGGGCAAGAAAATATGTCGGCTCTCTTTAAGAGAGAATTGCCAAAACTTGTTAATTACATGGCATGAGAATAATTTTAAAAAGCCAGGAGTCTAGAGCTGACCTGGGCAGCTAGCCGGTAAGGAGACATGGTGCCATTGTAGAGAGATGATGAGTACCCTGAGGAGTATTGCCATTGAGGAGCGAGTCTCACTGTGGAGACTGTGACTTTTGCAGTACTTATGCAAAATTTATATGACATACCCATTGAGTTATTGGCTGTGGAAGTTTGACACTCAACAGGAATTGAAAATTTCTAGTAAATATGTATTTAAAGGTATAGACAAGATGAATTCATCAATGGTATGTAACGCAAAGAGAAGGCCTAAAACAGAACTCTGGCTGACCAAGAGCATTTAAAAGGTGTGTAGAAGGTAGAAGGAGCAGCTGGAGCAGCAAGAGATGTAGGAAGAAACCTGGTGGAATAACAGAAACAAGGGAGGAGATAGCCTCAAAAGCGAGTCAACAGTTTGAATGTCTTTAGGTGATTTTGCCAAATTCATGGAATGGTAGGATGAGAAACCTGGTTATAATACAATTTAGAAGTGACATTTTTAGAACCAAGGAACATGAACATACTAAAGAATAGAGTAATTAATGTAAAGATATGGGCAAGGAGAGAAACCAAAGGATTGCTCTTGGGTGGATGGAGGGTTACCACATTGACTGTGATTTGCCCTAAGGAAGAAAACTGATATTTTTGAAAGGCAAATGCTTTTGCCAGTGTTTCTCATTCCTTATCTTTAATCCTTATGACAATTTGTTTTATGTGAAATGTATTGCTCCCTGTTTTACTAGTGAAACGAAGACTTCGGGACTTTGGCTTGTCACATGCCTTTTTCATATCCTTGTCCCTGAACCCAGGTTCTTTTTCTCCTTCCTCAACGGCATCCCCTTTCCCACTTCCTGTGCCAGATGTGGATGCAGTGAAGTTTGCCGCGTGTAGTACAGACTGCGAAATTAATGTTGTTCTAGACACCAAAAGCTCCCTGCCGATTGTCACTTGTAGTGACTATAGAACAGTGTAGAACTGCCCCTGTGGGTTTTTGAGGCTATAACTGTAAACTGCCGTGAAAAGCTTTGTCTTTATTCCACAAACCTCTGGTGATTTAAAACTGCTAAACCTGGAGGTAGCAGCCCAGCTCGCACCCCTCTCACTCTGTCGCCAGGGCTCCTTAATGTTACTCTTAGACCCATAAAACACATGTCAAATTCTTAAAATGAAATGGAATTAATTTTGCTTCTAAGGAAATTCCTTTTTTAGTTGAATGATTAAAAATGCATTGTGTGTAATATATACAAATTATAATACAATGACATATTTTTATTCATCTATATTTTAGCTAAGCTTTTTAAGGGGGGGGAGCTTGTGGGGCAATCGGGCTGGAAGAAAGAACCTAAGAAGAATCTTTGATAAGATTGTTATTAGTTCAGTGTAAAATATGACAAAATAGTAATTTATAAATTATCAAGGGTCGATGAGGGGAGCGGGGAGAAAGGGGGAAAATGAGCTGATCCAAGGGCTCAAGTAGAAAGCAAATGTTTTGAGAATGATGACGGCAACAAATGTGCTTGACACAATGGATGGATGTATGGATTGTGATAAGGGTTGTATAAGCCCCCAATAAAATTATTATTTTAAAAATAAGTAAATAACATGTATAAGAAAAATAAATATTTAATGCTTGTGGGGGGTTGTTATTAGTTGTTGGTAGTCCACAGTCCTCTCTGTGCCTTAGCAGGTCCATGCAGGGTCCTCATCTTCTGGGCTTGGTGTGCTTATACGGAGTCTAGGCCAACTGCCTCTTACTCTTTTTCCTTCTTGACTTGCTTCCGTCTGGGTATGGTAGGTCGGTTCCTTCCCCTTCTCCCCCCTCCCCTCCATGGTCTAGTGTTGTTCTCTGCAACACACACTTCCAGGGTGGGGGTCAGGCTGGTTCTGGTTGGGGCTGACCCTGTAGTCCAGTCTTTTCATGCATTCCTCCACCTGTTACATGCCCCCCCCACCCCCCGGTTAGACACTCCATGGTAGGGTCTGTATGAACTTTCCAATTCTGTGGAGACACAACCAATACCCTCACCCTGGGTGGGTCAGTGCCCTATTCCTACCAACAACTCAAGACATGTTGTCCCTTAACTGGAACATATGGAGACGGGACAATAATGGGGACACACGGTGGGAGACAGTATGGGAATGGAGCATAACAGTTCAGCAATTGGAGTAAAGCTGAGCCACAGAACCCCTGAGGAGCCCCAAGAATGGACCTCGGGAGAGGAGGGACACCTGCCCTGATCTCCCTTAGGACCAGGGGGGCGGGTCTCATCAGGACCAGCAAACAGACCTGGACCTATGTAGGGTTTGTTGTTTTTTTCCTTTTTCTTTCTTTAGTCGTATGTTTTCTTATTGTTCAGACTAGGACGTGGATGGTTTGCCTAATTATATGGGTTGGACCATAGGAGAAAAGGCAATGGGGCCAGTGGCACCAGAAGGTAGAGGGGGAAGAAGGAGGTGGGGAGAAGGATGTGGTGAGTGGTCGGCGGGCGTGAAGAGGAACCAGCATCTAGAAGCGGGTAGAGATCCTGTGAGTATTAGAGCAACCTCTACCTAGCGGAGAGGAAGTACTAAGAGGTGGAAGAAGGGGGAAAGTGATGGTGAGGCAGAGGAGGCAAAAGGAAACAGAGACAAGCTGTAGGAAGCAAAGGCAAAGATAGGGAGAGTAACCCACTTATGTAAATAATCCATAACAGTACTGCTATTGGCCTATGTACATCTATTTATAACGTAGTACACTGAAGCTGCAGACGAGCCTTGGGTCTTGGCTCATACCTTCCCTCAAAACAAGAACACTGTTCTAACAAATTGGCATTCTGCGATGCTCACACACACACACATCACATGATCGCTGAAGACAAAATGGGTGTATAACCAGATGTGGTGGAGACAGAGGATGGTGCCCGACTATTGAAAGATAGAGTGTCTGGGGTCTTAAAGGCTTGAGGTTAAACAAGTGGCCATCCAACAGTGAAGCAACAAGCCCACATGGAAGAAGCACACCAGCTGGTGTCATTGAGACAGGCAACAGGCATCAGAAGACTAACAACAAATAGTAAACAAAATGCATTGGTGAGAATGAAGGGGGGTTGGAGCGGAGACCCAAAGTCCATCTATGGACAATGGAACATCCCTCCCACAGGGGTCGCAGGGAGGGGATGAGTCAAGCAGGGTGCAGTAGAGCACTATGGGGTCATTCAATATACCTCTGATCCCTGGAGGTCTCCCCACCCCCTACTATCATGACCTCAGTACCGCCTCCCAATTTAGACTAGACAGGCGCATGTACATAGGTATTGGCTAGAGATAAAACTCAAAAAACATGGAACACAGGAATGGGAATAGAGATAACAGGGTAGGAGGAAAGTGGGGAGAGATGAAGAGAGGGGGGGTACTGATCACAATAAATGACACATAACACACACCCCCATCCAGGAGTAAAAAACAACAGAAACCAGAGGGGAAGGGAGACAGCGGTCGATGTGAGATTTGAAAATAACAGTCTATCAAGGGAACAGGAGGGGTGGGAGTGGGGCTTGGGGAGGAGGGAGGGGAAAAAGGAGATGCTGATCTCCAGGACTCAATGGGCAGTAAATGTCTAGAAAAGAATGATGGAATATATGTACGAATATGTCGGATACAATTGATGTATGGATTGTAACAAGAGTTATAAGAGGTCCCAATAAAATGATTATAAAAAATATTAGTACCATGGAGTTGGTTCCAATTCATAGCATCCCAGTTTACAACGAAACACCACCCAGATCTGTGCCATCCTCACAATTGTTCTTATGTTTGAGCACATTGTTGCAGCCACTGTGTCAGTCCATCTTGTCGAGAGTGTTCATCTTTTTCACTGCCCTCTGCTTCACCAAGCATGATGTCCTTCTCCAGGGACTCGTCCCACTTGATCACATGTCCAAAGTATGTATGTGAGATGAATAATGAAGAATGTATCTCCAAATGAAACATTTCAGTAACTCATCTGTAGTATTAGAATTTGTCAGACCCAGTTTCTCCTTTTGGTTTGGTTTATGGTGTAAATGTGAAATTATTTCTTTATTCTCAGGTATCTGCTTTGGGGGCAGAATTTTCATCAGAGGCATGCAGGGAGTTAGGCTACTCCAGCAACTTGCTCTGCAGCTCCTGTGATCTCCTTGGACAATTCAGCCTGCTTCAGCTGGATCCTGATTGCAGAGGCTGCTGTCAGGAAGAAGCACAATTTGAAACAAAAAAGGTATTATTTTATAATATATCTGCTCCGTTGAATGGTTTGATTGAGATGAGATAAAATACTGTATAATAAATTACATTGTTAACTTAAATATAAAGGCCTTGGCTTTTTGACAGTTGTTAATATCAGAAACTGATGTCCTTATCTTCAATGAGACCAATCAAAGCCAATAGGAAGGGAAAAGTATTGTTGCTGTTAGACATTAGAATCTCTTTCTCCTATGGTTGTCCAGTGCACTTGAATACTATTGTTCTGCATGCTTCTTAGCTTCTAGCCAGATGAAACCCAAGAGTAATACGAGGGGCTTTCATTCATTTATAATAAGAACCACCAGTATTTTTTATTGATATAAAATTCACATGTCATGTATTTCCACAGTTAAGTCACTTTTTAAAAGAGTTATATATGTGTCATCACAATCAGTGCTAGTGCACACTCCCTTGTCCCACCTCCATTGTTTGCTCCCCAGCACCCCCCATCCCCGATGAACAATTGCATCCTCTTTTGGGTTTCAAAACTGGGAAACAGAGTATAAACAAACAGAATAAAAATAAGACAGAAAAATTCTGTCATGGAATAAGCAAGAAGTATTTAAACATACTGCAAATTCAGGTTGGGTCAAGAGAGAGAGGCCAACTGACCGGGTTTCATATTATCCTGTGGTTCTATCCACAATAATCAAGTTTCCAATAATCTCTCTCTGATAGCGAAACTGTCCCTGTCCCTGGACTGTGGGCGAAGGGAGGGGATCTGGAGGGGTTTAATCCAGCTAGGTACTCCACCGATGGATTGTAGACTCCCACTGCCCTCCATAGCCTTCTACAAGTTGGGTGTTCACAGAGGAAGCTCGGAGACTGTTCCCTTCATCGTATTTGGATTCTGTTACTGTCATCTTTGGATCATACAGGCGGGTGTATTTCTTCCACGTGGACTTAGTTGACGCCTCACTTATATGGCTCCTTTGTTTGAATACAAGTCTTTAAGACCCCAGACACTATTCCAGGCACCATTTGCTTTCTTCACCACACTTTGCTGTAACACCCCTGTCTTCATTTTTCTCTTTGTGAAGGTGAGTATAGAGCAGGACCATGTTAGAAGAACCAACTTCTTGGATTGGACTAGAATTGGATGGGAGCCCAGAATCCATCAGCTTGTCCGTGACTTATGAACAACTCTGGTTTACTTTAGGGGTCTTTCTTTCATTTTATGATCCAAAAAGAACATTAACCATCCTCCATACCTGGGTATGAGGTGACTCATATTGATAGCATCAATATCCAATATCAGCTTATCCAATGGTGCAGAGTGTACAGTACTGTGGAGAAAAGGAAGCTGTGCGAGTAGCCCAGCTGCAAGCCGCACTCCATAGATGCTGCTTCGTACGGATTGAATTCTTACATGATTGAGCTGTGTGTACTGCGAGCATAGGGGCTGTTGCTACAGGAGAATTTCCTGGGACATGCCTTACAAGGGGAGATCCTTGCCTGTCAGATTAATACATGTCATATTAATGCAAGCGGGGTTATTGAATCATCAATACATGGTGGTTTTGGATGCCTATTAAACCAGGGATCCCAACCAAGGTCCAGTGCAGCATTGGGGTGGCTATCATTTGCTTCCTTTCCCATCGGAATTTCAGACCATAGCTACAGGTAGTTCTGAGGTAGGGCCCAGTTTGCCCAGTCGGGCTTCTGTGTCGAATCCTGATGTGGCCCATGTGGGATGCCATGTATGTTCCCCATAAGGCCAGCATCCAAGGTCATCATAGTTTTGTCCAGGCACGGTTCACTGAGGGTTGGGTAGAAACTAAGTCAAAGGTGTCTACCCAGGAACATAGAACCCAGTTTATTCTCCCTTTTGGTTCCCTACAATGGTTGTTGAGCATCCCTTCCCAATGAGAGGTTGCTCCTCCCTATTTACGTGCCTACAGAAATATCAGTGTCTCCCCTGAAATGTAGATGCTCCCCTCCCCTGGTCTTAACTTGATTTTCCACTAAGGTTCCCTTATTCCTATGGAGTACCTGTTGATTTGTCACAGTGTTGTCTTAATGTGTGTGGCATCAAGTAATGGTCTTCTGCCTTTTCACTCTCCATGAAGAAGTGACCCCTTCCAACGTGAGGAGATGCAGTCTCCTATTTTGAGGTAACCACAAAGTATTAGGGGGAAGTCCAAGATTAAAACATGTCGATCCTGGCACATGTGATCACCATGAGTTGAAATCCACTCGGCCTCAGTGAGTCACACAAGAGTACAACTTTAAGAAATTGAGCCCAGGTTAGGGAGTTGTAAGTGTAACTTGAGCCCTCTGTTAATACTTAAATTAATAGTGAACTTGCTCAATTTTTCAGTCTCTTCATTAAAACTGGACAGCCCCACCAGGGCTCCTTATTTAAAACCCATAGATTTCTCTCTTATCAAACGTGGCCTGAAGAGATCATTTATATTAATCAGATATAACTTAGTAAGGTCCTTGTTCTTGGCTTGAGAAAATGTTGGCACCTCTGTGTTGTTGGTTCCTTTTCATCTCTTTCATTTGCATATGCTGCTCTGTAGGTATGTGGTTGCGCTTCATAAAGCTTTCATAGAGTAACCGACTTAGCATTAGGTAACCAAACAAAATCCTCTGTCAGCAAGATGATTCTGGCTCTTAGAGACCCTGTAGATAGCAAAGGTTTAATCTTAGCACTTTTGTGTTTCTAAAGAAAGAATAATCAAACTTAAAATGTGTTTCCGCACCAAAATATAGTAGTTGATTTCTCAACATTATAAAGTAGATATTCCCAGTGCCTTAGAAGGGCCATATAAATTTTTCCTTTTTTTTTAGCTTCATGTGCCAATAATATACTTTAATGTTTAGAAGAACTCTATCCACACAAGTCAATCTTTAATACATGTAAATAAAATCTATAGACAGCAGTTCTTAATTTTTTTTTAATTAATTAAACCCTTCTTGATATTTTGGGGGTTTTATTTTTCTACTTACTCTCTCTAGAGAAATTGCTGAAGAAATCTCTATGTGTCATCCTCTATGTTGAAGCTTTGAGAATCTACACTTATAAGGTGTCTTATAATAAGTAATCTTTATCATCCTTTCCCTGGTGATTAAAAGTAATCTGAAGCTGGAGTCCCCGAATAGCACCAGTATTTAAGTGTGCTATGCTACTAATCAGAAAGTTGACAATTCAAGTCCACCCAGAGGAACTTTGGAAAGAAATGTCTGGCAGCTCCCTTACAGAAAAAAATAAAGCTATTGAAATGCTGTGGAGCATAGTTCTGTTCTGACACACGTGGGGTCCCCAGCAGTCAGGCAAACTCCCTAACAATTATCGACAGTAGCATTGCATTGGTAGTAAATATGTCCAAACTAAACCAACTACAGGCAGTCCCCAGGTTACAAAGTCCATTCCTGGCTGTATTTTAGGAATGTGTTGGTAGTTAGAGCAGGTGCATACATTGTAGTCCCCAAAAAGAAGCCCAAGTGGCACTGCAGGATGAGTGTTGGGCTGCTAAGCTCAAATTCAGCAGTTGCAAACACACCAGCCACTTGGTGGGAGAAACATGGGGTGTCGACTCCTGTAACGAATTACACTCAGAAACTGTACCTATGGTTGTTACAGCTCAGGATCAACTGTGTATGGGTTGCATTGATTTTTAGTGCAAAAAGTCTCAATGCCTTTTCAATAACTTACAAGTTGTAAGTGATCGTGATAGAGAATTTATTTGTGAACAGCATGAGTTCATTCGGTCATTTCAAAGTAAAGGTAAACTTATGTAACATTAAAGGGAAAATATGGTGTAGGCATCCTGGTAGGACTTGATCAAGGGTAATGTAACCGAGAGGAATTACTGAAACGCAAATGAAGGCTGAGCATGATAGTGGGACAAGAAGAAAGTAAAAGGAAATAGTGAAAAGAGCTAGGAGGCAAAGGACATTTATAGAGGTCTAAATCCAGGCATGTACATATGTAAATATATGTATATGAGCTTTCCAAGGTTGTGTTCTTTGTGGAAGCCTATGACTACATAGTTCTCCTGTGGGGTGACTGATAGGTTTAAATGTACCGAAGTAGACAAGTGCTTAACTACTGCGCCAACAGAAAAGACTAAAGACAAATTGATACGTTTTAAATATGTTGTTGACTACATTGACGTGCTAAATATATCGTGCACTGCCAGAAGAACTAACATGTATTTGGAAAAAAGTTTAATAGAATCCTCCTTAGAAATGAGCGTGATAAGACTTCAGCTCATGTATTTTGGATATGTTAATGGGAGAGACAGGACAGAGCAGTGTTTCATTCAGTTGTACAACCAACTTGATGACACGTAACAGTAACAAGCCTACTGTTGTTGCTTAAAGTTTGTGAAAGTTGTTTTATCAACCTAGTATCACCAAAGCATAGGAACAACATTTAGATACATTTCTGAAGCTGTAAGAGTATTGCATGTTGGCCTAGCCCCCACTTAGATGCATAACAGATTTAAATCTAGAAACAATCTTTGATTTAATCTGTGTGGTATTGCTATTTGGATTATCGGGCTTTGTTCATAGGCATTACAATATATGTATATCATTTTAATTCTCAGCCCTGACTAAATGCTTAATTCTGAATAATTTATCTTAAAATGTAAAGTGGAGAAATTGTTAAAATATTAACGTATCACCGTGTGTGTAAATCATATTGTGAATATAAAGAGAGAAAATAAGGGTATATGTAAAAATATTTGGCTATTTACATAATAAAGAAATATCACCAAAGCATTAATTTTGGCTTAATTGCCTGCTCTTTCCATCTACCCGAGGATGAGGTTAATTAATTTTACTAAGTAATTCTTCATGTAAAAAGAATACTTCATTATTTTTATTTGATTTGGTTTCCCCCCACCTTGGGTGAAATGAACTACTCACTCTCGCGGCCATCAAGTCCATGGCAACTCACAGTGTCCCTGGAAGACAGGGTAGAACTGCCCCCGGGGGGTTCTGAGACTGTCACTGTTGACCAGAGTAGAAAGCTTTCTGCTCGTCTTTCTCCCTCACAGTGACTGCAGGTTTCAAACTGCGGGTTTTGTGGATTGCAGCCCAGTGCTTAAACACCGTGCCACCAGTGCTCCTAAGGAATTACCGTGCATACTCGTGTATAAGCCGAGTTTTTCAGCACATTTTTAAGGCAGTTTTGTGGTAAAATTGGGTCCCTCTGCTGATAATCTGGTCGGCTTATACTCAAGTATATATGGTACTAAACATTTCAAATACTGTTTAGCCCAGTGGATCTCAACCTTCCTAACACTGCAACCCTTTTAATATAATTCCTGATGTTGTGGTGACCCAAATCATAAAATTATTTTCGTTGCTACTTCATAACAGTAATTTTGCTACTGTTATGAACTGAACAACCCCTGTAAAAGGGTTATTTGACTCCCAAAGGGGTCATGACCCACAGGTTGAGAACTACTGATCTAGAGAGAGATTTGGTTATAGTTATTTTACTACAATTTTAGCTGTCTTTACTGATAGCTCTAATACTGAAAACCTAGGTTGAGTTTTATCTCAGCTGCATTTGTTATTATGACTTTGAACAAATAAGTAACTCCTAAATCATGAGTTTTGTCTTAATAATATGATATACATTGCCTCACCTTGGTTTGTTTGCCCTGGTTCTGTGCTAAGTATTCAACTTGAATTATTGGTTCAATTCTCCAAGCAACCCTGTCATTTAAATGCTATTATTCCTGTTAGAAAGACAGATCTGGATTTCTGGGAGTTTAAATTATACACGCAAAATGATTCAGCAAGTAGGTAGGTCATTTTGACTCCAGAACTGTTTTGCTTCTCATCTTGAAAATGTTACTGTAAGACTTTCATCACAGTTACTGCAAGAAGACATACCTGGGCTGGGTTTCTGGGGGCTCGCCTAATTTATTGTTAAGTTTTAATAATAATTTCATGGCTTGTTTTTATTTAAAATTACCAAATCTTTATTTCTCAGTTTACCACAGACTGTAATGGCTTCTATTATTTGGTATAATTAAGAATATTCACACAAAAAAGGATATTCAGTGGTGAAGTGGTTACATGTGAGGCTGCTAGCCACAAGGTCAGCCGTTTGAAACCACCAGCTGGTTCCTGAGAGAAAGAAGGGGCAGTTCTACCATGTCCGAAAGGGTCAAGATGAGTCAAAATCGACTCAATAGTATTGTTTCTTTTTAGTTAAAAAATAAACCATATTACCAAATCAGACTAAGACTCAGCCTTTAAGGATCTATATTTTATGTAGGTCACACAGTTTCTTAACTCTGGTAAAAGAACATAAAAACACTTAGTTATTTTCAACTTATATGGAAATTCTACAGCCAATTTCAGAGTAATTCAGAAGGCAGTGTAAACAACATTATTCAAGACAGTGGCAAATTTTAAACTTTAGCCTGTGAGAAACAGAACTCTACTGGTTTGGAAGAAACAGAAGGATGAAATGGCGTTTAAGCTAACTGCATGAAATTACAGTTGCTATAGAAATTTCAAAGTTGCTTAAAATAGCTTCGTTTTTATGTTTCCGCAGTATCAATATATGAACTGATTTCTTCAGCGGAAACAAAAATATAAATAAAGGTCTTTAACAGATTATTCTAATTACAATATAAAAACATTGTTCACAGAGCTTTTTTTTTCAAGCTATGAGTGTTTGGCAACAGTTCAATTTCATTTTTATTATGACTAAAACCCTTGAGTAGCACCGATACTAAATGATGACACGACTAGTTAATAATAATGACACGACTAGTTAATAATAATAGATGCTAGCATTCATTAAGTTCTCAATATCTGAAGGCACTGTTCCAAGTACTGTACATGAGTTAACATATATAACTTTCACAACTACGAGGTGTCGTTTTACAGTAGCGTCTGAAGCATGGAAATCTTAATTGCCCACAATCACCCATCTAATAAAGATGGCCATATATATCATTTGTGTACCTGACAAACTTTTTACAACTTATTTATGGAGTTATTTAATTAAGCTGAAAATATTTTTATAGTTTCTAAATGTGATATTCCATCTGCCTTACATATGAAAAATGAATGTAGCTGCTTTTGAGATATTTAAAATCGAGATCATTTTCTAAGTACATTAAAATATCCTGTACATTTATAGGTTATAATATGTAAAAAGAAAGTAACCCTTAAGGTTATTCATGATCCATCGCCAGGCTACCTTACACTACATTTCCTAGTTGCCCCTACCTCAGATTAATCATAAACTTCCATTTATAAAACAAATATTTCTTCTTGGGTTAGATTGAGGGAATATCATGTAGTGAGACAGAAGATACTGATTAAGGGAGCTGAAATACAAGCAAAGGAAACAGACTGCTGGAATACATTTGGCAGTATAATATGCTTATTGGCTAATACATAATATGTAATGCTTTAAATTTAGCCACATAAATATAAATTAGAAGGAGTATGGAATCAAAGAGATCTCAAAGTTGATATATGACTAACCATATTAACATAGTTGACAGAACTGAAAGCAAGCAGTTTAGAAGTTGTTGAGTAAAGGATGGGAGTCAGATTTTTGCTTCCTATTTTATATCCTTTATTACTTCAGTTATGTTGACTTTAACAAATTCAGGAGTTGTGCTATAAACAAAGTATACAGATGTGCTATGGAAGCAAATGGAAAAAGGGGCTTAGCCATTTAGTAAATCAGGTAAACCTCACATATACGGGAGTTGATGTTTTAATGGCAAGTTAGGGAAAAATCAGCAAAGACGATCCCTCACCACATAAAAAGTTCATTACAAGGCACACGAGAGAACAGATCTGTCTGAGACAAATCAGACCGCTTGGTAATAGTTAAGCAAGTGCAGACGAGGTAGAGGCCCCTGTGTGCCTTGATTAGAAATCTGGACTTTTGTCACTAAGCGATGAACCAAATGAAACAACTCTAAACAGAAGTGATGCCAGATTTCTATTTTAATAACTCGCTGGTAGTGTGAATGATAGTTGATAGAGCTGAAGGGAGTAATATTTCTAGGAAAATAACTTCTATTGCAATTTTCCAGAGGAAAGTGATGAGGGCATGAGACAGCATGCTGGCAGTGAAAATGGAGAATGGACAGATTTGGAAGAGATGTGGACAGTAAAATCTCCAGGTTTATTTACTGACTGGATTGGTGGTGTGGAGAGAAACAATAAGTGAGGGGGCTTCCCCGTATTCTAATTTGAGGAACTAGAAACCCCAATACAAAATGCCGACAACTCAATTTAACTAGTTACAGTGGGGCTCATTAAATGATGGTGGGTGGGAGACAGAACAGCAGTGAAGAATAACTGAACAAAACTTATCCCTTAGCTACAAATGGCCTTTGACGTTTTGAAGAAATTAGTGTTGAGACGTTTCATTCAAATAAGGATTAGATTCTGTAGTTTTGGTGAAGAAATAATAATTTCATCTGTGTCAGTGTTTCTCTTAGGTGCTATTTGTAATGATTCCTAAAAGATTGTCATAACCATTTTTATGACAAATAATAGCTATTTAATATCAGCATTCATTTTAAAATTTATTTCACTTGGAAGAGCAGTTTTTCTCCCAAAACCATTTTATTAGGAGCTAATCCAGACATATACCATTTCACAGCTCAATAACATCAAGCAGGATTGTACAATTGCTACCACAATCAGTTTCAAAACATTTTCTTCCTTCTTGAACTCCTTAATATCAGCAACCCCTAAACTCCCTCGCCCACTCTCACAACCTTTATTCTAGTAATTGTCTCTATAGGTTCGTCAATCCTGGGTTTCATATACTCAAAAACATAGAAATAAATGTGTCAAAGATTGACGCAATGACAGAGTACATCAGAGATAAAGTCCAATGTATGGAAGAAAAAACACACAGAAAATATTGAAAACCAGATCAAGCCCAAAGTGTATTAGATGGGAGATCAAATGACAATATTTTGACTGTTCAAGTCAGTTTATCCTTTTTATCTACAATAGTCATCTCTCCAATACTCTATTTGGTAACCCGTTTATTCCCATCCCTCAAGTATGGTTAGATGGAAATCACCAGCGGCTTATTTCCTGTGTAGATCTTGCACATGTATTTTGTATTTCCACTGTCGTCCACAGCCTCCTACAAACCAGAATTTCACAATTTAAGCTCTCAGACTATTCCCTCCTTTAGGTTTGGATTATATAATGTACAGTCTTTTTGTCATGGATATTGGTGTGCTTCTTCCATTTGGACAGGCCTTTAACCCAGACTCCACTCTACCTGATAGCCAGACACCATCTAATTTCTTCACCACACTTTGCTATATAGTATCCATATCTTCTATGTTTCCTTCATGAGGGTGAGTTTTGAGTCAGGCCATATCGTAAGAACTAATCATTTCTAGATTGGAGGTAGGATTAAGTGAGAGCCTCAAATTCATTCCCGAATCTATGCTTTTTATCTACCTCTGGCTCCTCCCCTTAGTTTATGGTAGAGAATCCTATTGATTACCCTGGAGCATAATGACCTTGTCTTTCTGCTAATAGTGTCATTGATTAGCCCATGGTACTAATTTTTAAAACATTGAGAGAGAGAGAGAAAACCTATGTAGACTAATTCCAAATCGCCATACGTGTATCACTTGTACAGAATAAATCCTCATGTGACTCGACGCCATTTACACTAACAGTGGGAGTTGGTTGTCAGGCAAAACTTAGAATGATATTCACTGACAATGCCAATCACAGATCTGCCAGAATAATACATATCTTAATGCAGCACGAAGGGCCTTGAAAGTATTCAATGTTGGTCCACCTACCGACAGTTCAATACTCTTGGTGTAGCTGCCTTCTGCTTCTTCACCCACCATGTTATTTCAGTCTTAAGTCCTCAGGTTACTGGTGTGTTTGAGGTGGTCTGCTCACCCCTTAACCTGCTTGTAGGTAATCCCGAGTGTGGCTCGGGGTAAATGTTAAATGTCAGAAGCGGTAACCCTAAGCCACACTCGGGATTACACTGCAGAGAAGTCCCTTAACTGCTCCCTGGTCCATCGGTGTCCTCCGCTGTGATCGCAGAGTGATCTGACTTACTCGTTCCATTCTCTGTGTGCAGTGTCACGGCATGGGAACGGAACTGGGTGGGAAATTCAGAACTGTAAGTCTAAAAGAGACATACACACACACACACACACACACACACGGTGAGGATTACATTGTAGCAAAGCAAGTCACTTCAGATTTGTCCCTAGATCAGTCTCCAGTGCCCTGCCTGCCCTTTTACTGTCATTTGGGAAAAAAAATTTTTCCTGAAAATTTTTTGTCCATGGCATCAAAAGAGTGTCACTTTAGCACAACAGGAGTTTTAGACCAGATAAATGACAGCAACAGTGACTTAGAATTACTCGCAGAATTAAGCAATACATTGATTACATTATTGGAAAATATATATTGTTTTTATATTATAATTTGTGATTTTGTATATTAAAGTTTATCATACCTGAAATGTCTACTAGAGGGATTAAAAAGAGTAATTTCTTAAGAATTACAGGCCTACAATATAAAACCAACAAATTTTATGCAAAACAATGTACCGCTTTGGGTACAAAATTACTGACATAGTTAGACCGCACCTGGTAGGATATCTGCCAGGCCAGGGGACAGGGCGGGTAGCTTTTGATGCCGCATGTGACACCTTCATAGTCCATTTCCAAAGGAAGAGAAGAGACAGTTCGGTTTCTTTTTTTAATATGTTATAAGTACTGAATGGTTTGACATTTTCTAGATTTTTATTTTTACTAATTCCTGAAGGCCTGTTCCATTTGATTCTGATGCTGTTAAAGAGATTCATGATAAGTTGTTTGGATCTTTTCCTTTCAGGAAATAAAGTGGCTAGGTTAAGTTGCCTTATGTAATATCCTTTCAATGAGTGCTACTTGTCCTAATAATCGTTATGAATTAGTGTTCCCAAGTGATGGCCATGATGAATAAGTGAACCTGTTCATTAGGAGCGAGTGAGTGTGTGTGTGTGTGTGTGTGTGTGTGTGTGTGTGTGTGTATTTGTTTGTCGGACTTGCCCCTTTGCTGATAAAATTCTCCGTGTTGCAGATAATGTAGATTCTATTCCACATCACAGTAATGAAAAAAATCTGGTTTTCCTCGCCTGAAGTTTCACAGTTATATGCTATGACCTAGAATGTGATATCAAAGAAACGTTTCAAATTCGTTTTATTTTTTTACATTTTTATTGAACTTTTTAATGGAACATTGTATCTTTACAGAATATGTTATTACCTTCTTTAGAGCCTAATTTAAATTAAGGTAGATTTTGATCTTATATAACTTTTATCAATCTTAAAAGTAGAAACTAAAGATTTATGGTTTAAGCTTCCCAGCATGATTCTAGTGTACGGCCTATGTTAGAACCACAGATCTAATATAATTTTGTATTTTAAGACTTTGAGAAATTTGGGGGTGACCATTGTAATTATATAGACTAGGTTCCCAAACTTTCTTACCTACTACTCCCTTTTCAGAAAAAAATTTAATACCCCACCCCCCCCCAATAATTAAAAATGTTTTACTATCACCATGATTTGCAGCCCCCCTGGATTATTCCAAGGAGCCGTGGCAGTATAGTGTGTATTCAATGGGCTGCTAACCGTAAGGTCAACAGTTCAAAACTACCAACTGCCTCAAGTGAGAAAGATGAAGCTTTCCACCCTGGTAGAGTTATAGTCTCAGAAGCCCACGTGGACAGTTCTAGCTTGCCCTATAGGGTTCTTATTTGATGGCAGTGAATTTTTTTCAGAAGAAATGGTGAGCGGAGATGGTTCCTATGCCCACCTACCTGCCCCCGGAGGTTTTATTGCTCACTTTGTCTCCATAGTGAGCAATAAATAAATAAATAGATGCTGTTGAAGAGGAATGATGACCCTTTGGCAGTCCCTGAACAGAAAATTCTACAGACTGTGCATGGAAATGAGTTTAAATAAGCAACTTGAACTTATCCAGCAATGTGAAAGGAAACAAAATAATAGCTGTTGTCACTCATTGAGCATATCAAACACTCAGGGGTTGTTTTTCCCCTTTTCAAACTTCTTATAATAAGTGTGGAAGATCCATAATACTGCTTTTGTTCATACAGGAGCCCTGGTGGTGTAATGTTGTACACATTAAGCTGCTAACACTAGATCATTGGTTCAAACCCACCAGTCACTCCATGGGAGAACAATGGGGTGTATACTCCTGTAAAGGTTTAGTCTTTGAGAAACCAAAGGGTCGGCCCAACCGTGTCAGAATCGACTTGACTGCAGTAAACTGAAATACAGAGAGATTGACTTAGCTGAAGGAGCATGCTTATAAGTAATGTATCTGGGCACATAATTCAGGGAGCTGAATGCCCTGCAGGTGAGGCTTACCACAGAGTGGTATGCTCCTTTGGACATTATGTACCAGGCCTGACACTTTGTAATATGTGCTAACATCTATTTTTTCTTTCTTTTTTTTTTTTTTTACTTATTTGAGTCAACTGTAATGTTTCATGTTCTTTCTATACTCTTTTTTTTTTTAACAATTTATTAGGGGCTCATACAACTCTTATCACAGTCCATACATATACATACATCAATTGTATAAAGCACATCTGTACATTCTTTGCCCCAATCATTTTCTCTTTTTTTCTCCTCTTTTCTTTTTTTACATTTTATTAGGGACTCATACAACTCTTATCACAATCCATACATATACATACATCAATTGTGTGCTAACATCCTTAATAAACTTTTTAATCATGAATTCTGAGTTTTTGTAGCCATCACCATGGATATTAGATCCCAGAAGATATAGAGAATATAAATTAATACTCCGTAGTTGGGCCGAATTGGTGGGGGGAGGGGTAATTGTTTTTATTGTGGTGAAATATGTGTATTAACAAAATATTCATCATTTTAACCATATTTAAGTATATAATTCAGTGGCATTAATGACATTCACGGTGTTGTGCACCACCACTATTCATTTTCAATTGGTCTGTCTTCCCTAGTCAGAAACTCTGATTTTTAAAAAGAGTAAGTTGCTCTCACAGAAGAGTCACAAGTAAGGGATGAAACAGCCAGGGTGCAGTATAGCACTAGGGAAACACACAACATTCCTCTAGTTGTTTAATGCCCCCCCCCGCCCCCCCACACTATCATGACCCCAGTTCTACCTTACAACCCCCACTAAACCAGAGCATCTACATTGGTACAGGTAAGAGCTCTCAACACACAGAATCCAGGACAGATTAAGCCCCCCGGGAAAGTAATGGGAGTAGCGATACCATAAGGGTAGAGGAAGATGGGAGAAGGGGCAACCAATCGCAAGAATTGATGCATAACCACTACCACCCCTAAGGGGGACAAACAACAGAAACATGGGTTGAGGGAGATAACAGACAGTGTAATATGTGAAAACAATAAGAATTTATAATTTATTGGGTTCACGGGGAGTGGGACGTGGAGGGAGGAAGAGAAAAAAAGAGGAGCTGATACCAAGAGCTTTCTACCAAAGTAGAAAAAAAATGTCTTGAAAATGATGGCAGCAACTTATGTACAAATGTGCTTGATACAATTGATGTATGGATTGTTTTAAGAGCTGTAAGAGCCGCCAATAAAATAATTTATTACCCAAAAAAGAATTCATGAAGAAGCGAAAAGGTTAAGTTGCTATCATAGCCGCTCCAACTCATGACAACACCTTGACGTACCAGAGTCACTGTCCCTTGTATGGTGGGTTTCCAGAAGTAGATCAGTGAAGCTTTGCTCCTGAGGCGCCTCTGAGTGGCCTCTCGCCTCCTTCAGGTAGCAGTCCAGTACACTCCCTGCACCCTCCATGGCATGACCCTGCATAACTAAGCGTTTGGCTTGGTGTTTCATGTAAGTAAATGCTGTGCGTATAATATCTGACTCTCATTCAGCATAATGTTGGCAAGGTTCATCCATGCTTGTCATATTTGTGACCATATTCTGAGTTTTTAAATTTTACTACAGTCTATAATTGATTGATATTATTTATTTGCCACTTTGGTGAAGTCAAATAGCTTATACATAGATCTTCAATCTATGTCTCTTTACCTCCCACCAAATGATTGGATGAAGCCATGCAAAAGAACATGTGAAACACTAATAGAGGGGATTGGTCAGCCTTGTCATTCCTTTGTATATAGAGAGCATCTCAGAAGCAGGGGCAGCGAAGCTCAGGACCCTCAGACCAAGTGTGAGCTCCTTGTCTGAAGTGGTGCAGGCCACTGAGGCCACAGTCCTAACACAGTGAGACTGGGGCAGAGTGGCAGGCTTTCCAGCTCATGGGATGAGAGACTGAGGACCAGAGATAGCATCCCTGTTGCCTATGAAGAGATGCTGCTGTGGACAAAAGACTACACTTTATGTTCTTGATCATAACTTGTGGTAGTCTGAACTCACTCATCGTGAATATTTTCTGAGTTCTGTGTGGCCATTACAGCAGCGTATCAAGCCCAACGGAGAATAGTCGCTGCCGTGGGAGAACAGTTGGTGTCAGAATAGAGTAAAGAAGGCCTGACGTAGGCACGAGTCTTAGGTCTACCATGTGCTAATGGACCGGGGGCTGGTGGGGGGTTGGAATCACCTCCTTAGTGTAGCCAGAGGTCAGTTGTGGCTGCTGATGCTTTCAGAATTTACCTTTAAAGTTCTATGTTGAGAAAAATGGGCATTTATTTATGCTAAAGTGAAGAGTCCTCTATTTATTGTATGCTGTGTAAATAGAGTAACTCCTACCCACAATCAAGTTACAGAATATTTCTAGTCTCAGAATCATAGTTCTGTGGACATAAAAAGAACATGTCTCTAATATTTTAGAGTAATAACTTAGTGCTTTGTGTTACAAAAGGACTTTTATGAGTGGACTTCATACCTTGGGATCACCAGCTGAGACCTGGAGAGCCCTGGGCTAGAGATCTCCAGTTACACACAACTTCCACACAGTCACTACCTTGTCTGCTGTACCTTGGTATTCTGAAGCTGCCATAGAAAGGAACAGGTTAGATGTGTAAAACAACACAAATTTATTTCCTTACCATTCTGGAGACGAGGAGTCTAAAATCAAAAATCTTTCTGGAGTCTTAAGAGTCTCCAAGCTTTTCTCCTCGTTTATAGTGGTTGTCAGCATCCTGAGTGTTCTTTGGTTTTTGCTGCATCGCTCCAGTCTTCCTTATCAAGCAATCTAACTCAGAAAGTTTGTGCTCACACTCAACTGCCATGTAAATTCACAGGGGCAATTCTACCCTGTTTTATAGGGGTGCTGTGAGTCTGCTTCAACTCAGTGGCAGTGAGTTTGGTTTTGGATATTTGATCATACATTAAGAAGGTCTTGTGTGATGGTTTTGCATTGTGCTGCTTACCCCAAGCTCAGTATTTCAGAACTGACAGAAAGATGCGGTGCTCCTCTCCCGTAAAGCGTGGCTGTCTTGGACTCCCGCAGGAGCAGTGCCCCCTATTCAGAAGAGTTGTCCCGAGCGTGGCTCGTTTGTGTCACTTAAGTACCCAGTAAACCTATGGAAAAGTTTGAAATGTTGTGAGAATTATTACTGTTACCAAAATGACACAGACACAAAGGAAGCAATGTTGGGAAATGGTTTTACATTTTGGGGGATTGTCTAGTGTTGTTAAAGCACATCTCATTTTAAAGCAGTATAGTATGTGCAATTCGGTCAAATGATTTTGTTTGTGGGGAGGGCGTGTTGGAAAGAATCTTAGAAAGATGACAGTTTTAAAATTGGAAATACACCCATATTTTCAAAAAGCCCATGTATGGGCTGTATTTCATTAGAAGTTTAAAAGGATGTATGTCCCTTTAAAAACTAGGAACTATGGATCACCAAAATACTGTCATTATCTTTAGGTAGATAGAATTAAACTGAGTATTTTACTTATTGTTTTTCTGTACTTTCCAAACTCTCTAAAATAAACACAAAATCGATGTCACTTTTCATTTAAATAAATCCTACTTTAGGAGTTAAAAGCTGTGAAAATCATCGTTAGTTCTTGAACCTGTAGTAGAATGTAAACGCTAAGAAGAAATGGAATGGGTAATCGTTTTTCTTAACAATTGCCTGCGCTCTCTTGGTGTCACGGCTATCCCAGCCAGCCCTTCTAAAAGGAATGATGAGCTGTTTTCAAAAATGACTTTGACTGCTGAATTCATTACAGTTAGATAGATATTTGCATTTGAGTTTTTTCATGATTGTTAATCATTTTATTGGGGGCTCTTACAGCACTTATCACAATCCATACATACATTGTGTGCTGCACATTTGTACATATGTTGCCATCCACTTTTTACTTACAAAGAGTGTGTAGATCCTATAGCTAAAAATGTAATATTTACCACTCTTTCTAATTTCAATTAAAATACTTACATTTGAGTTCTTTTTTTTTAAACCATTTTATTGGGGGCTCATACAACTCATCACAATCCATACATCCATACACTTGAATTCTTTATCATGAGATTTTACTGGTTTTCCCTATATAATATTTTTTAAATCAGTGTAATAATTATTTGTAAGAGGTTTTGTCTTACTTAGTTTTAAAATACAGATTATTTACAATAAAAGCAACCAGGAACACTTTCATTAAATAACTAGAGTAGATGTACCATGGGAAACTAGACCACAAGATGTGCCAATCAAACCCACCAGTTGCTCTTTGGGAGAAAGCTGAGGCTGCCCACGCCTGGAGAGATTTTCAGTCTCACCATAGTGTGTGTCATTAAATGTTGGAATCAACTCAATGGCAGTGGATTTGGGGTGGGGGGGTTGTTACATCTAGGGTTGACCAAGTCCTGGTGGCATGGAGGTTAAAACAGTCGGACATTAACTAAAAGGCCTGCCATTCAAATTCTCCAGCCACTCCTCAGCAGAAAGATGGATGTGGCAATCTGCTTCCATAAAATGTACAGCTTTGGAAACTGGATCAGTTCTACCCTGTCCTATAAGAGCTCTAATAATCTAAATCAGCTTGACTATGAGTTTGATTTTCTTATCTAGGGTAGATGAATACATGCTATGTTCAATTTACTACCCTTAAAAAAATTTTTAAGGGAATTCTTTAAAACGTCACACATAACTTACTAGAATTAGAATGTGTTACCTATTGGAGATAATTTTCATACCTCCATATTGCCATTGGCTAGATTCAGAAATACTCCAAGTAGGACTGAATGTCCTCTACCTAAACAAGCTTTTTAGTACCCTGAGGTCTGTTATTTTCCTCATCTGTTGAACTGGAACTAGACATGCTATCCAGTAACTTGTATCTCTTTGGTCTATATATTTGCTTAACTATAGTGTTTATGATATGAAATTTTATAAATACATTTTAATATTAATCTTTTTAAAAATTCTTTTTCTTTTTTGTAGTTATATGCAGGAGCTATTCTTGAGGTCTGTGGATGAAAATTGGGGAGGTTCCCTCAAGTCCAAGGTATGTAAATTTAATTTTCATAAACAGAATGATTTGAAAACCGGCATGTCACAAGAAGTTTCATTAAGTACTATTAGAAATAAATATTTTAAAATTATGCTTTCAAAACAGCATATGAATCTTTTATCCACATTTGTTTTGATAGAAGTCAAATTTTTAATTAATAAATGCTCGTTTTCTTTAGCCAACATGCTTCTCTCAGTGTGTCATGCTGCAGTGACTTTTGTAGCCAAAGCGATTACTGTGCTGCTGGAAGGTATGCTGCTGTGGGCTCAAATATCAGAAGAGACACCCACGGTGAACAAGCTTCAGTTGAAGCTTCCAGACTATGAAGAAGGAGCAGGTGGTCCACTTAGGAAGGATTAGCCTCTGACAACCTCACACTGTGGAACATTGTCTGAGAAGGTGCGCCCCTCACGTGAGAAGGCTCTCAAAATAAGACTGGGGAAAGCTGCTTCCTCAAAGGAGATTCATGGAACAAGTTTCTGGGACCTTCGTTTGTTGATGGGACGTGATTCACAATGAGAAGAAGCAGCTGCAAGCATCCATTAGTAATTGGGATATGGGATGCTAACGTAGATTCTATAACGCTTGGAAGTCACCATAAATGGAGTTCATAAAGATTGGTATCTAAGGCATTCACACTTACTCACGGCCATCAAGTCAATTCAGACTTACAGTGGCCCAGTAGGACAGGCTAAAACTGGCACGATGCATTTCCAAGACCATAACTGTTTATGAAAATGGAGACCCTCATCTTTCTCCTTTGGACCAGCTGATAGTTTCGTATTGCCGATACTTTTAGTTGGCAGCCCAACCTGGAATCACTGGATAGACAGGTATCAGCCATTTTGAAGTAGACAATCAGATGATTTATTATGCAGGGAATGGCGAATTGAGAGAAATGACATCACTTCCATCTTCACAAAGAACATTTCATGGTCTTTTCTAGAGGTACAACGCTGTGATGGAATAATATGTTTAGGCCTACATAGAAGACTCAGTAGTACAATTATATTCAAATTTGTGCACCAACTCCTAAAGCCAATAATGAAGAAATTGAATATTTCTGCCAATTTCTTCAGAATTGATCACACATGCAATCAAGATACCTTTATAATTCCTGGTGATTCAAATGCAAAAGTTGGAAACAAAGAGTACTTGGAAATTTTGCCTTAGTGATAAGAACAAAGCTAGAGAGCACATGATATAATTTTACAAGACCAACAACGTCTTCTTTTCAAATACCATTTTTTAACAACAACAAAAAATGTTGAGCAAACATATAAAGACTTCACCAGATAGAATGCAGAGGAATCAAACTATTAGATGTGTGCAAGGGGAAACTATGGAGACGCTCAATATCATCAGCCATAACAAGGCTCTGATAGTCAGTCAGGGTGACTAAGGAAACAAATCCAGAGGCATCAAATATGTGTATAAGAGAGGGTTTTATTTCAGAGAGTAATTGTACATTAAGGAAACCTCCAAGCTCAGTCCAGATCAGGGCCACAAGTCCGCTATCTGCCCATATGTCCGATAGCAATCTATAAAGTCCTCTTCAGACTCACAAAACACGTCCAGTGACACTAAATGCAGGAAGATCACAGTCTTGTGGATCCAGGGATGTTGTAAGCATCTCAGCACTGACGTGGGTCTCCACGTGGCTCCTCCAGCTCCAGAGCACTAGTGTAGCTCCATGTGTCTTGTCAACGGAAAAGTCCTGCAGGGAGTGAGCACGTGTCCTGCCTCCAGTGAGCTATTTATCTCCTTTGCTCCTCCAAATGAGGTCATTAAGCTATGACCTGATTGACAGGCTAAACTCCACCCCTTCTTATCCTGTCAAATTGACAAAAGATTGTGTAACTACCACAAAGGCTAAGGACCAGCTGTGGAACAAACGCAATTGCTCAAATCCAAGTTCAAATTGAAGTTGACGAAAATTAAGCCAAAATATGACCTTAATTTAGAGACCATCTTAAGATCCAATTTGACACATTAACACTAATGACCAGAGAACAGACAAGTTATGGGATGACATCAAGAACTTCATACCTAAGGAAAGCAAATGATCATTAGAAAGAAAGAAAAGACAATAATGGATGTCAGAAGAGACTCTGAAACTTGATCTTAAGCATAGTCACAAAAGCAAATGGAAAAAATTAAGTGAAATCACTAAACAAATTATATAGCGTTGCCTGAGAAAATGAAGTAAAACATTGTAAAGAAATCTGTAAAATCCTGACAGGAAACAGCATATTTTAAAAAGCTAAAAGAGCAAGAATAAATTTAAGCCTTGTGTTCCAATACTGAAGGAATCTAGATACAAAATAATGATGCAGGAAGTATCAAAAAATGAAAAACACAGTCACCAAAAATAGTTGACCTTGAACAATTTCAAGAGGTAACTTACAAACAAGAAACGGATGGTATTAAAGCAGTAGTTCTCAACCTTCCTAAAGCCGTGATCCTTTAATACAGTTCTCATGTTGTGGTGACCCCCAACCATAAAATTTCTTGTTGCTACTTCATGGCTGTAACTTTGCTGCTGTTGAGAATCATGATGTAAATATCTGATGTGCTGGATGGATGAGGCAACTGTTGAAGTGCACTCCAGTCTGTGCCAAGAAATGTGGGACAGCTACCTAGCCATCCAGCTAGGAAACATCCATCTTCATGCCATGCTAAATAAAGGTGACCTGACAAACCTAAGATCCCTTCTCGTACGCATGTGCAAGTTAGGTGGGATGGGAGACTGAGGAAGACTGCCGTTTGCGTCTCAGTGCTGCACACCATATTGAGAGCACCGAGGACTGTGAGTAGAACGAGCACGTTGGACTTGGGGGAAGCACAGCCAGACTACCTTAGCAGTAAGGATGCTGAGACATGTCACATTTCTTTTGGGCAGTCCAGAGAGACCGGTTCCTGGAAAGCAGTAACATACATTATATAGTAGGGGGTCAGCCAAAAATAGAAGACCCTTGCTGAGCTGAGTTGACATGGTAGCTGCGACAATAGCTCAAACATACAGCAATGGTGAGGATGGTGCCGGACAAGGTAGTATTTTGTTCTGTTATACAGAGGGCCATTATGAGGCACAGCCCCTAACACCACCAGCAAGTTGCTTTAGAGACCCTAGTTGCACAGTAGTTACGGTCAGCTGCAAAATAAGCCTTTGGTGATTCAAAGGTACCAGTTGGTCTCAGGGAAAAACTGAAATCCAAACCCACTGCCACTAAATTGATACCAACTCATAATGCCCCTGTAGTGCAGAATAGAACTGCCCCCATAGGTTTCCAAAGGAGCTCATCTTAATTCCCACTGAGTGACTGGTCGTTTTAAACTGCTGACCTTGCTGTTAGCAGTCCAACGTGTAACCCTGTGCCCCAACCTCGTAACTCTCAGGGGAGAGGATGTGGCAGTTTGCTTCTGGAAATGATGTAACAGCCTTGAAAATCAAATGGACAGTTCTACCCTTTCACAGTGACTGGTGAATCTAAGCTTAACCACTCTGCCACCAAGACTTCTCGAAGTACAAATTGATCTGCCCGAGGGCAAATCATCCAGAAGAGCATTCATTATGAAGGGATTTGGGCCATAAACGAGTATCAAAGGGGGAAAGATCCCACATGTGTGTTCTAACAGGGTAAATATGTGACGGGTGACTATGACAGTGTGTCCTTTTAGGTGTGACCATACAGTTGTGGGACTTAGACTCCTCATTAGGCTGCAGGTTTTCTATTCTTATTTGTCACTTAAGAGGTTTCTTTTTTGATTTCGTTTTTTTTTTTCCATGAAGAATCGGTTTTATAAAACAATTTGCCTAAAACAAGCTTCTTTTTTCTTTCTATCTTTCCCATGTTATTTCCTTTATCTAATGGCATTGATAATATTTTGAATTTATGTAGTTTAGTTTTGGGTTGTTTTTTTGTGGTTTGTTTTTTATTAAATTGTTTGATTTAGTATGTCTTTTATTATTGACCTAGAATTATGTATAATAAAATGTTACTTGTGTGTGACACATAAATATAAAAGAGTACTCTGACTTAAGGGCATTTTATATGCAGCCCATATAAGCAAATACACAGCTAATAAGATACATTCTTTGTTAAAATAAGCACATGTTGTGATGTAGCACAGAAAATAGCCCTTATTTCTTCTTGAGAGAAAAAAAAAGTGTGTGTGTGTCACATAAAGTCAGAATTGCACCAGTCTTTTTAGCCTTTATGTATTTGTGAGTGATGTGATCATTTTTAACCCTAGAAAGTTTTGACAAATTAGAGTACCTTGGTGTTTTGAGGAGGTTTTTTTGTTTTTCATTATATTGATTATTCATTTTTACTAACTTGTTTTTTATTGTGCCTTGGATTTTCATGAGAATAAAAACAGTGGCTTTATACAGCTATTAGTCTCTCAGTATGATATTAGATTTTATTATGCTTACAGCAATAATTCTTATAGTTGATCATCGTTATCTTTTCATTCCATTTTTCCACAAACTTTTTGAATACTTATGTATAGTTAAGTTTTCACACCTTTGTGTACATGTAGTCAGTCCTTTCCTTTTGAAGCTGTTAAAATGAATCATTTCTACCTTTTCTATACTTAATATAAACCAAACTCACTGCCATAGAGTTGATTCTGACTTAGAGTAACGCTGAGAGGGTAGAACTGCCCCTGTGGGTTTCTAAGACTGTCTGTAACTGACTGTACAAGAGTGGAAGCTGCTTTGTTCTCCTGCAGAGCAGCTGGTAGTTTAAGGCGCAGCCCACTGAGCCACCAGTGCGGTGGAGCATACCAATGAATGTTTCCTGAGACGGAGCAGTTGTATTTCTACTTTCACAATTGAATCGGGCACAAATTGAATTGTTCCATTTTTACAGCAATTAGATTAACCACTCTGTAGAGTATATAAACCTGTGGTTTGTTAATATTACAAATAATGAACTAATTTTTATGGCATCACTGCTTCGTATTCTTTGTCTTCATTGTTGAGATAGCTAATGGAAGTGTCATGATAGCCTTCATTAAACTTTTGCTTATATTGCATTGTAACTTTTTAAGATCTTTTCATTTAAATTAGCCATGTCATAAAACAGAACTATTCCAGCTGAGGGGAACATTTGACTTTTATATGTTTAATCCACATTAAACCACTCTGGTTTTGTACAAAAGAATCCCAGGAAGTTCATATTTCTTAGTCACTTCTAAATATGAGTGCTAAAATACCCTGGTGGTGTAGTGGTTACGAATCGAGCTGCTAACCGCAAGGTCCGCAGTTCCAAACCACCAACCGTACCCCAGGAGAAAGAAGAGACTTTCTCCCATCAAGAGTTATGATCTCAGAAAACCACAGGGACAGTCTACCATGTCCTATAGCATCACTAAGCATCTATGTACTGTATATACTCGTGTACAAGCCAAGTTTTTCAGCACATTTTTATGCAGTTTTGTGGTAAAATTAGTGCCTTGGCTGATACTCGGGTCAACTGACACTCAAGTATATATGGTATTTGTGTTTTTGTTTTTCTGGTGTCAAGTAATAATGTAAGTGAGCATGTTTTCCTTGCCTAGCCTTGTGTCCCATGAAAAGTATGAATTACCCCTCATTTTGTATTCAACTAGGAATTAGCGTACTTTTTCTGTAAAGGACAAAATATCAAATACTTTCAGTTTTGCAGGCTGCACTGTTTGTTCCAGCTATTCAACTCTGCAATTATGGTGCCAGACCAACCACAGACGATGTGTAAATGAATGAGCTTTCCATATCAAAACTTGACTTTCAAAAAACTAGCAGGCAGATTTGACCCGTGGGCTAAGTAGGGGCTTTTGAAATAATTAAGTACCTAGACATACCATGTTAAGAAAGACCTGACAGTGTATTTCAGCAAAGACAGTCCTTGAAAACCAAGCACCTTTCTGTGCTGACACAGAATAGCTCAGTGGCAGCTCGTTAAGATACTAAGAGAGGGCGCTGGTGGTTCAGTGGTACAATGCTCTCCCACGTTCCATGCAGGAGATCTGCGTTTGAGCCCTGACCAGTGCACCTCATGCACGGCCACCACTTGTCTGTCAGTGAAGGCTTGTGTGTTGCTTACGATGCTGAGCTAGTTGAGTGGAGTTTCCAGGCTCAGACAGACTGAAGGCCTGGTGATTTATTTCTGAAAATCAGCTTTGGAAACTCTAAGGATATTGATAGTCTGATCCACAATTGATCATAGAGATACTAAAAACAGAGCAGTATTTCATTTCATTATGCCGGGGGTTGCCGCAATATAGGAACCAACTTGCCGGCAGCTACAACGAAGAGATTCTCACTTGTCATCCCAATTCTCATTAGTAGTAATGCCTAAGTGAGTGGTGCAACCGTGGAGCTCTGGAAAGAGTGCTGATCTATTAGCATGGTTTAGTCCTCATTTATAAATGTAGTTAATATCTACCATCTGGGGCTTATTTTGAGTGTTAGATTATATTAACTACAAGTTATACTGTATAGTATATGTGTGACACTAGCAAATGCAGAAAACCTCAGTTCATTCATTTTACAAATACTTATTGAGTACTTACTACATTTCAAGCACTATTCCAGCACCAGGGCTATTAAATATTAGTCTTACCATCACTGAGGAGCTCTGGGGATGCAATGGTATAGCGCTCAGCTGCGAACACGCCAAACGCTCTGGGAGAAAGGCGTAAGCCATCGGTTTCCATTAAGATTACCTCCTTGGAAGCCTCACGGGACGGTCACTACTACAAGGTCATATACTTCTGTAGATGATAAGTCTCAATTACATCAAGCATTTGAACAAACTCATATATTGCCCACATGGAGAAACTGAAATCAATATATCTATTATAGCCCATGTCTTCAATATGTATAAAGTTCTGTTTTTCACCTCCAGTCCTTCCTCGTCCTACTACTATCCGGCTTGCATTTCCACCATTTTCCATCTGGTTATTAAATCTTCCTGAACTTTTAGCATTTGACACTCTTCACGTCGGTGAATTCATTATCTCCTAGTTTCCTCCTGTTTCTGACAGGTCTTTTCATTGACTTTTTCTGGCATCTCATCTGCATGTGCATTTCAAATGGTGGTGTTCCAAGGTCTAGCTTCTGGCTCCGTTTCAAGTGGAGCACTTACCTACTGGCTTCCAGATCTCTGCCTTTAGATAAACTTTTCTCCCAAGCTAAGACTCAGACTTCCATGTCTGACTGCCACTGGGAATTTCCACATATATGAATCATCTATTAAAATGCAGGTTCTAATTTAGGAGATTTGGATAACAGTAGATCCAGAGATTTTTGCATTTCGAACTGCAGACTGAGCCACACATTTACTAGAAAGATCTTAGAAAAACTGAATTACTGTTCCTCTTTGATAAAAGTACATCACCATCTTCCTTCTTTCTTCTAATCAGTATCATCAGACAAAAACATAAGCATGAAGTCGAAGACTATGATTACTCGTTCTTTCTCGTTATGCCCATTTAAGCACCAAGTGGTATCTCTCTTCCCTCCATCCTGCTGTTTGTTGCCATCCAGTCTCTTCCAACTGATGATGACTACATGTGTGCAGGGTAGAGAATGGACTTCAAACATTACTCCTTTCTCCTTCCCTACACCTTTAATTAAAGCCTATAGCACATATTTGCCCCAAAGGTGTACATAACTGTTATCTGATCTTGTCTTGTTTCTTTCTCTTTATTCCATAGCTCCTTCCATACAACTACCAAAAAGGCCTTTTCCATAGCATTCTTGATGATGTGGCTCTCGCTTAAAATTCTGTATAGTTACCCCTCACATAGTAAATACATTTCAAATTCCATAGTATCACCTGTAAGAATCACTGCAAAATAGCTTCTCTTCTCTAGGTTCGCATCTCTTTTCCCCAAAGCAGCTTTGTAGAGCTGTCTGCAGTGCTCCGAACTCTGACCTCTGTGTCTTTGCACACATTGTATAGTCTGCCTGTGGCAAATTCTCACTCGTTCAGAGTTTAATTAAAGCATAATTTTTATGTGATCCTTAGATGCTCTGCAGGACAGAATTTTTTATTCTTTACCCTTTATGTCCCAGAGAAGCACTGGTGGCGTAATGAGTTACTAAGTGCAAAGTGGGCATTTCAAAACCACCAGCTACTTCACAAAAAAAGACGAGGCCATTCACTCAGAAAGATTTATCATCTTAGAAAACTACTTAGGGAGTTCTACTCTGCCCCGCAGGGTCAGTACGCGGCTAAGCCAACTAGACAGGAGTTAATTCAGTGATTCCTACACTCAAAAGTCTTTTTTTTTTAGTTTATATTTTGGACTGGTCTTATTATTTGAATGGTTGATTATTTCTTCTATGCTTTCTTAGAGGTCTTCCTCTAAGGATAAGAGAAACCACCTTAATTGGATAAAACTGATTTTACCTTGAAATTACCATGCAGGCCCATTGAAGCTTTTTGTATTTCTGATGTATATTGTGGAGTCCTTAATTATCAGTTAAGGAACCCCAGTGGCACTACTGGGTAAGCATTGGGTTGCCAACTGCCAGATCAGTAGTTCAAGCCCACCAGCTGCTCTACCAGAGAATGGTGAAGCTGTCTGCTTTCATAAAGATTTGCAAAGCGTTGGGAAACCTGCATAAGGTCCCTTTGAATTGGAATCAAGTCAGTGGCAGTAGGTAGGTAATCATCATTTGTTCCCAAGTACCATATATACTCAAGTATAAACCAAGTTTTTCCAGCACTTTTTTATGCAGTTTTTGTGGTAAAATTAGGTACCTCGGCGGATATTCGCATCAGCTTATACTCAAGTATATACGGTGTGTTAAAGACAGACATCTTGTTTGGTAAAGCGAAAGGGCAGCGGAAAAGAGGAAGGCCCTCTACAAGGTGAATTGACACAGTGGCTCCATCAATGGTCTCCGGCATGGGAACAATTTTGAGGACCGAGCAGTGTTATGATCTATTCTGCATAAGGGCACTATGATTTGGAACCGACTTGATGGCACCTAACGACAACAGCATGCTAAAAAATTGTAAGAGTAACAATGCAGTAGTGAAATAAACCTTTGTTGCATTATTGTTCCACTTTATTTCATCTGTCCAGAGCTTTACATAATGTTTCAAAAGGCATAAAAGAAGTCTTGAAGAAACCATCTTTATGGTTTGTTGTTGTTATATTTTATTAAGTACATTTGAGAATTCTAATTTTGGCCTTTTGTCCATCACGGCACAGAAAAGAAGATGGGGAAAATGCTTTTAATTCTTCAGTAATACTAGCCACCTTTTGAGTGCATGGTAACCTCAGTCTACAGAAAGTTCTGTCTCCCTGCCCAATCGTAGACACCAATGATGGTGGTTAAGTTGATCACGTAAGCAGAATCTCAGGCTTGATTATATCCTGAGTGAATGTTCTCAAAGTCAAGAGTCATAGTGAATGAACAATATATTTCCAAGCATAGAATGGAACTTCTGTATCCTCATGTGATGTAATTTGATAAGAAGGACCTCCTTTATCATACGAGTTTGTGACAAGAATCTGAATCATCTGAATCATCCAAACAGTCATGGAACAATAGTCTTTGAAGTTTTATGTTTATACACCAAAATATATCTGATAGTTTGTAAATGAGTTGAAGGCAGGGATGTATGCAAAGGGGATTGTAGAAGTAAAAAGAAATAATTGATTTGATTAGTTGACGTTTTTACATCTAAAAATGTTTAAATACATGAGAATACAAAGAAAATGAGATGGCTATCTTCTCTTGAATAGAAATATAAGCTATGAAACTTCTCATATTGTTGACAAATACAAACATAACCAGCTTAATGCTAACCCTACTAGCTATTAGAGACAGATTTGAAATCTGGAAACATCTGTTTACAAGATGGCTATGTTCCAAGTGTATGCACCTGCCTTGGTAAGCAGTTGCATTTCTGCTGGTGTTTTGTTCGTGCGTGCAAGTGTCTAATTCAAACATGAGAAGTTTAAACATGCTTTCCAGTCAAAAATATACTCACCTTAGTCTTACTAGGATGACTTCTGAAAACAGGATACTTTGTTTTGTCGTGGGAAAAGAAGACATATTGATAGATAAAGCTCATATAAAAATTTTTTTAATCATTTTATTGGGGGCTCATACAACTCTTATCACAATACATATATACAAACATTGTGTCGAGCACATTTGTACAATCGTTAACCTCATTTTCAAAACATTTGCTCCCCCTCCCACTTCCCCTCCCTCATGAACCCTGGATAATTTATAAATTATTATTTTGTCATATCTTACAGTGTCCGACATACCCCTTCACCCACTTTTCTGTTTTCAGTCCTCCAGGGAGGAGGTTATTTGTAGATCCTTATAATCAGATACCACTGTCTACCCCATCCTCCCTCCACCCTTCCGGTATCACCAATCTTACCACTGGTCCTGAAAGGATCATCCATCCTGGATTCCCTGTGTTTCCAGTTCCTATCTGTACCAGTGTACATCCTCTGGTCTAGCCAGATTTATAAGTTAGATTTGGGATCATGATAGTGGGTGAGGAGGAAGAATTTAGGGACTAGAAGAAAGTTGCATGTTTCATCATTGCTACGCTGCACCCTGACTGGTTCGTCTCCTCCCCGCAACCCTAGTTGCCCACAGATGGGTTTTGGGTCCCCACTTCGCACTCCCCCTCATTCACAATGATGGCATTTTTTGTTCTTTGATGCCTGATACCTCATCCCTTCAACGCCTCGTGGTCACGCAGGCTGGTGGACTTTGTTGCTTCCGAGCTACTGGGGTTGGAATCCCACATAGGTCACCATTTGTTATTTTATCTGAATGTCTTGACCTCAATTCCATCAGTACCAAAAGTGTTGCTTAAAGATATATAACTCTCAAATAACTGATCTTTCCATCACTCTTTTGGTAAAATTGTAGCTAATGAAGATGATTTTGTGGACTGATTCATCACTCACTCACTGCTATCTAGTCAATTCTGACTCACAGCAACCCTATAATGTATCACAGCCAAGGATAAATTTGTACTTAATACAATCTAGAGAGCAAGGTGTAGTCCAAACAGTTGCTTCAGATATGATCGGCTATGATATGATTCGAGACAAAGAGGTCAGCCCAGATTATAGCTACTGCCTTTTGAGCATCCAAAGGGATGATCCGGATGGATTTCCTGGAAGGACACAGGACAATCGCAGGGGCTTTTACTCTGAGGAAGTTTTTAAGAAAATTGAAACGATGCTGGTAAGAAAAGGTCAGGGAAGTTGTATAGAGAGAGGGATTCTTTGCGTGACTACAGTACACCTTCAGGAGGGAGGGGTAAACCGTAAAGGTTTTCTTGGGAAGCCTTACTCCTTTGTCCCTTGTCTTGCCCTTAGAACGGTGTTTTGCTCCACACACTCGAGGAGCAGTAAGCTCAAATGGAGTTGCCTGAGTGCATTTTGACCCCGTGTAAATCAAAGAACGCAGAATTCACGTAAGAAAGGGTTAGAGCGATGAAAGCACTGCCATCAAAAGTGGAGACTTAGGAAATGCATTATTCGATAGTCTAGTCCAATAACTTTTTTTGATAGCATTTTTACTTAAGTGTAAATTTTTTTACTTGTGTATATTTCAAAACCAAGAAAATCTCCATTATATATGAGTTTACTGTGTTGAAATTCTCATAATTTCTTTTTTTAATATTTTTAAAACATTTCTTTAGGGACTCTTATCACAATCCATAGATACATGCATCAGTTGTGTAAAGCACATCTGTACATTCTTTGCCCTCATCATTTTCAAAGCATTTGCTCTCCACTTAAAGCCCTTCGCATCAGGTCCTCTTTTTTTTCCTCCTCCCTCCCCGCTCCCCCTTCCCTCATGGAAATTCTCATAATTTCTAACGGTTTTTTTCCTCTTTCCCTTTATTCTTTTGTAAATTCATCATAAAATTATTTTAAAATACAGTTAAATGGGTCTGCTAGACCCAGATGGATAGTAATGAAGACTGTTTTTCATGGGATGTGAAGCATTAATGTGCTTCAGTTCTTCCCTTCCAGAATCTTTCAAAAGAACAATCTACTTGAAAGGCTGCTGTAAACCCCATCATTTGTTTCCCGGCACGTCATCATGTGCTATTTGCATATTTGATGACTCATGCTGCTATGGAGCACATGAAATTTGGTTAGTGTGTGAATGTAAGATCATTAAATCAGAAGAATAATACAAATAAGAGTGTTACTTATTTTTAAAATGGTCTTTTGTAAAGTTTGAGGGTGTTTTATTTCAAGTTTTCTATCATGATTGTGGTTATTAATTTCTGGATCATGAAAATATCCCCTTGCTCGTAACAGATCAAGCTTTATGCTTGCAATGAGAAATTAAATGCAATGCCATGGCCACTAGTAAAATGAGACAAACGAATTAGTTCAAGCTCATTTCCTTTTTCAGTGGGCACACTTAAACCGACAGGTGTTACTCACTGTCTTAGAGTACTTTCTGCCATGCTGTTCCACTTTTACTTTTTCTGGCCAAGTAATTTGAAGTTGGCTTAGGTCAAATTTAGGCATAGATTGTTTGAAATATTGTTTGTAAGAGATAAAAATCTTTTGCTCTGGCTCCATTCGAAAGCACTGCGTGTCCTCTTTGTTCATGGTCTCTAGGCTACTGCAGCACAAGGTGTCAGTTGTTGGTCCTGCCCAGAACACTTCAGTTCTGCTCTGCAAGGATATATAATTGATTTCTGTATCCATTTAATAAAGGAAAATGGTAACTGAACAGCCATAAAAAAATCTTCCCCAACACTGAAACCAATGGTGAATTTGGTAAGCGCCCAGCAGAAGATATGGAAGAGGAACAGCATTTAAAAACTCTAGGAACACTGATGAGTTGGTTGAGCTGCACATTCTGCTTTGGAGCAAGAATGCTGGGGCAGTGATTGCAAAAGGAGGCGCGAATATTAAGGCTCTTCGTGCAGACTGCAATGCCAGTGTTTCAGTCCCACCCAGCAGTGGCCCCGAGCACATGTTGAGTATCAGTGCTGATACTGAGATAATTGGAGATATTCTGAAGAAAAGCGTCCCTACCTTTGAAGAGGGCCTGCAGTTGCCATCACCCACTGCAACCAGCCAGCTCCCACTCAAATCTGATGCTGTGGAATGCTTAAATTACCAACACTAGAAAGGAAGCGACGGTGACTGCCAGTTGAGACTGTTGATTCATCAGTCTGGCAGGAGGAATTATTAGAGTCAAAGATGCTAAAATCCAAGAGCTTCGTGAGAATACTCAGACAATGATCAAACTTTTCCAGGAATGCTGTCCTCATTCTGACAGAGTTGTTGTTATTGGAGGGAAACCTGATAGAGTGGTAGAGTGCATAAAGATCATCCTTTATCTTATAGCTGAGTCGCCCATCAAAGGACGTGCACAACTTGTATGATCCCAATTTTCACAGGGAGACCTATGATTATGGTGGTTTTACAGTGATGTTTGATAATCGCCGTGGACTGCCTGTGGAGTTCCCCACGCGGGGAAGAGGTGGTTTTGACAGAATGCCTCCTGGTCGGGGTGGGCGTCCCATGCCTCCGTCTAGAAGAGATTTTGATGATCTGAACCCTCCTTGGGGACCACCACCTCCTCCTGCACTAGATGGCCAGGGTGGTAGCCGCGCTTGGAATCTTCCCCTTCCTCCTCCACCACCACCTAGAGGCGGGGATCTGATGACTTAAGACCGAAGAGGGAGACCTGGAGACCGATAGCATGGCATGGATGGTTGAGAGTCGTTTTTCAAATGGGTTAACTCCCTAAACTAAACACAAAGTTTGATTTCCAGCTCCTCTGTTGGATTGGATGTAAGTGCATCTGCTTGGACATAGGCAAAATACCTTGGCAAATTCAGTGCTGGTGACTTGGTTTGAACATCCATTGTTTGGGAAGAAATTCCATCATACATACTCATGCTTATCAGACGCCTGGAGGGGGGGGGGTTGGTTTTTTGAAAATGCTTAGCCCTACTATGCAACAGTTCTCTGGTCGTGACAAAGAACCCAGATGGGGAAGCAGGTGCTACAAATTGAGTAGTGATGTAAAAGTATATATGCATAAGCCTGATTTGGCAGCAAGTTTTATTAGAATAATCCTGGGCTGTGGAAGTGACTAATGGCTGAATAAATATTGATTATTTATACTAGATAATTTTTCACCTTTAGACTTAAACTGTCAACTTGATAGTATCTGTTGGTTAAACTTTGTAAAAAATATATATATTGTTTTTCCATTGTATCCAAATTGAAAGATGTACCATTTTTTTCTATTGTATGTTGAATTATGTAGGAAATGTTTCTGAACAATTCAAAAAAGTTCTTGTGAATGTTTTTCTGTAGTAACTTGGCATTTGTATAGATAGTAAAAGTTCACTTCCAAATAAAAACTCCATGATGCTAATATATTCCTTTAGAATATATTAGAGCACATATATAAATAAATTTAATTCTTACCAAACAATTATACCTAATTCTTGGTCATCACCCTAGGTTACTAAAATGCCCTTCCTCTGATGGCCAAAAACCAAAACCACACTCATGCCATTGAGTAAATGGCGATTCATATTGACCCTGTGAGTTTTTGAGATTGGTGACTCTACAGAAGTAGAAAGCCCCAGCTTACTCCCATTGATCAGCTGGTGGTTTCAAACTATGGACCTTGAGGTTAACTGCTAAACATGTAACTGCTATGTAACCACTACACCACCAGAGCTCCTACTTTCTCTGATCTCAGAGTTCCTATTGTTAAATTTATAGCATTGTTTTATGGCCACTTGATATCTTTTTGTTTCAGGCCTGTTAAATTACACAAATCGTAGTTTTCTTGAAGTTAAAGAACTTGACTTACATTGTCATATCATGCTGTGTAGCTATGATTATTATTCAAATATTTATTAATATTTATTTACTACATGTGAAATGTGATTTGCTACTACAGGATAGTTAACAGATACTCTCCTCATTCAAAATTGCGCTTATAAAGCTATCTTTAGCATCGAGAAAAGAACTGATTAAAATAGCCACTAGTGACTCATCTTCCTATGCCTTTAAAATATATTCACTCATTCCGCCTCTTAAAAATCTGTTGGGGAAAAAAACTATTGAATGAATGAAAATTATTGCTAAGCTATGTTACAGATAGAAAGAATGGGAAGCTTCTCAGTAGGGAAGAAAGTAAAGTCTTGTGTGTTTTGTACAGGCGTGCACATAGCATTTTCCAAGGAGACGATATGCAATGGAATGTGGTTAGTGCTGTCCAGTAGGCGCTCGTGCATAGAGCACCGCTATGCACGACACAACGGAGTACTTGCACGCTTCGACACTTCTTGTTCCTTAGTTATGGCTACTTTGGCCATCTTCTGCAGAGGCTTCCACTGTTTTGCTGACTCTACTGTACCAACTATGATGTCCTATTCCAGGGACTGGTGTCTCCTGGTAACATGTCCAGAATATGTAAGACAAGGCTCTCCCAAGACAGGCATGTTTGTTCTGGCCATCCATGGCACATGCAGTAGTAGTTTTTGCCAACACCGTAATGAATTAAAAGTCTCGGTTCTTCTGTGGATTTCCTTATTCATTGTCCAGCTGTGACGTGTGTATGATAGAAAATACTGTGGCTTGGGGCAGGTTCACCTTAGTCCTCAAAGCGAAATCTTTGCTCTCAAACAATTTGAAAAAGAAGTTTTCCGTAGGAGATTTGCCCACTATAACACATCATTGAACTTCTGTCTGCTGCTTTCATGCATGTTGATTGTGGATCTAAGTAAACTAAAATCCCTGACAACTTTAATCTTTTTCTACTGATCATGATATTGTTTATTGGGCCAGTATGAACATTTTTGTTTTCTTTACAATGAGTTGCAATCTATACTAACGGTTACATTTATTCTTTGGTCCTCTTCACACTCAGCAAATAAATTGTCATCTGCATATTTATTGCATGTTGTTATTAAGTCTTCCTCCTATGTTGATGCTATGTTCTTCATATAAGCCATCTTAGATTATTTGCTTACCACACAGATTATAACCTGTACACATAAAATCTATCGACTGCTAGTTCTATTCATTATAAAATATTACATTATAAAAGTACCTACATGAAACATCTGGCTTGTATTTGTTTTAGAAAAATACATTACAGAATTTTTAACTAAGGTTAGTTCTGTCATTCTCACAACTCTCCCAGCACAGCCACGTCCCGTCTTATGAGTGTTCTGTCCTCTTTGTTACTCCAAAGGAGAGCACTTCGTTGTTTATTTGATGCAACTGGTTATTTGTAATATTGGTGCATTTTATATCAATCTCTAACGTGTCATTTATTTTTTATTCATTTATAAAAGCCTTTTTATATATTAAAGCTATTTTTCATGTATATACAAGAATTTTTTAGTTTTTTCAATTTTATTTGCAGTGCTTTTTTTCCTTTCCTACAGTTTCCATTTTTATGTAGTCGTGATTTACTAAACATGTCCTTCAAGGTCACACTTGGAGGAAAGGTTTTATATTCATTTAAGATCTGTGTGGTATATATTATGAAGCTCTCCTCTTAGTGCTTACCACAACTATGATCATTACTCCTCTAGTGGTTTGTGTGACATTGTTCTTCCTGACTGACTGCTGCAAACTCCATGGAACATGAGTTGTGTTTCTTTTACATGGTTTTGTGCTTTTGACATCTAGTAGTTACTCGATAAATATTTACCACATTAAACATTTTAGATATTTTTAGATATAAGGAATGACATGTGTAGGATTTTTTTCCAAATAGTTGAGCAGTTTTCTTAAAAAGTATTGAGTAAATTCACAAGCACACCCCAGAGTAAGTCTATCTTTCACTCTGATTTGCTATCTTTATCATATAAAAAATTTTTGCATGTATTTTTTATTTTCTGGGCTTCTTAATCTGTGTGTGTGTTTCCCCTCTATTCTGATATTAGCACCAATAATCATAATGATAAACTGTGACAGTGGAGCAAGTTCTCAATATTTTACCTTCTTTAAAACTACTTTGACATTGACTCTTAAAATAAACTTTGATAGCATGGCCCTAAAAATTAATTCAATATTTTGATTTATTTGAAACACTGTTAAAATACATAATCTTCCCATCTAAGAACATCTGTCCATTCATGTTTGTTTTCCATTTAGAGCCATTTTTCATTTGTAAAGTTATTTCTGCTTCTCATTTTCATAGTAAATTGTGGAATGAGACTAAACAGCTCAAATCTTTTGTTTTTTCCAGCTTTCGTCAGGAGTGATAAACCCAAACTATTCAGAGGTCTGCAAATCAAGGTATGGTTAATGTCTAGTAGGATTTCCTTATCCTGTGTTTGTTTCCTTTTCCTTTTTTTAATTAAAATAAGTAATATTTTAAACAAACATTTTACAATTTTATAAGCAAACTGATTAGGAATGCTTAAGTATTAATCTGGTTAACTTAGTAGCCTGCTTATTAACGTACTCAATGAAAATAGTTTGGGGGTATTTTTACTTATTTTTACATTTTAGAATTTTAAACGATTATATAAAATGACCTATATACTATTTAAATGAAAACTGAGTCCCGTATCTTAATATAACTGTATATACTCGTGTATAAGCCATGTCTTCCTACATTTTTAATGCAGTTTTTGTGGTCAAATTTGGTGCCCTGGCTGATGTTCTGGTCGGCTTATACTCAAGTATAAGTATTAAAAAATAATGAATTGGGTCTCAGGATTAAATGTTTCCTGGCATCTGCTTCAGAGCCCACCATTGGTGATTGTCCGTCCCAGTGTGAAACCCGGGTGCCAGCAGTAAGATGTCGCTGAAGGAAAGGATGCACAGTACAGCCCTCAGGTTCAATTTCTAAAGTTACACCAATTCAGTTGGAGGTATATTGAGTACTAATAATACATGAAAATTTGCCTCCCACACTAAAGTTCACAACCCCAGAAGAGCCCCTGCACCTGCTTTTTCAGTGTAATCTAGCGCTATGTAAGTTAGAGTTGTTGACGGGATCACACTTCTCACCCTGACCAGGAGTTAGAATTTCTCAGTGGTCTGTGAAGTACTAGACTAAACTAGTGGGTCAGAAGATTTTTTCTGTGTCCTGCCCAATTCTTGATTGATTATAGCAAGACATTAGACTTAAACCAAGGAAAATTTAATATCCAAAGTAGAACCCTGAGTCTAATCATTTGTCTTGCTTATTTCAACATCTCTATTTATGCCATCATTTTCTCTCATTGATGATTTTTTTAACTGTCTTTACCTCCATTAGACTTTAAGAACATTTGAAAGTGCTAGTTATGTAGTAAGTCTGTGTTACATTCAATAATGAACCTAAACCTCAGATAAGCTGTTTTGATACTAACAGGTACTTTAGAAAGAAAGTAATATTTTTTAATTATTTGCAAGAATATCATTTATATTTTACTAAAAGACTTGATTCTGTTACAATGTTTGAAAATATTTATTTAACCTTTAAATTTAAGCTGCTTTGAATTGTTTTGAACCTTGATTTTGGCTGAGTAGAACATTTCTTTTTAAGTAGGAAACTAGTGTTGGTCTCTTTTTTGTAGTATGTTCGAGGTTCAGACCCTGTGCTGAAGCTTTTGGACGACAGTGGGAACATTGCTGAAGAACTGAGCATCCTCAAATGGAACACAGACAGTGTCGAAGAATTCTTGAGTGAAAAGTTGGAGCGCGTCTAAATCTTGCTTAAATTTCATCCTATCCTTTTGTTAACTTTTCAAATGAAATATTGCAGTACCTAGAAAATAATTTAGTTTTGTTTCCTTCCATTGACCAGTCTTTGTGAGGCATTGAGCATCGAATGAGAAGTTGGAGTAGCAGCACGGCCCATAAGACCTAATGAATTGGCAAGCTTAACACAACCCATTTTTTATAAATCTCCATCTTTCATTTGTTGATACCGCTCACTGAATGCTTTGTAACAGACTTGTGGTTAATTATGCAAATGATAGTTTGTGATAATTGGTCCGGTTTTACAAACAACAGCTTTTTAAGTTAGGGAGATTAATACGTGAGATGATTACTGTTCCCGTGTGCCGCGTGCTCTTTGAAAGTAATGACACAAAGCGACAAGCAAGTAAGATACCCTGAGCCTCAACAGATTGTCTGCTCTTCATAGCCTCTCATTTTTGTATTACACAGCTTTCTTTTGAGTAGAAATGTTATACTCTGTACTGAATGCAATGCATATAAACTTTGTAGCCTCTTTATTGTGAAAGGGATTCAAGGTCTACAGTTAAGAATGAAACATTCACAAAGATTCGCGTTAATGAAGACTACACAGAAAACCTTTGTAAGGATTTGTGTGGATCTGATATTTGGCAAATTTTTGTTTTTCATTCTTAAAAATAAATTTTAAAATGATCTAAGACCAAATATAAATAAAAGTTTCGAAATTCTGCCTGAATTTAAAATTATTCTTGTTTGTATTTTGTGTTTACAGATGAATTTCCTCTATGCAATTTTTAAAATTTTCTTCTCATGAGCTCTTTTGTTGTTTCAACTTTTTATTGTGAATTGGGCAAAGGTTTACAAAACAGATCATCAGTTTTGGATTCAATAATTCTTACATATTTTTTTCAACTTGTTCATTGCAATCCCCTCAAGATACCCATCACTTTTTCCACTTCCTCCTGATATTTCCTGGATCCATTTCTCCTCCTTACATAACCGCCTGCACTTCACCTTGGGTAAATGCCATCCTTTTGACCTCAAATGGTTAATTATTCTAACATGGGGATGAGTTCAGGTCCAGATCTGAAAGTTGACTAAGGACCATAGTCAGGGGTTCCACCAATGTCTTATCAGGGTTCCACCAATGTCTTATCAACCAGGAAAATGAGTCTCTCTTATTATTTTGGATTTTATTCTACCTTTTTCTCACATTGTACCCTGGACCTCCTTCTGTGGTGAGCACTTGGTGTAGTGGTAGCTGGGAACTGTGGATTTCTTCTGACCTCGGTGGTGGAGGCATATAGATCCCCGTTGAACTAATTGTTTCCACATGCATGCCTTTTTGAGTCAAAGGTTTTAAATGACTATATGAGAGTCGCGGCACCGCCAACATGGGCAAGTGTCGAGGCCTTCGTACTGCTAGGAAGCTCCGCAGCCACCGACGGGACCAGAAATGGCACGATAAACAGTACAAAAAGGCCCATTTGGGCACAGCTCTGAAAGCCAACCCCTTTGGAGGCGCTTCCCATGCAAAGGGAATTGTGTTGGAAAAAGTGGGAGTGGAAGCCAAACAGCCAAATTCGGCCGTTCGCAAGTGTGTCCGAGTCCAGCTGATCAAGAACGGCAAGAAAATCACAGCTTTCGTGCCCAACTATGGGTGCTTGAACTTTATTGAGGAAAACGATGAAGTTCTGGTGGCTGGATTTGGTCGCAAAGGTCATGCCGTTGGTGACATTCCTGGAGTCCGCTTTAAGGTTGTCAAAGTAGCCAATGTGTCCCTCCTGGCCTTATACAAAGGCAAGAAGGAAAGGCCAAGATCATAAGTTTGATGGTGAATACGTAATAAATTTTCTTTGCCAGAAAAAAAATGACTATATGATTTAGAACATAATACCTTTGCATTGTTGGTTATTTCTTTGTTTTAGAACAGTGCCATTGAGTTGATTCTGTCTCATGACACAGGAGTTTCAGAGGCTATAAATCTTTACCTAGGTAGACAGTGGTTTTGTGGGTGTGTGTGTGGGTGTGTGTTTGTATAAAGTTTTAATTCTCACTTCTTATATAAGGAATTCTTTTAATTATAACATTTTTTTAATTATAACATTTTTATGAGCTATTTAAAATGATGGGTCTCCTTTGACTAATCAAAATGTCTCCTTCATATGAGATATCTCAAAAATTAATATCCAAATGCCTTTTAAGTTATTAAAATTTACTAACTTGCCTAATTGGTATGATATCCTACTTCATCAATGTAAGATACATTTTTATAATCTGAAAACATGCCTAAAAGTAATTTTTAATTGCATCACCTTAATGGGTATTTGGAAACCTTAAAAACAACTCTACAAAAAAGTGTAATAACTTACTTTTAATAGAAGTCGGTTATTTAATCCTTGTTCGTTTGTGTTACATAGTATTTAAAGGCCAGGAAAGTAAATAGCTTGGGCAATAAATAAGTAGCTCTGACTGGTCTATATAAGATGAATCCTGGTTTACTTTTGATCATCTATAGCAGGGGTTCCCCAAATCAGGAGGTGAGACCACCCCCTGGGCCATGCTAGAACAATCCAGGGGACTGCAAACATGTATACCTAAACTTTATCCTGGATTATCAGCTAATGTACAAAAGTTCTTAATTGCCAAGAGGCGCTATTTTTATTTCCTGAAGAGTGGGCGGTAGACTACAGAAGTTGGAGGACCTGTGGTCTATAGTACTGAAGACAGCCATGGTGTCTCAGTGGGTCAGGTGTTGGGCTGCCCACGGCAAGGGCAGCAGTTCAAAAATCACCAGGCTGCACGGAGAAAGATGCTTTCTGTTCCCACAAAGCAATGGAGTCTCCTGATACCACAAGAGGAGTTCTCTGCCCAGGGTCCCCACGAGTCGGAAACCCCTCAGTGGCACGGAGTGTCTGCTACAGGTCCTGAAGAGGGGCTTCGTTTGGACAGTGTCAGGTGCTCGTGAGGACCACTGAGCCCTACTGGTTGTCATTACTACAAGGCGAGAGGAAAATGAAGTCAATGATGGACGCTTGAACTAAAAGCAGTAGGGAGAGTCCCCGCTACACAATGAGTGGAAAGTGATGAAACTTCAGAATTAAGCGCAGCGTAGAAAAGTACTTAGACTGGTCCCTGGCCGGGAAGAGCCAGTTAAATGACTGGCATGATTAAAGATAGGTCTAAAAATCTATTACATTCAAGTGATTGTGAAAGATCAAAAGAGACTGAAGCTTCAGTATGTGAGCTTTAAGCTCTCAAATTGATTGATTAAAGTCTGCCTACTAAGACCCACCCACTGTTTTATTTGTGAGGTTAGAGTTCATCCCAAATGCTTCTAACCAATTATAATTTAAAAACTGCTAAAAGCTTTTTAAAGGAAAGAAGCCACTGATTACCAAGAAGAGGCAGTTAGACTGTTTTTAAAAGGACCAATTTTTTGTTTTGTTTTTAAGATATTAATCACTTCTCGGCCTTTTGGTCAAGATCAAATGTAGATCATCTTATTAGGGGCTCTTATAGTTCTTATAATAATCCATACATCAACTGTATCAAGCATATTTGTACATATGTTGCCATCATTTTCTAAACATTTTCTATTTGAGCCCTTGGTGTCAGCTCTTTTTTTCCATCCCACCCTTGTGACCCCTGGGTAAATTATAAATTATTTTCATATCCTATATCGACCACTGTCTCCCATCCCCCACAGTTTCTATTTTTCCCCTTGGAAGAGGGGAGGTTGTGTCGATCATTGCGATCAGTTCCACCTTCCCCCTACTCACCCAATATCACTACTCCCATTTCTGTACCTGAGGGGTTTATCTGACCTGGATTCCTTGTGTTGTGAGCTCATCTGTACCAGTGTTCATGCTCTGGTTTAGCCAGAACTGAATGGCAGGACTGGGGTGATGATAGTGGGGGTTCAGGAAACCTCAAAGAACAAGGAGAATATTGTGTGTTTCATGGGTGCTACACTGGTTGACTCATCCCTTCCTTGTGACCCTTCTGTGAGGGGATGTCCCTTTGTCTACACATGGGTTTTGGATCTCTGCTCCAGCACACCTCATTCTCAACAATAGGCTTTTTTGTTGTGGTTCTCATGATCACACAGGCTGGTGTGCTTCTGTGTGGGCTTGTTGCTTCTCTGCTAGATGGTCACTTGTTTAACTTCAACCCTTTAAGACACCAGATGCTATATCTTTTGGTAGCCAGGCATCATTAGCTTTCTTCACATTTGCTTATGTCTTCAGCAATCGTGTCAGGAGGGTGAGCATCACTGAGTGCCAGGTTAGTGCTCTTGCATTGAGGGAAGACTTGATCAGAAGCCCAGCGTCTGTCCACTTCCTCTACGTATTGCTATATACCTCTATTTTTATGAATTAGTATATTGACATGTACACACCTATGTTCATACCTCTATCCATAGCTTTGCTTCCTAGGTCTTTCCTCTGTTTCCTTTGTCTTTCTCCTCCACCAACATGCTCGCCCTTCTTAGTAATTCCTCAGCTAGGTGGCTATTGCTCCAACACCACCAGGATCTCTACATCCTCATAGTTGTTGATTTTGATTCCTTAGTTGTTCCCCCATCTACAGCATTTTTTGCACACCGCTCCCTTCCCAAGCCGCCTTCTCCCTCTGGAACCATGGGTCACATTGCTTTCTATTCAGGCTTGCATCCCATGCCTATACAATAACGAAGACAAAACGGGTAGGCGGGGAGCATCCATAATTATAGGCCTATCTGCTGACCTTTATGACTATCTCCCCACCAGTTCTGAGGGGTTCTTGGCACCACTGCCCCTCCTAGCCTGAAATCTACTTTGGGGGCCCCTCATGGGCATCATGGCTTAGTTTTGCTGATCTGTTATGTGGGGGTTCAGCCTGGGCTCCCTCCCTGCCGTGTGTCCCAGTATCTTCTGCTGCAGCATGCTCCAGCGAGGGGACATGAGGTCTGGAGCTGTCAGCGACCTTACAGAAAGCACTTTTTTAGCCAGACAGATTGTGACATTTGATTAAACCTTCAAATTCAAAGAAACATGAAATTGTCATCTGATACTTAAAAACTTACTTTCCACTGCTAAAATTATATATCACTTACTGCCTCCAATAGTTACTACATGTCTACATTCCTAATTTTAGTAAAAGTCACATAACAGCTGAGAAGTTATTACTGAATTGTACACATAAATGAAATATCTTCGTTTCACAAATTTGTCACCATAAACACATTTTTAAAGTAACTGTGACTAAGAAGTGATGTTGCCTTGTAAGAAGTTTTGAGGCTTAGAAGCTATTCAAGTGGATGATGAGTATCTGGGAACACTGGCTATTGTGGATAATGTTGCATATGCGTTTGTGAAGCTTAATTATGGAAAGCTATTTTCATTTAGATAACACATAACAGTGGAATTGCTGAATCACCTGGTAACGATTTTTAACTTTTTTATGGGAATATTTCCAAACTTTCTAAGTAGCATTTTGTCCTCACCAGCAATTAATGAGAGCTCCAAGTTTGCACTTCCTAGCTCCTTGGTACCTCAAATCTGCTGCCATTGAGCCAGGTCTGATTCTCAGCAACCCCCACCAGAGGTGGCAGCCTACTTCGGTGAAGATTTACAGCCTTGGATTTGCATTTCACCCCTGTCTTAGCTTGAGTTCTCCAGAGAAGCAAGAACTAGTGAAGCTGGTATTTGTGAATGGATATACTGCACTGGCCACACAGTAGTAGGTGGGCACGCTCCTGTTCAAGTTTGCTCACCTACAGCAGTACTGCTGACCTGCGTACTTACTCAGGAGTAGAAGCTGATGGGCAGGAACCAGGATGAAGAGGCAGGAGGGCCACAGGCTGGTGGAAACAAGTAAATGAAGCTGAGGCTGGCCAAATCCAAGGTCGGCATTGGCGATTGGCTCCTGGATCAGCAGGCCACACAGCGGGTGAGATGCGGGATCCAAATCCTGCACAAGGGTCTCTTGTCAAAAGGCCACACCCCCAATGAGGTGTCATCAAGCTACAACCTGATTAGATAAACTCTAGCCTTTACAAAAGAGAAATTGTACTATATCCTATCTTTGCCCAACAGAGAAAGCTGAAGAGAGGTAATTGGAAGAAATCAAATCTGAAGCTCCGCCCTCTGCCCCTGAATCCATTCTGACTCCTAGAGACCCTATATAGGACAGAGCAGAATTTGGGGATTCTCAGACTGAATCTAGATAGCCTCATCTTTCTCCCTAGGAATGGCTGGTGGATTTGGACTGCGGACCATGAGATTGCCAATTTAGTGCATAGTCCACAGTGCCACTAGGCCTCCCTAAATACATCCAGTACTCATTTCCAAATTCTAAAATGGTCAACATTATTTAATGGTGTGTTTAGTGATCTAAGCACCGGTTATGTTGCAGCTGACAGGCCTTGTCAAAAAAACCTCACAGTCATCGAGTTGATACCTGCTCATAAGGACCTTATAGGATAGGGTAGAACTGCCCCCTTTGAATTTCCAAGACTAACTTTACAGGAATAGAAAATCCCATCTTTCTCCCTCAATATGCCTGCTAAATTTCTTTTAATCTATGGGCTCTTCTTCCGTGTCTCTCATTTTGTTGACTCATTGGATCCCCACTCAAATACACTCAAAGTAGAGCGGCTTTAACTCACTACCATGGAATCGATGCTGACTCAGAGCGACTCCTTGTGGGTTTCTGGCAACTGTTTACTGGAGTAGAAAGGCTAATTTGTCTCCCGCAGCACTGCTAGTGATTTTGAATTACCAACCAAGCAGATCGCTGCCCAAAGCCTAACCACTACACCACCAAGGCTGCATGCATATTCTTGGTTTCTCACAACCTAGATATTGAAATTTAGACCACCGGTTAATAAGACACGGGTTAATTTTTTTATCCTTACCAGGGTTATTCACTTAAAGGTTTGCTCTTCCAGAAAAATATCATTTCTGTCACTGTGATAATGCTGCCGGTGTGATACTTAATGCCAAAGTTTTTAATTCATTTTGCAAATCCCTTTGCAACTATAATACAACCACTTATATTTGCATTTTAGAAAAAAATAGCCTTGGAAATCCTGTGGAACAATTCTACTCTGTCCTGCAGAATCATTTTGAGTCAAGATTGACTCTATGGCAGCAAGTTTTCTCAAACTGCGAAAGGAGCCCTGGTGACACTGTTGAGTAAGGGTTGGGGTCACTGCGAGGTTGGGGTTTCAAACCCACCTCCAGCACCCTGCTCACAAATGCCACGTAGGGTTTGAGTCAGACTCAACCTTACTGGGAGTGGTTTGGGTTTTTATTTATTTAGTGGGATGTTCCTCTGCCACTCAGTGATCTTTAGTCCACAATTCCTTAATTCATTTGGTTAGTAAATCTCCATTTTAGTTGCCTCTTCTACCTTCTGTTCCTTTACTGCATTTTTAAGTCCTTTCCCTCTTCCTCCACGTCGAAAAAGCAGTCACAGTAGACAAGCCCACAGTGACCCCAGATCTGGTGGAGGTTGCAGTCTAGTGGGAGAGGTGATAATGATTTTTTTTTTAATTTATAGAAAAATCCCATTTTCTCTTAATTCCATTTTTCATAAATTTGTTTCAGCCCCCTAATGCACAATTACAACTATTTAATAGCACTTTTTGTCAAAAAAAGAACATTTTAATATCTGTCTTGAAGTACAACTATGTCAGTGATCTAATTATCATGGATTTATGTTTGGCTATTGACCTCAAGGTCAGCAGTTCAAATCCAGACTTTCTTTTCTTATAAACAGTTACAGTCTTGATAATCGACAGGGACAGTTCTACTCTGCCCTATAGGGCCACTGTGAATCAGAGTCAACTCAAGGGCAATGAGCTTTATGCCCCAACCACTGGTGCTAAAGATGAGGAAAGTGAAGATTGTTACCAATTGTAGTCTGAAATTGAGCACACAGAATCAAGGTGCATTGTCATTAACAATTGCAAAATGAAAGTTGGAAACAAAGGATCAGGAAGCTGGAAAATAAGGTCTTAATGATAGAAACAGCATCAGAGATCGCATGACAGAATTGCAAGACTGAGGATTTACAGCAAATACCTTTTGTCAGCATCATAAATTTTTACTACAAATGTGAATCTCACCAGATAGAATACAAATTGACTACATCTGTGGGAAGAGATGATAGAGAGCCAATAGCATCAGTTAGAACAAGGTCAGGGCTTAACTGTGGAGCGAATCACCAATTGTTTATATGCAAATTGAGATTAAAGCTAAAGAGAATTCAAACAAGTCTATCAGTACCGAAACAGGACCTTGAGTGTCTCTCACTTGAGCCTAGCAAGGGTCTCAAAATAGATCTGACACACTGAACACTAATGACAGAAGAGCAGACCAAATGTGAGATGGGATCAAGTCTATCACCCCGGAGAAAGCTCAAGTGAAAGGACAAAAGTCAGCAGAGGCTTGCTCTTGAGCACAGAGTAGCGAAAGCAAATGCAGAGTAGGGGAATACAGTAAAAGAACCAAATGGAAGCTTTCAAAGCGTGCCTTGAGAAAACAAAATATCATGAAGTATGCAAAGACCCGAAGGTAGAAAACCACCAGAGAAGAACAGAGTCAAGCTGAAAGAGCTGACGAACAAAGTCCAAGCCTCAACTTTCAGTGTAGAAAGATTCTATGAAAAAGAAAAACGTATTCTATGGGTGAAATATTGGATGACATATAAAAAAATTACTACTGTTGAGTTGGCTTCTTATAGTGACCCTATAGCAGTGGTTCTCAACCTTCTTAATGCCGCGACCCTTTCATACAGTTCCTCAAGTTGTGATGACGCCCCAACCATAAAATTATTTTTGTTGCTACTTCATAACTGTCATTTTGCTACAGTTCTGAATTGGGCGACCTCTGTGAAAGAGTCATTTGACCCCCCAAAGGGGTCACAACCCACAGGTTGAGATCCGCTGGTCTTTAGAATAGGGTAAAATTTCCTCTTAGGGTTTCCTGGGGTGTAAGTCTTTGTGAGAGCAACACACACACACACACACACACACACACACACTTGTCTTTCTCCTGTAGAGAGAGCCCTTTTGATTAGCAGCCCAACATGTAGCCTCTGCACCATCAGGCTCTTTATTGAGTGGCATAGGAAGCATCAACAAATGGAATACACAGAGTCACTCCACAAAAAACAATTGGCCAGCACTCAGCTATTTACGATCAAGAACCCGTGATACTGAAGGAAGAAGTCCAGGCTGCACTGAAGGCATGAGTGAACATGACGTTTCCAGGAAATTATGGAGTAGCCATAGTCTCAACAAATGGATGCGAGTACAGAGCAACTCACTTGTCTCTGCTAAGAAAGTAGGGAGACAGCTACTTGGACAACCAAGAAGATCTCTACATATTTGCATATCCCAGAGAAGGATGGTACAAATTAATGAGGAAATTATCAAGCAGTATCACTATTACCACAGGCAAGTAAAATTTCGTTGAAGATAATTAGAAAGCATTGCAGCAGTATATTCACAGGGAACTGCTAGAAATTCATGCTGACATCAGAAGAGAAGGTGGAACAGGTGATATTGCTGATATCAGATATATATTGGTTGAAATCAGAGAATCCTGAGAAGATATTTGCCAATGTTGTATTCACCATGAAAACTCTTTGGAGGGAAAAAGGAAACTATTTGACTGCATAGATTATAACAAAGTATGGATAATATTACCAAAAATTGAGAATTTCGTAACATTTAACTATGCTCATCTTGAACCCGTTCTTGGACCAGGAGGCAGTTGCTTAAACAGAACATGGTTAAGGGCAGGGAAGATGTGTGGCAGGTTGGTTTCCCTTCACCATAGTTAGTTACTGTGGATGCTGAGCAAATAAATTGAGAAGCTGGACTGTGTGAAGAACTCTTGATCAGGATTTGAGAAGACTCATTAACGACCTAAGATATGCAGATGATGTAACTCATTTGCTTAAAGCAAAAATACTTGAAGCAAAAGCTGATCCAAGACTGCAGCCTTCAAGTTGGAATATAAGCCCAACATAAAGAAGACAAGTCAGTACAGCTGGAATAAGCCACTTTGTGATGAACAGAAAAGATTCAAGTTGTCAACGATTTCATGTTACTTGGATCCACAATCAAAGCCCATGGAAGTAACAGTCACGAAATCAAATGACATGTTTGCTCAGCAAATTTGCTGCAGAAAAACTCTTTGAAGTGTTAAAGAGCAAAGTCACTTTGAAGACTAAAGCATGACTGACCCAGACGAGGCTATTTTCAATCACCAGAGAATGCTTGCCAAAGCTGGACAACATATAAGAAAGATTTTTTAAAAAATTGATGCCATTGAATTTCATACCTCGGTCTGCCAGAAGAACCAGAAAAAATCATGGAAGTATAGCCAGAATGCTCCTTAGGAATGGGGATGGTAAGATTTCACCTGACTACTTTGCATTTGTTATCAGGAGGGACTGGTCCTTAGACAAAGGTGTCATGTTGATAGAGCAGAGCATCAGCTAAGGAGAAGGTCCTCCAGGAGATGGTTCGACACCGTGGCTGCAACAATGGCTCCAACCATAGGCGATGGTGGTGATGATGGTCCAGGACCTAGCAGTGTTTCTTTCTGTTGATTATAGCATCCCTACAAATTGGAACCTACTTGGTGGCACCTAACAAGATAAAAGCAAAGGCAAAAATTGTTGTTGGTAAGTTAATAGGAGAAAATTACAAAGATAATGAGTTTAAGGATCTCTTCGGCCTGAAAGGAATAGAAGTTATTTATGCAGAGTGTTTAGAATGTCTTCTGACACTATGGAAAAGTGTGTACGAAGTCCTGATTTCTGCACACTGAAACGAGTTCAGTGTGCCTGGAGCCTGGTGAGGCTAGGGGAAAAAGTAATGGGAATTACTTTTGAAGTCCAGAATGTATTCAAGAAAGGCCCAGTAAAATGATGTCTCGGGAGTTCTGTTCTACTTTACTTGATTTTTAGAATAAAACCAGAAAAGGAGGAAAAACTTTAACAAGGAATGACAAAATCCAGTCTGTGTTTAAAAGGTCATATAATACAAGGACAAGTATGCCTAGGTAGACACGTAACATGCTTGTTCAACTTAATCCACTAGTAACTTAATGCTGGCTTAGTGAGTTAAATGTTAGGCTGCTAGCCACAAGATCAGCAGTTCAAAACCATGAGCCACTCCAAGGAAGAAAGGTGAGTCTTCCTGCTCCCGTAGAGTCACAGGAGTGGTTTTACCCTGTCTGATAGAGCCAAGGTGAGCCTGAATCAACTTGAGGACAGTGGGCGCATGCAAATTGGTTTTTTAAACTACTTAGCAACTTGCTTTAAGAGCAAAAGCATAAAGGTTCAAATTGTATGAGACTCCAATGTAAATCTGTACGTACTAGTGATTTAGAATAATCATTAATTCTGTGACTTAATAGAAGGGTTGGTCACCACATTCAGTGGCTTATACTCAGTAATACTTTCAATTTTGATGCCAATAAAAGATCATGTAGTACCAAATTTGGTTTCTTGGCTCAACAACCAGGATCCCCCCCCACCCCCCCATCCAACTTCATCATAACAGGCACCAGGGCCCTTACTGCAAGGTGCTATCTCCTTCAGTACCCAAACCTTTTACCTAAAAGCCATCAATATTGAGAAAATAATTTTCGAAGCAACTTGAATATCTCTAAGTCAGAATATTTTCACAATCTTAGACCAGGACATCTGCCCATACAGCACAAATTGATGAGTGATTACCCAATTGGTTGTATATTTGATCGTCTTATTATTAATTCCTAGTGAGTCTAACAAAAATGAAACATTGCTTGGTCCTATCCCATTTCTATGATTATTGGTATGTTTGAGTCCAGTGCGGTGGCTCTCATGTCAATCGATGTCAGTGGGTTTCCCTCATTTTGTTGACCCTCTACTTCAGTAAACACAATGTCCTTTGCTAATGATTGGTTTTGCCTGTTTCATGTTCAAGGTCAGCCAGTGGAAGTCTCGCCTTCTTCACTTCTAAAGAGCATTCTGGTTGTATGTCTAAAGCCAATTTGTTTGTTCTTCTGGTAGTCCACAGAATATTTGATATTCTTGGCCAACACCACAGTTTGAATTCTTCTGTCTTCTTTTTTATTGTCCAGCTTCCATGCTCATTTAATACAATTAAAATACCATCAAAGTGATAGCTGAACCTTTTAATTTTTTTAAGAGGCGTTTTGCAACAGATTTTCCCAAAGCAATGTGTTAGATTTCTTGACTACTGCATGGTCATGGGTTCTGATTTAAGTAAAATGCAACATTTGACAACTTCAATTTTTTTCTCCACTTATCATGATTTATTGGTCCAGTGGTGAGAATTTTCATTTTCCCCATGCTTAGATATAATCCATACCGAAGACTGCGGTATTTGACCTTTATCAGTTATCTCCATTCAAGTTATTTCCATTTTGATATAAGGTAACATCACATTCGTAAAGGTCTTGACATTCTCTCCAGGTATTTACATATATTAATGATAACAGTAATTAATGATTAAAGATCTCCAAGGAAAATATCAACTCCAATCTAGAATATTATGGCTCTATGTACAGTTTATTTTCACATATTTTTAATCTGTTACGGCATTTTAATTTTAACAGGCTCCGCCTCCTAGTCACATAGAAGTGCTTTTGCCAAAGCGTGGTGTTTTCCTCGTTAGCAAGAACATATGGGGTTATGTTTGCATTTAGCTTTACAAGTACATATCATCATAATACTGTTTATAAGAAAAGACTTACTGCGGAGTGTAAAATGTTATATTTTTGAGTGCTTTAAAAAAAACCACCTCTAAACTCACTGTCATGGAGTCTATTTCAACTTATAGCAACCCTGTAAGACAAAGTAGAACTGTCTTTATGGATTTCTGAGACTTTGCGTCTTTACACAAATAGAACCTGCATCTTTCTCCCTCTGAGTAGCTGGTGGCTTTGAACTGCTGACCTTGTGGTTAGCACAACACACAAGCAACCCACTATGCCGCCAGTTATTGGCCTGTTGGGAGAATGGAATGTGATAAATAAAATCTGTCTCCAATGTAGGCAGGTATTTTATCCCATCTGTTCATATTGGTATTTTTAAACTAGCAAAATATTATACAATACCCCAGTCAGTAGTGAGTGTATTTCGGAATGCTGGAAGATTGTTCTACTTTATTTTCAATATATCAATAGTAACATAAAGTAAAACAAGTATCACCTTCATGTTTGCATTATGATATGACTTTGCTGCAATCATGGTACTTGGCCGTGAGTAACCAAGAGGGGGGAAAATTAGGGATTCTCTCATTGTCGGATTTCCCGTTGGCTTTTGACTTTTATTGTTTCCCATCTCTGTACTTTCTCCTGGAATACACGATAAATTAGTGTCTACCTCTCATACACTCTGGTGCTAAGCATCTATAAATATTATCATAGCATTTTTTTCATGGTCACTGGGTACATTAGAACTTTGTCTCCTTTGTGCTCTCATTTAGGGGAAGTCCTAAGACTCTACAACTCGGAGCTGAGAGAACTGGGTATTGTACTTTTAATGCTCCTTTCTTTTATTGCCATGAATCATCAGCTGTTGAATTAAGAGCCTGTCCCACCTTAAGATCACACCACCCATACTTTCTAAGCAAATAAATTAGAAAGAAATTACATTTTCCAAGTGGCTCTTTATTGAATGATAAATCATGTCTTTTCTGTATGTGACAAAACTGTCCTAATGTGTCTGAATTATGGCTTAATTTACGAAAGTTCACTTTAAGAAGTACCTGTCAGGAACCCATCCGTGCATGCTAAAAGCTTGCACTGCCTTACATCCGTTGCTCTCAGAATGGAGAGCATCTGCCGCTCTCTGTGAAGGCTGTTGAAGGCACAGAGGCGGATGCCGCCGTCGTCACTCAGTGGGTCTCAGTTGCTAGGAGCTGGAATTCAGTCGATGGCAGTAAGGTGGGATTTTTGAGTCAAGTGGAACATAGTAATCTATTTTTTGGTGGTAATTGTAATGTAGGAAGTCCTCAGAGCACATTTTGAAAAACACAGTTATAGGAAGGGTTTAAGCATTGACATTCTGACATGGTCAGACATAAAGTACAAGGGTAAGTTAAAAAGTATCGATACAAAATAATAGAAACCAGGTCTACCAATGTATCCTAGACAGACATGATACTTCAACCAATAAAAATGTGAAAATGTGAAATAAATAGATACACAGGAAATACCCGAAACCCTAAATCTCTCAGGGAAAAAAAATAGTGGGTAAACCCGAAGTGAGTAAATTGCAGGTGAAACCCACACATTGAGATCAGGAAGAACATCGAATTACAAGCCCTCCCACAATGTGGAACAACATCCGGTCAGCCCAGCTGGAAGAGAGAGAGGTGGGTCGCCCCTTCCTCCTCACACCCATGGGTAAATGGAGGACTATCCGGGACACAATATAGCCCCACAGAGGATGCTAGTACCCCTCCTTCCACATACCTGGGACAGGGAGCACATGCTAAAAAGGGAAGACCTGCACGGAGCACGGGAAGCTAATGAAAGGGAAACTGCCTTTCACTGGGTTCCCCATAGCGCCCTGGGGTCTGCAAGGGACACAGACCCATGTCTTTCAAGGGAGGTGGCAGAGGCTGCCATCTGACACCTAGCCGCCTCTGGCACCGAGATGAAGCAAGAGAAGGCTCAGACCCCTGGCAATGCCCTGGGCTGAAACACCTGTGCAGTAGGAAAGCAGGCTTCTGCGTTAGATCCCTGCCCCCTTCTTCCTTTCTAGCTGTTTCTCCTTCAGAAACAGTGACTTCGGTCATTGCCACACGCTCTGGCAACCCCAGGAGTCAGCCCTGGATGGGCCTTGACCAAAAGGAGCCGCCAGCTTTGGTTTGGAGAGTTAGTCTTTTTCTGGAATTTTGTTTCTTTTCTGTTTTTTTCTATTCTCTCAGATTTGGGTGTTAATGTGGGTGTTTATGTGTTTATGTTAGGGTAAGGTTGTTTGTTTGAATTTGTCATTTGTGTGTGCCTTTGTGTTCTGGTTTTCTTTTGTTTGATCTGTCCTTACCCCTTTCTCAGAGTCATCTGTTGCCATACAGCCTAGACACCTTCAGCAGCCACCAATGAGCGAGGATCACCCTAGCCCTACCTCCCCACCCCAGGCTCCACTACCACCTGATTAACCAACATAAAACAATGCTACGTGTCAGAGGCAGCAGACATTCTCAGCACACATGAGGAAGCAATATATTGTGTATTGGCACAAGCAAATGACCGCTACTCAGAGCCTGGGGACCTCTTTGAGGAAGAGATGCTTTGGACCACCAGTGAGGAAGTTGAGAGGAATGATGTCTGGGTGCCTTCGATGAATAGAGGAACGGTTGACAGAGCTACAGGTTAAAACAGGGGAAGCTAGACAAACTCATGAAAACACGACAAGAGCCATCTGACAGAATAAACGGAAGCTTAGAAGTCATAGGAAACTGCAGAAAATAAACAGTAATGCATTATCTCTAGAGAACATCTTGAAAGAGCAAAACTGTGGAAGTGAAGCAGTGGAAGGCTGGGTTAGTGAGTTGAAGACAAACCACCTGAGATCAATGTACAAGAACAAGCAATAAAAAGAAAAAAAATTAAATGAAGAGAGTCTAAAAATTATGTGGGACACTATTTACAGGATTAATTTACACTTAATAGATTCCAGAACAGAATAAAAGAACAACAACAACAAAATGGAGAAAATATTAAAGGACTGCTGGAAGAAAACTGTGCTCACATCATGACAGTGAAGAAAAGAACCACACAAGAGAAAGAACCCCAAACAAGATCTACCACAGAGAAAATCATTCTGACATACCACAGTGCAACTTTCCCAGGGCAAGAAAAGCAAAGGCTCCTGAGAGCACCTTGAGAAAAAGAAGAGTTACCGGCAAAAGGGAACCAATAAAAATTAGCCTCGATTTTTCAATGGAAACCATGCAGGCAAAAAGGCAATGGAACGGCATATACAAAATTCTGAAATTAAAAAACTTGCCTAGAATCTTATATCCAGAACAATTATACCTCAAATAGGAGGGAGAAATAAAGGCATTTTCAAACATGGAAAAATTAAATGAATTTGTAAAAACAAAACAAACATTACAAAAAATACTAAGAGGAGTTCTTTGGACAGAAAATCAACAACAGCAGACAGCAACCTAAGGTCAACATACAAGATACCACCATAGAGAAGTCAACCCAATTTAAAGCATGACCACATGTGAGACAAGACTGAAAACAGGGAACCAGAAATAACATTCCACAATGAAGATACCAACAAATTAAGAGAGGGAGGGGATACATACAAAGTAAAATGGAGAGGAAGTCAAGGAATTCACGAGAGAGAACAAAATATCTTACACTTAGGAAGAAAATAATAAGAGGTGAAGTAACCCCAAAGAAAATAGTAAAAACTCCTCAAAGTAAAAAATTAGGAAAGCCACAAAAGAAAACAGTAAATGGCAAAATTAAAGACATTGAGGGAAAAATGACAAGAAAATACATTAACAAAATGAACTTAGCACCAAAAAAATTATGAGGGACAAATAAACTAATAACATACATACAAACACAAGACAAAGCCAAATTATAGCAAAAAAGCCAGATTTATCAATAATGAAACTGAATGTAGAAACAAGTTCAAGATGGATTAAAGACCCAAATTTAAACCCTAGAATTATAAAGATCATCAACAACAACAAAAAAATAGAGATAAATGTAAGGGCCCTAATTTATGGCATAAACACACTGTCAAACATTATGAAAAACAACCACACAATAGAAGACAAAATAGAATTGGAACCCCTAAAAACAATGCATTTGTGTGTATCAAAGAATAAAAAAGAGAACTCACAAACTGGGGGGGGATTGATAATAATATAGTAGATAAAAGGAAAATCTCCCAAGTCAATAGAAACCTGCAGTCCTTCAAACAAGAAAAAGATGAACAAACCCATTTTAAAAGGAGCCTGAATTGACAGTTCATCAAAGATGAAATCCAAGTACCGTATATACTCGAGTATAAGCCAAGGCACCTAATTTTACTACAAAAACTGCATTAAAATGTGCTGGTAAAACTTGGCTTCTACTCTAGTATATACGGTAGATGACAAACATGAAGGAATGCCCTTAATCACTAGCCATTCAAGAGATGCAAACCCAAACAACAATGAGGTACCTCCTCACACTGGATCCGATGGCAAAGTTAAAATAAAACAGAAAATATCAAAAGTTAGAGAGGATGTGGAGCGATAGGAACCGTCATACACTGCTGGTGGGACTGTAAAACTAGGAGCACTGGGAAATGTGGCACAGTGGTCCCCAAGCAAATGGGAATAGTAATCCCATATGATGTAGCAGTCACTCTGCTTGATATATAACCTAAAGGATTGAGCCAAACATAAACAGACAAACGCATTCCCATGTTGACCACAGCACTATGCATCTCAGCCAGAAGATGGAAACAAGCTAACTGCCCAACAGTAGGGGGATGAGTAAATAAGCTTTGGTATATGTATGCAATGGAACACTGTGCATTACTAAATCGTAATGAAGAATTTGTCGAACAACTTATGACATGGCTGAACTTGGAAGATATTTTGCTGAGTGAAATTAGTCAATCACATAAAGACAAATACTGTATGAGACTACTATTATTAAAGGAAAAAATCAAGAGGAAAAAAGTTTTCATATCAAAAGAAATAGACTGATAAGGTGGAGGGAAAGGGACAAGGGAGGCAGGGGAGGTAAAATAAATAAGTAAAGGTGAATTTTAAATAAACCTCTAAATGGGCACATGATAGTCACTCAAATATTTCTTAAATAAGTCAATTAATTAAATACTCAACTTTCTGTAGATTACGTTCCTTTCAAAGCACGCTCACAGTATTTTATTTCTATGAGCCACAAAATACTGTGGTATTGCATTTGATTACAAAATCCTGGTGAAGGGCAGATGATACCTCCAGGACCAGGGGGGTGAGGGGCGATACTGGGAGGGTGGAGGGTGAGTGGGTTGGAAAGGGGGAACCGACTACAAGGATCTACATGTGACCTCCTTCCTGGAGGACCGACAACAGAAAAGGGGGTGAAGGGAGAAGTCGGACAGTGCAAGATATGACAAAATAATAATTTACAAATTATCAAGGGCTCATGAGGGAGGAGGGACCGGGGAAGGAGGGAGAAAAAGAGGACCTGATGCAAAGAGCTTTAGTGGAGAGCCAATGCTTTGAAAATGATGAGGGCAAAGAATGTACAGATGTGCTTCACACACTGATGTATGTATGGATTGTGACAAGAGTTGTATGAGTCCCTAATAAAATGTTTTTTTTTTTTAAAAAGAGTTGTGAGAGCTCCCAATAAAAGGATTTATTTAAATAAAAAAAATTTTAAATCGGCGCTTTCGCGTTCGGTGACCTTCGGAATCGTTGGCTGTGGGTCCTCCATCCGGCGGAGCCGTTTGTCCGATGCCACGATGCTCCAAAGCCTGATCTAGAATGTGTGGACCCCATGAAGCCCTACTACACACAAGTTTACCAGGAGATCTGGGTGGGAATGGGCCTGATGGGCTTCATCATATACAAAATCAGGAGTACCGATAAAAGAAGCTCTGAAAGCGCCCGGTGGGGCACCTGCCCACGGCCACCACTGAGCAGCTGCCTCAGATCCTGTCGGATAAGGTGTCCACTTGGCTGGGAATGTCGGAGCACGGTTTTGGGGACATGGCTGTCGCTCCTGCCTGTTCTGGGTAGCATAAATAACCGTGTATGAGAGAAAAAATAATAATAAAAATAATTTTTTTAAAAAACCTGGTGAAACAAAAACCAAACTATCTTTTATTAAACAAAATGATCAAAATGCAAAACTATCATTTTTTGACATACCCTCTTCGAGGTCTATACAATTCTGAAGAGAAGATGTTCATCTCTAAGCATTCCCAGAAGAACGCTGCCATCCTTGATTTGCACATCAAAATGGTGTGTGGGAATCAGGGACTCGAACTGTGTTCCTTTTAATAGTTCCTGAGTTTGGGTAACAAAACAAGTCTGAATGGCCAAGGTCAAGGCTGTAAGGTGGATGAGGTAATGTTGTCCAATGACATTCTCCTAGAACAACCCTTGCTAGCCTGGAGGAATGCACAGGTGCATTTGTTTGTGATGGAAAACCTTCCCCTGGTGCAATGTGACTAGCCTTTCTCTGGCACTGCAGCTTTCCGTTTTCTTATAAACCGCCTCCTTTTAAGCCCCTGTGATCAGCCTGTGTCCTTTGAGATCTGTCAAGTGGTGAGAGTGGTGATACTGGGAGGGCCTAGGGAGGGTGGGTTGGAAAGGCGGAACCAATTTCAAGGATCTACATGTGACCTCCTCCCTGGGGAACAGTCAGCAGAAAAGTGGGTGAAGGGAGACGTGGGACAGAGCAAGATATGACAAAATTATCAAGGGTTCATGGGGGAGGGGAAATTAGGGAGGGAGGGGAAAAATGAGTACCTGATGCCAGGGGCTTGGGTGGAGAGTAAATGTTTGAGAATGATGAGGGCAACGAATGTACAAATGTGCTTTACACAATTGATGTATGTATGGATTGTGATAAGAGCCCCTAATAAAATGATTTTTTTTAAAAAAAGACGACTCCTTTGGAATCCCACGAAAACAGTTGGTCTTCATCTGAATTGATTTCTTTGTCTTGAATTTGCCCAGCATATTGCCTCTGAAGCTTCTGTTTTGAATGGACTTTGTGTTTTATTTGGAAGGCACCCGGATGAGGCTACGGGTGTATTACTTTGAGAGCTTGTCTGCAGCCCATACCCGGATTGCAAAGACAGGTTCAACAGGTCTTGTTTGGAATAGACCTGTGCATATGTGAACTAGAACCCTAGTAGCAATACTTGGCAAATATCTAGTATTTTGAGAGGTCTTTTCCGGAGATTTTTAATTCCTAGAGGCAAGACCAGCTTGGAGGTTATTGCAGTAGCCCACGTTAGCAATGAGTCGGGCTTCAGGAGATCAGGGAAGGGAGGGCATTAGTAAAAGCTGAAAGGAAAAGATCGAGATGAAAATATATTGCGAGTCCCAAATAAACATGCCTACCCCGGTGGTGTGGTGGCCTAAGTAGTGGGCTAGTAACTACAAAGTCAGTGGTTCAAGGACCAGCGGTGGGAGCAATATGATGCTGTCTGTTCTTGTAAAGGTTTGCAGCCTCAGAAATCCTAAGGAGCAGGTCGACCCTGTCCTCTAGGTTTGCTGTGAGTCAGAATCAAGTAGACAGCGGTGGGCTTGGCTGGATTTGGTTTATAGGAGCCAGTCTGGTAAGCCATCGTGCAGAGGTTTTCAGAAAGACCGAGTCTAGTGATGGATTTAGAGTCTGTGCCCACGTAAACAAGATAGATGCTGCTACTCTATTCTCCTGATCTTTGCCGTGCGGGAGTATGGTCCCTCTTGCTAAATATTCTACTTTTTCAAGAGAACCTAGAAAATGGGTCTGAAGTAGATTTGAGATTAAGCTGTCGGTGAGGTTTCCAAGGGGAGGTGTTCAAATGCAAGCTGCTGCATGTGTTTGAAGCTCAGAAGCGAGACAGGAGAGGGACGTCGAGGTTTGAGAGTTATTAGCACACAGTTACACGGAATTCATCGTCCAGGCATTTAGTTTGTGCAAATTCAATCAAGCACTCAACGAAACAAGAAAGACAGAGAAAAGTAATGTCAATGTCATGAACGAAACTAGAAAGAAGCCATTGAAAAAGAAAGGGGACATAAGAAAGCTATGCAGAGGCCCATGACAGGATCCCAGAGTCACGGGCATTGATTGATCCTGGTCTGTAGAAGAAAGGTCTAGAAAATGATGGAATTTTAAATAGAAGCCCATTAAAGTTCTGTAGTGGTCAGTGCCAAAAGCCAGACTCCAAGAAGGTGCGAACTGAACAGACTTAGGTGGGAATCAGAGACAACTGGAATTTTAATAAGCTGAAGCGGGGGTGGGGGAAGGGATGGGAACAAAATGGTATTTGAGTCAACGGAGGACTTTTGCAGCCAGAGAGAAACCTGAGCATGTTTACAGACTGCGAGGGAGGTGTCAGTGGAGAAGACGTAGAAGTGAAGGAAAGGTTTAGAGTACAACCAGAGCGTTAAAATATGATACAGAAAAAAAAATACGATACAGTCTCAACAGCACTATTGGTAGCACTGTGTTGCCTGCCTTACCAACTCTGGTACCTCGCCTAGCAAACTAGTTCTGACTCTCTTGTCATTTAGCTTCATCCAAGCTTTACCTGGGCCATTCACTAAAACGATGATTGCACAGAGTTGATGGTAGTACACCATTCAAAAGCCAAGCCATTACTTTGCCCATTCAGTCTTAACTATTTACAGAACATCCAAAAGGAAGTCTGTTTTTTCTCAAAGAAAATAAAACATACACATACCAAAGCATTTTCAAATTAAAATAGGCACTGAACAGACATATTTCTGCCAGGAATGATCTCTGCTGTACTCAAAACAGGTTTGTAAGGTTGTAAATTGAGACCAGCCTTTTGCTTCTTACCCTATAGGGGCAGTGAGTCAGGATTTCCTGAAATTAAGCAATCATGTAAAATGCATTAGTGGTTTTTTGAAGACCTCAGGCTTCCTTGTGCCAAGAAATTAAACCTGTTTTCTACTTGGCATCTCTTTCATATTCCCCAATGACCTTGGTTAAAGTCCTTCCCTCAGCCTCAGATTGAGTATGACAACGTAGCTACGATTCATCACGGGAAGTTTATTTTCTTTCCAGAAACATATGCTTGGTGATGATTACCATATATCACTGGGAAGGTTGGAGTCCATTTATGAATCATAATTTTACTGTCAACCCTACACTAGCTGTAGTCCCCTTTCAATTCCTAGCATTGCCAACACCATTATAAATTGATTTCTGTCCTAACTCTACCACTGAACATTTTCTTCGCTGCCAATGATCCCCTGAACCCTGATCTCTGGTTCTCATTTTTATTTGGATGTTCTGTATCACGTTCACCTCCTTGAAACGCTTCCAGCACACCACTCTTTCTTAGTTCTCTTCGATCTTCCTCCATTTGCTACTCTTCCTCTGCCTACCAACAAGCATGGCCCCCTTGTCCTTCCTTCCCCTGTCAAGTATCAGAAACTAAATGCCAACAGGGGCCATTTGTTCATTTGGAGGCCAGGCAGGTGACACAGAGGTCAGATATAATCAGCAGAGCGTGGTGAGATCGCTGGCAAAGAAAAAATGTACTCCCCACGTAAAGGCACCCACCGTTGACAGCTTTTGAACACTGTCCTGGACACACACGAAAACCATTCACGGACTAGGCTTTACAGCTGGTTAGTTACCAAGACACGCTCAGAACCTCGGCCTTTTTATTTACGACTCTTAGTACCGAGAAATCCTCACTGCCATCGAGTCAATTCTGCCTCATAGTGACCCTACAGGACAGATGAGAACTGCCCCTGTGGATTTCTGAGACTCTAAGTTTTACAGGAGTAGAAGAAAGCCTAGTCTTTCTCCCACGGAGCTGGCTGTGGGTTTCAAACTGCTGACGTTCCAGTTATCAGCCCAACAGGTAACTAACTACATCATCAGGGATCCCACGCCCTTGAGACAGGACCTATTTATGGGCTATTTGTGCATTACTCAACCTGTGCTTAAGAAAGTAATAGTGCTTGGCTTTGAGTTCAGAAGCCTTGGTAAATGACCAGACTCTATCTACTTTCACCTTTTGATTGTTGTACAACACACACACACACACACACACATATCAATTTCTAACTCGATCTCTATGTCATGGAAACAGCCCATTATCTTTTCCAGGAACTTTTTGAAGTATCACTCGCTCGCTCACTCGCTCGCTCACTCACTCTGCTGTCCAGCTGACTCGAACTCTTAGCACCCCTTTACGGACAGAGTAGAGCTTCCCCTGTGAGTTTCTGAGATGGAAGCCTTCACTGAGTAGAAAGTCTCATCTTTAAAACGGCTTACCTTATGGTTAGCAGCCTAACTCATAGCCCACGACATCACCAGAACTCCTTTTGAGACATATATACAGCTATATACACATGCGTGTATATATAAAATATAGAACATAGCTCATATTTGCTCATTTATTTTTCACATGTGCCATTCAGTGGGATCAACTGCGTGGTTCATGTTGTGCAACCACAACCCACATTCATCACCAAATCCTTTCTGAACCTTGACTCCTCTTCCCCTCCTTTCTGTCCCTGGCACCACTAATAACTGAGGTCTCCATACAAGCACCTATTCTAGATACTTCAAATGAGTGCGATCAGATAATATCTATTCTCTCATGATTGAGTTAGCACACTGTTTCATGGTTCATCCATGCCGAAGCATGTATCCAGACTTCAGTTTTCTATATGGCTGAGTATGTGTGTGTGTATATACATATATGTATATACACATACACATACCACATTATACACATATATATACCACATTATATTTATAGATATAGATATATATACACACACACCACATTTTAATGATGCATCCACCTGCTGGTGGACATTTAGGTTGTTCCTACTCTGGGGCGACTGCTAATGCCACAGTGAGCACTGGTCTACATGTGTCTGCCTGCATCACTACTTTTAGGTCTTTGGGATATCTACCTACGAGTGGAATTGTTGGATAGTTCTATTAGGTTTCTGGGATGGTTTACCTCGGTTCTTGCTTCTCCGTGATGGAAGAATTCAAGCAGTAGAAGCACTTTTGCAAATCCAAGTAATTTTTATGAGGCAAAGGGAAGTTTCAGGTATTGCAGTCTCAGAAAGTTCATGCCATCTCTGGAAAACATGCTAGACCACACAGGACCGTGCGAGAGTCCACGACTGAAGATGGTTACTTCAAGAGAGTTTGGAAAAACCACACATGGAAAATGGCCGTTAAGAGGAGTCCACAGAAGCAAAAGAGTGCCTGAACCGAAAAAGAAAGAAAAGCTCGGGATAGAGAAAGTGCGGTCCTGGAGGGCCAGTGCGCTGCTAGAGCACACAGGAGCGATCCTACGCTCCAACCTGCACGAGAGCACCTGACAGAGGAAGCTGTGTGGCCTCAGTCTGCCATTTATCCCTCCGATCTTCACTGGCCGGGGGTGCGTGTGTGCATGGGGGGGGCATGTTAGACAGGATTCTCTAGAGAAACAAAACCAGGACACTTATGATTTTATACATATTCATATAGATAGATAATATACAACATAAGAAAGAAACAGCTAATTCGTCTATAGAGCAGTACAAATGGCTCAGTGCAACTCACATCCGTGAGATAGCTAATCCACTGGCAGTCCTTCAAGTCTTGAGGGCTACCAGGTGCAAGTCAAGGAAGCAGACAGCTGAGTCCTCTGTAGACCAATTCAGGCAATCCGGCCACAGGCAGCAAACAGCAAGGCAGGTCACCAACAGTCAGCCAGATGACAGAGTCGGACAGTCCCCAGCACAAGCGATGAATACTCCAATAGCATGGTGAAGCAGGTTTTAAGGAATCTCGAACTATAGCAACACAGTCCATGGGTTGGCTGTCCGACAGGTAGGGTAGCTCACAAGTTGGGGCAGAGAACCAGCTAGGGTAGCCGCACACTGGTTTGATCATCAAAGAGCAAGAGACAAGAAAAGTGAGGCTCGCTGAGCCATTTATCTCTCTGCCCTTCAATTAATCCCACAGGTGTTCATTAACCAGGTTGACACAATAAACCTATCTATCACAAGAACATCGGCTAATCTTAATGGCTAAGTTCAGGCACATGTATGTGAAGTTAGTAAGTCTCTGGCGCCTAGTGTGTGTATGCCCAGATTGATCTCCAGTTGGGCCTAGGTGACCTGGGTCTTTTCATGTTCTGGTTTGGATTTCCCCCAAAGGTGTCTAATGTGTGCCTGATTTCTTTGCAACCCCTTTATTGTGGCGAGGACACATTATTTTCATTTAGCGTAGGCATTTGGCGGAGACAACCCCCATTATCCCTAATCTTTCTACCGTTCAGTTCCATGTTTAACCACAACTGCTTCCGCAATGACTGTACCATTTTATCTTCCTAAAGCAAGGCCTAAGTGTTAGAGTAATCCAGCCTCTAACAATCTAGGGGGGTCCATAGGTGCAATTGTACGGTTATATTACATAAAGATCATAGTAAAGTCATAGAAGATAGGAGAGAGAGTAAAATAAAGGAGTCAGGCACATTTCACGGTAGCATGCTCACCTCCGGGATGGCCAGGATCTTAGCAGCCAGCTCCGTGCAAAGAGAGGGAGGAGGAGGAGCATCTTTACTGTTTGGGGGCTTTCTTAGGTAGCCATAAGCCATGCATATTCAGTAGTAACCTATGTCACACGTGGGTGGTAGCCACAGTAAAGTCCGTGAGCTCACAGTGAGGAGACCTATTACCGCATTGGGAGAAGGCGGGATGGGTGCCCCGGAGGAAGGAGATAACAAAACGCCTGCTTCCACAGGGAGACAGAACCCACCCTGTGCTCACATTAAGGCAGCATAGCTGTTAGGGGAGAATCTGTGGGAATATATTTAACGCAGGATAATGCACTTGGACTTTATCTCTAACTTACCAAAGCGGTGGCTTTCCTACCGTGGAATACTAGCTTTCTAGATTCCCTCTGTCATAAGTTATGGAATGAAGTCCTCGTCATATTTTCCTCAGTGTTAGTTTCCCACACCTCAGACTCTAGTTTCTCTAAATTTCTGCCAAGATTCGCTGTTTTCTATCATTTGTGATGTTAGGGGCAAAGTGGTATCTCATAATGGTTTGATTGGCCTCTCCTAACGGCTGATGGCGTTCGTGTGCTCGGTGTTCACCTGTAGCTCTTCTTTGGTGAAACGTATAGTCAACGCCTTTGCTCAGTTTTTTGGACTGGATTGCAACCTGATTTAATTTTGATCTGTAAAGCAGGGTTCTCTAGAGACTCATTCATATTTGTTTGCAAGACTCATTCATAATGTTTGCAAGATGCATATTACTAAGTGGTTGCGACACATTTGAATTGTAATGTCTTTCCTAGGGGCCCTCCTCAACTTCTCAAATTTAGGAACACCACTGTGGGAAACAGAAGGATTTCTCCCAAGTTGTCTCCCCCAAGTATATGCCAAACTTAGCTGCTTGCGAATGACTATACACTTGGAGGTCATCAGAAGTAGATCAGGGGTGATTCTCCCTAAGGGTCACCATTGTTTATCCCACAACAAGTAGGACCCACTCCTTTCTGATAAGGATAGTAGTTGACTGTTTCCTTGTAGTAGACCCCAGAGAGGTCAAGTCCACCCAAGGGTGGCCAAGGTTAGGCCACCATCATGAATCTAGGGTCTGCCCTTCTTGTGACATGTAAACCTCTAAATGTCCTCCCCTTCCTATCATGTGTACAGCCCTAGCTCACCCCCTTCCTGTTACGCCTATGCCCATTGTACATCTCCTTCCTGTGATGTGTGGTTACCTGTAATCATGCCCCAAAGTAGATATAACCCTTGGTTAGCAATAAACGGGGTCCTTAAGCATCCTTCCGGGTCCCTGCCCCACCTTGCCTCAGCCCACGTTATGCGCCACCTGGCTGGTAAGATCATGGCCATCCAGGAGGTAAGTATGCTAACATGAAATGTGTCTCACTCCATTATTTGACTCTCTCTTCTATCTCTCATGCGCTCTATGACTTTAATATAATATTTATATATTATATATATATATATTTATATATCTCAACCGCACACTGTGCTTACTGAACCCATGATTAGCGATGGGGGGCTGGCACCCTTTCCATCCACAAGCCACCTCCATGCGTCCTGCGGTTCCCTCCTGCCCAGGCTGCCTGCACAGAGTTCAGGTGCATGGCGACATCCGACATGTGGGCACAACTCACAGGCGATGCAATAACTCACCCAAAGGGAATATCTCACCGCGTTCTACCAGAAAGTCTGATGTTCCATGGTATGCCTGCCCTGGATTTAATCACGACTCAATGCAATTTCGCAACACAAATGTGCATTTGTTTAACATTCTTTCATACTGAAGTTGACTTTTCTATGAGAAAATTTGTTTCAAAGAAGAATCCAAATGAAAATGCTGTGCACAAAGGTGCTCCCCTTCCCTCCCCACCTCCGGACAGCATACATTTTAACAACAATAGGGAGAGGTGTTGAGGTTTTGCTTTTGAGCCATGCTTGAAATGGTGCTCCACTTCACACAATGGTCTTCCTCTGTGTTGACGTTGCTATGTAGACAGAGAGCAATTACTCCTGGGGCAGAGGCTGAAAAGACCCCAGTGCTTCTCACCCAGCTCAAGAAGACCCCATCAATTCAGCTTAAGGACCGCTGTACCCCCTCCCCTCCCCCCGTTTGGCTGGCGGTAAACTCAGCAAACAGGGAGCCTGGCGGTGCCATGATCAAGAGCTCGGCTGTGACCAGAAAGGCTGCAGTGCAGAAAAGACTGGGCAGCCGTTCCTGTCGGGAGGAAGCCGAGTGCCGAAGGCCTGGGCAGTGCACAACGAACATGTCAAACAGCCCTGCCAGTAGCTGGAAATCAGAGAAGATGCACGTTTTCGGGTGTCAGGCAAAGCAAATGAGGAAGCACAAGGCTGGGTTTCAGCCTTTGCCGTCATTCTCCCAACCTCACACGAGCCTCCAGGTCCCGCTGTAAGGCTGCTTCATGACACAGATTACAGTATCACGCGTCTTCACCACATCCCCCCTCAAAGCAGTGCCCCGATTCCCATGTTCCTGCATCTCTCCCGACTTGTCTATCTCCCATTTTACTTCGACGGTTTATTCCAACAATGCCTGTCTATTCACACTCATGTTCTCTACCTCCATCACTAGACTGTAAGTGCCACAAGGCCAGGGGCCCTGTTTTATCACCATTGTATTCATAGGGCTAAACCCAATATCTGGCCTAAAGGTGGTGTTTCATAAATATTTGTTAAACTAAATGAATTGGCTCATTCACAGTGCTAGGTCTTCCCCCCCCCCCCCCCACACACACACCTAGAGTATCCTCGCTCATCTTCCTTCCACAGGGCCTCGCTCAAACACTTCAGTCCGTATTACTCTCCATCTTCAAGCGCCCAGGTGCTTTAACCAACCAGTCTATTCTGGCCCAGGTGTGTCAGAGCAGAGCTGTGTCCGCCCACGGTTTTCTGTGATGGATTTTGTAGAAGTAGGTCACTAGACCTTTCTTCTAAAATGCTTCTGGCTACACTCGAACCTCGAACCTTTCAGTTAGCACATTAATCATTTGCACACCCAGGGATCCAGTCTTAGAAATCGCATGCCGTTTGTTATATACAATTTAGCACGGGGTGATATTCCACTGAGGTGCTATTCCTTCAATATTTACATAAAGCCACTGTTGCCTATTGAGGCCTTTGCTACTCCCAACGCCTTAAGGAGGCACTTACATACAGTCCGTGCAGCAGGGGTTCCTCTTGTGTTTTGAGGATCAGGACAGTCATGTTTAGCTCTCAAATAAGTCACTTGAATTCAAAGGAAATCTCAGTAGCTACAATGAATTAGAAATGATAGCGCAGGCAGCACTGGCCCTCCATAAGCAAAAGGCGATGCTCCAGAAGCAACATCGCTTGCGAAGAAGGGCAATGAATTCCCTGGACAGGAATGCTTGAGTCTGTTCTTAGAGCCCATCCTTCCCCGGCACACGGCACACTCACACACACTTTCCCTTTTCCAACACTTCCTATGGCTTATGCCAAGGCCACAGTGCAAACGATTTTCCCATCCACCAATTTATATACATTTCATGTCAATGACATTAGATGTAACCCCTCAGTGGACCAGCACCCCTCCCACACACACACACACACATTCTCCCTGGTTCCATCTCCTTCCTTTCTGCCCCTTTTTTCTTTCTGACCTGTGTCTACAGTTTCAGTCATGGGGCTAAGCCCAGTATCCGGCCTCTTGGGAGAAAGTGCTGCCTTTTAGTATCATATGGATTTTTGCGCAGCGGTGTGGCTGTTCATTTGGTAGGCCTGTCTAGTGCTTGGCCAAAAGGCAACGGCCATGGTGAGTGAGTCTCAGCTGTGAAGGCTGTCTAAGGGTGGTAGTCTCCAGGGTCCCACTGGGGGCCAAGTTCCATTTTTAATGTGGCCCAAATAATTGCTGATCCACAAGGTTTTCAAATTTTGGGGATAGCAACCTCTGGAATGATTTACTTCGATCTCTTACAATAATTCAAGGGCATGCTTTGGTCTCCTTCCTGGACCGCCAGTCCTAAGGCCAAGCCTCACAAGGGCGCTTATTTCTCTAGGGCAAGAAGGAGATAAACTTCAAGTAAAATACAACTTCGGTAACAACGACACGGGATCCCAGACATTGAGTAATTGAAGGTTGGACTTGGAAATAAAGGGTGTTTTCTCCCCTAAAATTTCTACTCGATGACAATAACAGCAGTCCTTTCGCTACCATTTGGTGGTCTGGAACATACTACACCGAGGCTATATGAGTCAGTATGAACTCAATGGCAGTGAGGGCTTTTTTTTTTTTTTAATCAAATGTACTCTTTCCATCATACTAATATAAGTTTAATTCAGTTAGCCTAGGAAAAAAGAAATTGACTAGAGAAACTAACTGAAAAGTCCAACACTTGTTTGGCTTTAGGCATGATCCAGGACAAGATGACAAACTAACCAACTGCTTATTTTTGTAAACTACAATGTTGTTGTTACAATGGCACATCCAGTTTTATGTATAATCTATGGTAGCTTTTGAGCTATAAGGGCAGAATCGAGTAGTTAGTTGCAAGAGAGATTTAAAAACCCATTGCCCTAAAGACAGTGTGACTGCTCCCTTTGGGTTTGCCAGACTGTAAATCTTTATCAAAGAAGACCTCCTATTTCTTCTGCAGAGTGCCTGGTGGGTTTGAACTGCTAACCGTGTGGCTTGCAGCCCAACAGGTAACCTAATATACCACCAAGGCCCAAGAGAGATCTTAGGACGCTAAAACCTAAAATATTACTACCTCAGCCTTTCCAGAAAAGAAAAAAAAAAAGATTACCAACCCGTGATTGAGGGACTCAGATGATGTCATCAGAACTTTATCTCCATTTCCTGGCTTTGTTTTATTTTGCTTTGTTTTTTGCTTCCAAAAACGGAAGTTCCACTAGAGTTTCCAGCAACAACTTGCTCGTATCGTTCTCTCCTGCTAAACATGCCACTTGAAGATAGCACTTCTTTCACAATAACTCTTGAAAAGTTTCTAGGATTTTTAATACATTGACAACTTGGGGGAGGTACCTCTCTTGGATCTGTTTCTGACAGCTTGAGGAATTGGGTTGACACCGATTGGCTTAGGACCTACAAACACCAGAGCCCTGGTGCAGAGGTTGGAGCAGACCGGATCCAATCCACGCTCACTGAGAATGAGGCAGAGGGTCTTGAAATCAGGCTTCGGTTACCAGAAGAACAGGCAGTGAATGGATGCTTGGAACACAAAACTAACAGAAGCCCATTGTAAAATTCCTCTCTCTCCCTCATGGCTGGTCACATCCTGGTCTTGGAAATGTCTCAAAATAGTCATTGAGACTAGTGTGTGACTTCAGAGCCCCTTGGGGAAGCCACTACTGGTGACAATGACCAGTTATCAATGAGATTCAGTGCCAGGCGCTATTCTAAGCACCTCTATAAGCATTTAGCTCGCTTATCCTCCCAACAGCACCCCGACCTCCCAAGCTAGACATTCTCATTTCCATGTTACTGATGAGGCGGCTGAAGATGGGAACCAGTGCTGGCTGCCAAAGGGATGGCCTCCTGGTGACCCCAGGGGTGTCCAATGGCTGGCTGCCCCCCAGGCCTTTCTCTTGTAGCTCTTTCACCTATTCAGTTTTTACCATCTCCATTTCCTCAGACACAAGAACCGATGAAACTGTCAGTGATTTTTATTTAAAATCATTTTATTGGGGCTCATACAATGCTTATCACGATCCATACATACATTGCTTGTGTCAAGCACATGTGTACATGTGTTGCCATCGTCAAAGCATGTGCTTTCTTTTGAGCCCTCCGTAGCAGCTCCTCATTTTCCCCCTCCCTTCCTGCTCTTCCCTCCCTCATGAACCCTTGATAATTTATAAATTATTATTAGTTTGTCATATCTTACACTGTCCGACGTCTCCCTTCACCCACTTTTCTGTTGTCATCCACTAGAGGAGGTTATGTGTAGATCCGTGTAATCAGTTCCCCCTTTCTACCCCACTTTCGCTCCACTGCCAGTGATTTTCAAACTGTATTCCACAAAGAACAGGAGTGCCTAGGATTTGCCATGATGAGTCAGAAGACACCAAACAAGTGTGTCCCAAACACCCATTCCATCACATTGTCACCATGGCTTTCTAATTGACTCATTCTTCACTTGAAAACTTAAAGAAGAAACCTTCTGATGCAAATAATAATAATAAATTTAAACTGTGGAACAAGAAGATCGCCAAGGTCTCTCTGACAAAAACATTTCCCTCCAGTGGATTTTGAAAATTCCCTTCTTCGCCAGTCTCCATCCTTTTCTGTGCCCTGGGAGGCAGATCTGTACCGGCCATTTCAACAGGTGTTCTTGTGCCGTGGGTTCCTGTGAGGTTTACCTAATAGGAGAGGATGGGAGGGGGAGGAGGTTGGCCCATTCATTTCCCTGGCTCTGTGGCTGCGTCACCTTCTCAGAGGTCACAGCTTCTGTGGATGGCTCTCTCCTCCACTGATCTGCATTCTCTGGTGCCCTTGGATCTCAAGGTCGTACTGGCTCCAGACTGCTGCTAACTCTAATTCGCAACTACCCATTTTGAATGGGTTGGATATTTTTTATTAAAACCCTGACTATATAATCTACTAAGGGTTTAGCCCCTATACATCCATGTACAGTGCATTTTAGTTCACTTATCCTATTTTCATATCAATTCTCAAATCACGCGAATGCCCGCTAAATGCCAGGTATGGTCGACAGTGGAAAGTTTCTTTGTTTTTAAAATTCCTTGAGCCTGTGACTCAAAATTTCTCACCAGAAATGGGCAAAAAACACCAAAAATAAATTTGTATCTAGGGGTTTCTTTAAAAGTATCTGTCATAGTTATGTTTTTGTGCCAATAAGGCACCTGTAAGAAAATATGAGTGGAGAAGAGTTAGCCTGTCAATTAGATCGCAGTTTGAAGACCTCCTTTGGAGGTACCACTGAGATAAATGGCAGGCCCCTTTCTCTTTGTGCCTTCACCTTCCTGTCCACGCCACAGGGAGACCTGTGCGATGCCTGGAGATGCATCCACCACCATTGGATCCACAAGACTTTGTCCCCACCGGCCAGTGATGTTCCTGTGTTCTGCACTATTGCATGTGACTTTGTGAGTCTGAAGAGGGACTTAGGGATTAGTATCTGATTTATGGACTTGAGTTGGGCTCATCTGGGATGTTTTATCGAGGCTTAATTACTTCTTGATATCAATCTCTCTCCTACACCTATGTGAATAACTCTGGATTTGTTTCTCTAGACACCCAGCCTAAGACAACATCTGAAAGAGTAAGCATTTATTTTCCCTTGGCACGACCTTTTCTCCTTTACATCATCATTTACCAAGAATTTATGGAGTTGCGATTATGTTCTAGGCACTGCACTCAACTCAGGAGATGCAGACCCAACCCAGGTGCCAAGGAATTTATAGATCCGTGAGAGAAAGACAGGAAAATGCGCTATGTATAAAACATACTCCATCAACCCAGAATGATTCACCGTCAGACACTGAAGTTTTCTGAAGTATTAATTATGAGGTGTGTTGATGTTCAGAGAAGAAAGGAATTAGACCCAAGGGCAGAGCGAGAATGCTATTTGAATTACGAGGCCAAGGTGAATTGGCCAAGAGAGTTTGAAAGGAGAGGAAGAGCCGAGATCCTGACATGAGCATGGCCACAGGCCTGCCGGAAGTACAAAATGGGCTTCAGACGCCACAGACGGTTTGATCCAACTAAAGTGCAGCAAGGGATTTGGTGTGTTTGACATTCAATAGCCATTCATCTTTTTGTAATCAAAATAATGCTCTAGATTATATTTGGAGAATAATTCTTCTCCTCGGTCATCCCATGAGCTATGACGTTAGCAGACTTTAGCTCAAACACTCACTGTCATCAATTCAAGTCAATTCTGATTTACAGTGACCCTATAGAACAGAGTAAAACTAGAGCTGTGGGTTTCCAAGACTAAATCTTTACAGGAGTAGAAAGCCTCATCTTTCTCCCACAGAGAGGCTGGTGGGTTCGAACTGCTGACCTTGGGTTGTTGGCAGTCCAACATGCAAGCCACTATACTACCAGGGCTCCTCTGGGTGGGTCCTAATTTGTCATAATTCATCGGTAGGCTTTGGATTAGATTCATAGCAGTTGCATATAAGTTAGCACAACTCTTCACCGGTAATTAATAATATGCTATTATCCACAATGCACAAACAAGGAAACAGAGTCCCAGGAAGTCTAGATTAATTACTTAAAGTCAAGTATCTCATAAGAAGCAAAGTCTCAATCTTGGATCTTTTCCCTTTAAATCCATAATGCTAATAATCTGTGATAACAAAGCAATCTCATTGGCGTGCTGAAGGAGTTGAGTCTGAGAAGCTCTGAGGATCCTTAGTGCCAAGGTACCTTTCTGGCGTCCTGGCCTGCCTATGTGAGACTTGGAGAACTTTTGAATCGGAGAGGGTGGTGTTGGTGCAGTGGTCTCAATGTCGTGGAAAGAGCAGGGTCTTCAAATGCATAAGGGGCTAGGCTGCATGTTTTCACAGGATCTTTGGACAAATCACTCAATAGCTCCTCATTCATAAAGCACAGTAATGATAATAGCATGCAAATTAAGTCATATGTAAAGTTCCTGGCATATAACAGGCTTTCAACAAAAATTGGCTCTTGTTTTTAATTGTGGAAGACAGGCAAAGCAAGACTCTGGAATTCAAGAGACCTGCCTTCCAGTCCGACTAAGTTTCAGAAGTGCATACCTGTCCGGATCCCTGCTGAACCCACGGGTACTTGCTATGCTTAATGAGCTAAAATTTAAGTTTGGGTCTAAACTTTTAAAGTTGAAATTAATAAAGTATACAGGGCAAGAATATTGAGAGGGATAAATGATCCAACACACATAGGAAATAGCCCAATACCTGGCCCATGGTAAGCGCTCAGAGACTAAGAATGGAGGGAATTTTTATTGCGTGCTCACTGTGTTCTAGGCGCAGGTTAAAAGCCCTGCATATGCTGACTCGCTTGATTCTCACAACCTCTCTGGGCCTCTTGCTACTGTTGTCTCCGTGCATTCTGGCAGCCACTTTCGGCCAAGTGTTCCTTCAAGTCTTCTTTTTAAAGTCGGGACTCTCAAGGCATTAAATGCAGCCTCTGTTAAACGGCGGCTTCTCTTCTTTGGATTTACAAATAAAAGCTTCTTTAAAACAGAAGCAAGGCTTTTTTCTCAGTCTTCCTCCTTCCCCAGTTGTTCCTGGAGAGGGAGGTTGGGCTGTGTGAAGTTTTGTCCACTGGCAGGAGCCCTTTAATTCAAAAGCTGCCAGCTTCCTCCTCACCCGCCCCCCCCCCCGTCCCCCGTCCCCCCCCCCCACCCCCCGCCCCCAAGGCCAGCCAGGCCTCTTGCCCAATCCCGGATCAGAGACCCTGGAGCAGCAGCAGCAGCTCAGCTCCCCACCCAGGTGGTCCCTACTTCTTTCTCTGAATTGCCCGGTGCCATCTGCTGGTCAAAGTAGGTTAAACAATAATCTGTGCATCGTGTTCCCCAGAATCCTGAGAGGCTCCAACTGTTTTTCTGCACTTTCCCGAGGCTTCTGCAGGGGCTGCCTAGGGCGATGTCAGCAGCCAATTCAGCCAGTCCGCAGGCCTTATTTCAAAGCAAAGGGGTGTTGAGCCAGAGGTGGCTGGTGTCTAATTTCCATTCAGGAATAAGGTCCCTGTTGGTGAGATAGGGGAATTCCACAAACCATGATCAAGCCTCTCCTTCCCCCACAAAGATGCCACCTTGTCCTGAGCTATATGTTTCATACCCTGAACCCCATCTCCCTCCTACTGCCTTGACACCCCCGCACAAGACTCGTGTTCCCATGACAATTGATGACTTTGATTTTCTGGAAAAGTTGAAAAGCATTACAAAGAACTCCCCTACGTACTTGTCCCAGAAGCCCCATTCAAGCGCTGCCAACGTGTCAGTAGCCCCTGTGTAGAAGGAGATTCAAATCCAAGCCCCCTGTTGTAGCATGCCGCCACGCTTCTCCAGCTCTGTGCATCTGGAACCTTCCCCAGTGGCTACCCTCCGCCTTATGGAAATCACCGGCCATTTTGCAGCATGTCTCGCTATTGAGGTTTTGCTGATGATGCCTCAGGACTGAACCCAGCTCATACGTTTTTGGCTGAACTTTACGAAATGCTGTCACTTCTCACTGCTTCCTGACTGGTCATCTGCCAGGTCTGTCTGCTTGTGACGGCATTAATCTTGGCCACTTTCATTAAGCTGGTGACTGGCAGGTTTCTATACTACGAACTAGTAGCTGCAGTAACTCTATTAGTTTGCTATTGTTGTGGTAGCAAATCACCTTAGAGACAACACAACATCGATCTATTTTTATCTTTCAGTCCTGGAGATCATCTGTGAAATGAGTCCCAACTGGGCTAAAAATGTAAGTGGCCGAGTTCCTAGATGGAGGCTCCAGGAGAGAATCTTTATTACCTAATTTTCCAGCTTTAAAAATATTTTTTCTTTATTAAATACTTTTATTGGGGGCTCTTACATCTCTTATTTCAATCCATACATTCACCCAGTGTGTCAAGCATATCTGCACATATGCCGCCATCATCATTTTCAAAGCATTCTCTTCCCACTTGAGCCCCTGATATCAGCTCATTTCTTGCCCCTTCTTCCTCCACCCGCCCTCTCTCATGAGCCCTTGGTAAGTTATAGATTATTCTTTTTATATGTTACATCCTCCTCTGTCACCCCTCACCAGTTTTGCATTGTTCGTCCCCTGAGAGGGGGTTCTAGGTTGATCCTTGTGATCGATTCTCCCTTTCTTCCCCCTAACCTTCCCCTAATCCTCCTGGTATCTCTACTCTTATTGTTGACCCTGGGGGGGGGGATATCTATCCTGCATTCCCTGTGTTTCAGGCTCTTATCTGTAGCAGCATGTATGTTCTGGTCTAATCCGATTTGTAAGGTAGAATTGAGGTCATGATAATGGGGTGAAGGAAGCATCAAAGAACTAGAGGAAAGTTGTATGTTTCATCAGGGCTATACTGCACCCTGACTGGCTCATTTCTTCCCTATGACACTTCCGTGGGGAGATGTCCTATTGTCTACAGATGGGCCTTGGGTCTCCACTCCATGCCACTCCCCCACCCCAACTCAGTTCACCTTGGGTATGATTTTGTTCTGGGTCTTAGATGCCTGGTACCTGATCCCTTCGACACCTTGTGATCACACAGGTTGGTGTGCTTTTTCCATATGGGCTTTGTTTCTTCTCAACTAGATGGCCTGTTGTTTTATCTTCAAGATTTTAAGACCCCAGACGCTATATCTTTTGATAGCCAGACACCATCAGCTTTTTTCACATTTACTTATGTACCCATTTTGTCTTCAGCGATTGTGTTGGGAAGGTGAGCATCACAGAATGCCGGATTATTAGAACAGTGTTCTTGTGTTGAGGGACTATTTGAGTCGAAGCCCAATGTCCATCTGCAGCCTTAATTCTTAACATATAGATATAAGTACCTAGTTCTATTCCTCTATCTATCTATCTACCATCTATCTATCTCCTTTTACTTTCCTCTTGTCCCACCATCATGAATTTTCCAACTCCTATCAGCCATCTACATCTTTTAGTTTGGGGCACTTTCAAAATCAACAGCATAACATATGCAAATCTTTCTTGCTTCTGACCTGCTTCCTCATCACCCTTCTTCCCTACCTCTAGTGCCACCTTTGTCTCTTCTTACTTCATCGGCCCATCTGGATAACCTCTTCATCTCAAAATGATCTCCATTTCCCAAAGACCATGCCCTTCAGCATATCTGCAAAATCCCTTTGATAGTTGATGTAACTTGTTCCTGGGGTCTGGGGATTAGGCTGTTGATGTCTTTGTTACTTCATGACTCTGCCTGTTATACCAAACTCCAAACTCTGCCATTGAGTCTATTATGACTCATAGAGACCTTATGAGACAGGATAGAACTGCCCAAGACTGATTTATCTACTGGAGTAGAAAGCCTCATCTTTGTCCCTTGGAACAGTTGGTGGCTTCGAACTACTGACCTTGCAGTTAGCAGCCCAATGCATAACCCATTATGCTGCCAGGGTTCTCTTTCTGTCTGCTATAATAATTAAAAACCATTCTGTGGAGAGACTTTGTCATATATCCCAAATTCACCCATGAAGTTTAGCATTCATTGATGCCCTTTGCCTAAATCAATCAGGTGCCATTGTGGTGTCGGCGCTCAGCTGCTCATCATGAAGTCAGCCCTGCAAATCCACCGGGTACTCCACCAGATGAAGATGAGGCTGTTTTTCCCCATAGAGATGTACAGCTTTACAAACCTTACATAGGTGACTGTCGATCAGAATCCACTTGATGGCAGTGGATTTGGGGATAATTACTGCTGATGTCAAAGGCTAATCTTCTTCAAAACTTAAACTGTGAATCTCGACCCCACATTGGGGAGGGGGCATGTGTGAGAAAAATTTGGCAAGAGGTTTGAACATGCAGTCACCAAGAATGAGTTCAAAATCAGATGAGTAATGAGGCTGAGGCAGTTCTGGGCTCTTGCCCGGGTTGCAAATTTCTCAGGCAAAAAGGCCGTGCGAATGGAAAAGGTTTAGCTCCGTGAACTTCTACACGTATTTGCTGCCTTCTTAAAGGAAGGCTTATATTTTCTCCTCATTTATTTATTCACAGCACTGTTTGTTTGTTTGTTTGTTGTGGGTTTCTGTTTTGTTTGTTATGATCAGTTACAACTACTATTCATTTCGATGCTTGAATTTCTCCAGTGTGGGCCTGCGGGAGCCCCTTCAGGTTGCTTCCCGTGTCGTTTAACATGGGTTAGGTACGGTCGTACTTTCTAGCATCACAAGATAACCCAGGCTCCCTGACCATTCCCTGCCCCTCTCCTGGAGCCAACCATTTCCTTTTAGTGGACGAAGTGTTAGAAACCAAGACTTGGGCAGTAGGTGTGCCCAGTGCGATTAGGGTGTCACAATCCCGGTCCCTTTCATCGGCAGAGCTACCAATAGGAGACTCCAGAAAGCGCCTGGAAAATGTGAAGGGTGTGAACCATTGAAAGCCGGTGTGCATATACGGGCTTGGACGCTCACTCTGATTGCAACTGCACAGCACGGGATTCGTCCTAGCTTCGTTCCTCGCCACATCTGTACCTCTCTCTGCTGACAGTGAGGAGAATGTCCCAAATGCATCTTCTGGACATTTGCTTATTTGTTCAATCTCCCTGTCTGTAGCCAGTGGAGCTGGCTTCTGGGCTGCTGTCCCATTCCCTTGCAGGCAGCAAACCCTGCTCAGCGCTCCACCACTCAGAGATGGGATCCATCTAATCAGGGCTTTTGAAGGAAGGAAGGAGGGAAGGAAGGGAAGGGAAGCCCAGGAAACAAGAAGGCAACATTTGTTGTTGTTGTTGTTTTAAAGAGAAGGAGTGGAGACAAGCATGTAAATGTTTAATGGGCCACTCCACGCGTGTCATGCATTATTTAATGGAAGGGTTTAAGAATTTAAGCTTTAGTGAAGATGATGACCATGCCTGCCTTCCTCATTATGGATTGAACTTTTGAAGCACAATGCCTATGTACTCAATAAATAATTTTAAATGCACAATTAAGTTGCATACAAGCAACAGCAACATAATTAGAACCATAGAACAGCTTATAACAACATCAAGGGTTCACCCCCCCCCACAAATTACTAGCACCTCTATAACCCAAATCACCTGCAACTTTTCCAACCAGAAGCCAACATCTTGACATTTCAAGTAACAGAACCGCCCCCCCCCCCGCCTTTTTTCCTCTAAAGCTGAGTACCCTGGGATTCAGAGAGAGTATTTCTTGCATATTGAGCTACCACTGGTATTGAATATCTCTTTGGGTCTGAAGTCTGATATTCTCTGAAACAGACGTTTAGACCAAGAATTTCAATACAAGACAAAACCAAAAACGATTTCAAAGAGCAGTGTCCTATAGCATGTGGTAGAATTGATGGCCGCCACCCAAGCAAGGCACGGCGAGTCCCCGGTTGTGCTGGTGCGAAATAGCCGGCATGACACCTTGCGGTGCGCCGACAAAACAGGCCTATTCAGTGGCTGCCAGGCCTGTCTCACCACTCTCCCACAAATACATATTTCAAAAAGATAGCTGTAATTATTTGTTCCCAACTTGTACCAGCAAATGCAAAGACAGTCTTCAATATAGATGTGTCTCTCCACACCCCTCTCTTCTTCCCTGCCAGATAAGAAGTCCTAATGCATTTGTGCTTTCCTCAAGTAAAAGGGTCCCTTTCAGCCTCTGATGGAAATAAACAGCTGGGCTCTTTCAGAGGACGCATTAGGAACCTGCTGAAACGCAGCTGCTGAAAGTGGCTGTTCAGCACAAAGGGCCAAAACTTCAGGCACAAAAGACCATACTTTTGAGTCCCTCTTTCAGAAAACCTGCCTCTCAGGGGTCGCTCTGGTTCAGTGGGAAATAGCATAAGTGGTAGAGCCTCCTCCCAGAGGATACACCATCAGCCAGGAGCAAGAAGCCGGCTGAATGCAAGAATTCAAAGCTGCTTTAGGGGCCAGGGCCTCTCAGCTTGTCACTCGTCTCCGCAGTGAGGCTCAGAGTGCTCTCACCACCCCGCCACGAGCGCCCCTCCAACTCTCTCAACCACAGCAGCCCCTGATGTCCTGGCTGTGTAGACTCAGAAAAAGTAAGATCGCAAACTCCAAGGGTCTTAGGGAAGCCAAGAGACCTTCCCACTTTTCATGATGTAATCTCCAGGCAGACTTCCTAACTCAGTGGCTCTCAACCCTGGCTGCTTTGGGACTAACCCTCAATCATTTTATTCAAATGCCAGCCCCCAGGGCCCACCACCAAAGATGCTGATTACACTGGTGTAAGGCCCACATATGAGTCCCTGTAAAAGTACCCTGGTGAGTCCTCTGGGCAGCCAGGGCAGAGCACCCACCCCACCCCCTGTGTCCTTATCTTGGGATGAGAGGGGGAATCCAAGGACACTAGGAGCTCTAAGCTTTTCCTCAGTGCAGCGGTCCTCCACGTAGTATACATTAAAACCACACAGCGGCCTTTAAATCCCCTGGGGCTCAGGCTTCTCCCCAATCCAATGATATCATAATCACCGTGGATGAGACCCGGGGTCTATCTTTTAAAAAAGTCCTTGAGAGATTAATACTATGGCAGCTGTTGTTGAGCGCCATTGATCTAGCAAACTTCCCACTGCGTCTTCTAAGACAGTGCTTCACTACCTACCTGTGGTCAGGATCCACTTTTATAATGATTATTGAGTTAACCTTTAATCCCGTGGTGACACGTTTTTATAAAATACAAAAATTTCTATAACAATGAAATAAAGAAAAACGACATATGAAATACAAACCTGGAAAAAAACGTACTATTAGATTCCAAGACACAAAATGACTATATCCAATTGCTTTTATGAGTTTCTTGTGACTATTGGGTGTCATGTATGGATTGATTCTGATGTATAGTAATCCTATAAGTCAGAATTCAACTCTCCCATATGGTTTCATAGGCTGTAATCTTGACAAAAGTAGGCGTACTCAGTTGCTAATGGAAAGGGCGGTCATTGCAAGCCCCCAGGCACTCCAGATGAGAGCAAGGTGGTAGTCTGTTTCTGTTAAGACTTACAGCCTTGGAACCCTATGGGGCAGTATACTTTGCCCTATAGAGTTGCTATAGCTCAGACTACACTAGGAAGCCATGTTGACTGTTGGAAACTTTCCAGGAGCAGATTGGCAAGAGCTTTCTCCCACAGAACAACTGCTGGGCTGAAGCTATGGATCTTTCTGTTCACAGCCAAGTGCTTAACCACTGTGCCACCAGGGCTTCTTAACCCGTCTCAGGTCTCAATTTATATTTATCTTGTCATGGATTGATAACATTTTGCAAATCACTGCTGCTCTGGGGACTACTCTTTGAGTAACACCATTCTGAGAAATGCCTTTACTGGACATATCAACAGGGCGAGATAGGAGAAGAGGCATCAGAGGTTTGCTAAAGGTAGTAGATCGCATCCCCGTGTAGGGCGTCCAGGACCCTAGATGAGGATGAAGGACTTCGAACAGTCGGAGGAAAGAAAGGGAAGTTGTTTGCTGCTGTCAGCCAGCCCTCATGCCTGGAAAGCCCTGTGTGTCATGCCAGGTGGGCAGAGGACTGTGGGCTGGGCATCGCGATCCGAGGTGGGGGAGACCCTGGCGGCCCATCGGGTTTGCCTCAGGACAGAGTCAGCCTTTCTGCCTCGTTTATCTTCGCCTAAGCTCCCCTGACACGTCCTAGCAACATGCAAGCCTCTGTTTGCCGCAGTTGTTGTTGGGTACCGTCGAGTCAGCTTTCGATTCATAGCAACCCACCGTGGCAGAGAGGACCTGCCCCATCAGGTCTTCTTGGCTGTAAATTTGATGGAACCAGATCATTTGGTCTCTCCCCTGCGGAGTGGCTGGGTGGAAATGAACCACCGACCTTTTGGTTAGCACTTGACCATTGTGACACCAGGGTTCCTTGGCTACCATTTCACCTTGTTTAATCGATTGTTTTCCAATCAATATCCTAGGAGCGCAAAACCTTTTCTCCTCCATCGGCCCTATTGGCACATGGGTGACTTACTTCAGTCTTAAGAAGCATGTTGACTTGAGAAACAGAGAGGCCCCTCCGCAGAATGAGATCCCTGTGCCGCACTGTGCCCAGCTGCGCCTCCTTTCCTCGGTGGCCTGAATCTCAGTGGCTGGCACTGATAGACCCCGGATTACTCCAGCTGGGGTTCCTCTTTTCTTCACTGTCTCTATCCAGACAGCTGTCCAGGCCTTGCAGCTCTTCCCCTAGCTGTCTCTGGGGCAGCCCAATGTCACTAACTGGTTAGGGATCCCGCTCTTTACTCTCTGATCACTCTCTTTACTGACCTCCTGTTCCTTAAGTCGACCAGCCTCTGACTACCTCTCTATTCTGAGACCAAAACGATCATTCCGAAATTCAATCCGACCACCTCATTTCCCTGCCTGTAACTCTATTTTTGCTGCACATTGTCTTCAGTATAAAGTCCAAACTTGGTGCTGACAAATAATGCCCTCGAACACCTGCCTCTAGCGACCTCTGCTGACCACCACTCGTCTGTCGGTCTGTCGTACTGTGGTGGCATGTGTGTTGCTCTGCTGCCAGAAGCTACGTCAATGGTATTTCAAATGCCAGCAGGTTCACCCAAAGCAACCAGCTTACAGTGGAGCTTCTAGACCAAGAACAGACTATGACGCAGGAACAGGTTGTGTACTTCAGAGCAGGAAAGCCTTATGAACAGCATAAGAACATGGTCATCCAGTGAAGGCCTCGTGAACGGAATCAGAACAGTGCCAGGAGAAGAGCTCCTCAAGTCGAAGACACCAGAGGTGCCTTTGGTGTGATGAGGAAGAGCTGCCTGGTAGCAGAGCCAACCATCATGACATGGACGGAGTCAAGTTTGTGGGAGGAAAGCCTTTGGGACCCTCATCTCCTGACGGGGCACAACTCAAAATGAGACGAAACAGCTGCAAACATCAATTAATAACCAGGTCCTGGAATGCACAATGTCTGAATCTAGGAAAATCGGAAGTTGTAGACAATGAAAGGGACCTCATAAAGGTCAATAGTCTAGACACAGGTGAGCTTAAATGGACTGATAGTGGCCACTTTGAATCAGAACATCATATGGTTTACTATGCCTGGAATGACAGATTCAGAAGAATGGTGTCACAACCATCGGCCAATGGGACATTTCAAGGTCTACTGTGCAGTATAATGCTGTGTGTGATAGGATAATATTTAACGAGATACAAGAAAATCCGATCAGTACAACTATTATTCAACCACTAAAGATAGTAATGCAGAAATTGTAAAGTTCTATCAAAGTCTTCAGTTGGAAATTGATCAAATGTGCAATCAAGGTGCATTGTTAATTGTTGGGGTTGGGAACAAAGCGGAAGGAACAGTAGTTGGAAAATGTAGTCTTGGTGATATAAACATAGCTGGAGATCACACCTTTTATCAACAACACAAATACTGACTATATACCTGGGCTTCTTCAGATGGAATACACTGAAATTAAATCGACCATATCTGTGGGAAGAGATGTTGGAGAAGCTCAATATCAGCAGCTAAAACCAGGCCAAGTGTCAACTGAGGAATAGATCACCAATGACTCATATATACGTTCAGGTTGAAGTTGAAGAAAATTAATACAAGTCCATGAAAGGCAAACTACTACATTGAGTATATCCCATCTGAATTTTGAGACTATCTCAAGAGCAGATTTGGCAAATTGAACACTAGTGACAGAAGACCTAATGAGTTATGAGGTGACATCAAGAAGGTAATACATGAAGAAAGCAAAAGCTCATTAAAAAGACAGTGGAGAAAAGATCACAGAAAAGACCTCCAGAAGAGACTCTGAGACTGGCTCTTAATCATAGAGCAGCTAAAGCAAATGGAAGAAATGATGAAGTCAAAGAGCTGAACAGAAACATTTAAAGGGCATCTCGAAAAGAAAAAATCAAATATTAAAACAAAATGTACAAAGACCTAGCGTTAGAAACCAAAAACAGAAAAACAGGTCCAGCATAACTTAAACTGAAAGAACTCAGGAAATGTGGTGAAGAAAGCTGATGGTGCCCGGCTATCAAAAGAGATAGTGTCTGGGGTCTTAAAGGCTTGAAGGTGAACAAGCGGCCATCTAGCTCAGAAGCAAATAAGCCCACATGGAAGAAGCACACCGGCCAGTGCGATCACGAGGTGCCCAAGAGACCAGGTATAAGGCATCATGCAAAAAAAAAAAGATATAAGTGTGTGTATGTATGTGTATACATGTGTATATGTATATATGCATGTATATATATGTATATATATATCATATTAAATGAAGGGGGAAGTGCAGAGTGGAGACCCAAGGCCCAAGTGTCGACCAATGGAGATCCTCTCATAGAGGGGTTTAGGAGAGGAGATGGGTTAATTAGGGTGTGAGGTAGTATCGATGAAGAACACAGCTTTCCCCCGGATCCTGGATGCTTCCTCCCCCCAACTACCATGATCCGAATTCTACCTTGCAGGGCTGGATAGGACAGAGGCTGTACACTGGTGCATATGAGGGTTGGAGGTACAGGGAATCCAGGGTGGATGATACCTTCAGGACCAAGGGTGTGAGGGACGATGCTGGGAGAGTGGAGGGTGAGTGGGTTGGAAAGGGGGAACTGATTACAAGGATCCACATGTGACCTCTTCCCTGGGAGAGGGACAGCAGAGAAGGGGGGAAGGGAGACTCCGGATAGGGCAAGATATGACAAAACAACGATGTATAAATTACCAAGGGCATATGAGGGAGGGGGGAAGGGGGAGGGAGGAGGGGAAAAAAAAGAGGACCTGATGCAAGGGGCTTAAGTGGAGAGCAAATGCCTTGAGAATGATTGGGGCAGGGAATGTATGGATATGCTTTATACAATTGATGTATGTATATGTATGGATTGTGGTAAGAGTTGTATGAGTCCCTAATAAAATGTAAAAGAAGAAAAGAGAAAAAAATGATTAGGGCAAAGACTGTACAGATGTGCTTTATACAATTGATGTATGTATATATATGAACTGTGAAAAGAATTGTATGAGCCCCAATAAATTGTTAAAATTAAAAAAAAAAAACTCAAGTTACAATATTGACAGGTTTTATGGGCAGAATATTGAACAATGAAAGAAACATCAAAAGAAGATGGCAGAGAGTGGATCGCAATCTGGCCCACCAACCCTTGAGGACAACGTTCCTGCTCAGAGCAGCCAATGCACAGAGAGGGCCGTGGGGCTGGCCCCACCATGAGACACAACGCCTCCACACTGGCCCACCGCGCTACAGGGGACAGCACTGGAGACACAGTGCAGGAATTGTGTCTGGTCTGACACCCCCACACTGGAGTGAAACAGGAAGGGAACACAGCAGAACAACAGGGGAGCAAGACAACGAAGTACCCGAGGAATCTCCCACATAGATCTCGGAATCAGTAGGCAGGATGTGGCACTTTACCAGATCAGATTGGAAAGCCTTGAGATGGGTCAGCAGACAGACCTGGAACTATTTATAGGGTTGTTTTTCAGACATTTTGTTGAGGGCTCTTACCGCTCTTGTAATAATCCATACAACAATTGTATCAAGTACATTTGTACATATGTTGCCATCACTGCTTTCTAGACATTTATTTTCTATTGAGCCCTTGGTATCAGCTCCTCTTCCCCTACCCATTCCTCCCACCCCCACACTCGTGGGTTGTTATTTTTTTCTTTATCTTTTCCCATTTTTCTTTTCCTTTTTCTCATGTCTGTCCATATAGGATAGGCAGGATAACTTATCCTGAGGGGAAAACAATGGAACTGATGGCTCTAGATCATGGGAGAGGAAGAGGTGGGAGCAAGGGATGGGGCCAGCCAACAAACCCAGGGACAAGAGATAATAAGAGATCTAAAATCAATGCCAAGGAGGGTGTAGAATGCCTGATGGGGTTTGATCAAGTGCAATGTAGCTGAGAGAAAGTACTGAGAGCCTAATGAAGGTTGAAACATGATAGTGGGATAGGAGGAAAGTAAAAAGAAATACAGGAAAGAACTAGGAGATAAAAGACATGTATAGAAGTATAAATATAGGCATGTATATATGTAAATGCAGATATAAATCATTAATATATAATGATAGAGATATAGGTTTATGTACATATATTTAAATGTTAAGTAGTAAGGTAGCAGATGGACTTTGGATCTCTAATCAAGTGCTCCCTCAATGCAAGAACACTTGGTTCTAATAACCTGGAATTTTGTGATGCTCACCTTCTTGACATGATCACTGAAGTCAACATGGGTGCATAAGCAAATGTGCTGAAGAAAGCTGATGGTGCCCGGCTATCAAAAGATATAGCATCCGGGATCTTAAAGGCTTGAAGTTAAACAAACAGCCATCTAATGGAGAAGCAACAAGCCCACATGAAAGAAGCATACCAGCCTCTGTGATCATAAGGTGTCAATGGGATCAGGTATCAGACATCAGAAGACCTAACACAAGTAAATATATCAATGTGAAGGAGTGGGGCAAGATGGAGTTGAGACCCAAAGCCCATCTGTAGACAATTGGGCATTCCCTCACAGAAGGTTCACAAAGAAAGAATGAGACAGCCAAGGAGCAGCATAGCACCGACGGAACACACCATTTTCCTCTAGTTTTTCAATGCTTCCCCTCCCCCACCAAGACCCCAGTTCTACCTTACAAATCCGGCTAGACCAGAGCATGGACGCTGGTACAGATAAGAGCTCTTGATACATGGAATCCAGGACAGATAAACCCCTTAGGAACAGTAATGGGAGTAGCGATACCACGAGGGTAGGGGGAAGGTGGGGGGAGAAGGGGAGAAATGGGGAACTGACTACAGTGATTGACATATAGTCCACCCCAACTCCCCAGGGGGACAAACAACAGTAATGTGGGTGACAGGATACAGTGGGTGGTGTAAGATATGAAAATAATAATAATTTATAATTTATCAGAGGTCCATGAGGGTGGTAGGGTGGGGGAGGGAGGGGAAAAGAGGAGCTGATACTAAGGGCTCACACAGAAAGAAAATATGTTGAAAATGGTGATGGCAACATATGTATAAATATGCTTGATACAATGTTGTATGAATTGTTATATGAGCTGTAAGAGCCCCCAATAAAGTGATTTATTTTTTAAAAAAAGAAGAAGAGGAAGATGGAAATACATAGAGCCACTATACCAAAAATAACTGGTTGACCTATCACCATTTCAAGAAGTAACATATGAACAAGAACCATTTTGTACAGAAAGAAGTTCAGGCTGCACTGAAAGCATCAGCCAGAAAGAAGGCTCCAGGAACTGATGGAATATGCCGGTTAAAATGTTTCAACAAGCTGATGCAGCGTTCACTTGTTTTGCCAGGAAATTCGGGAGACAGCTACTTTGCCAACTGATTGGAAGAAATCCAGATTTG